>NC_053393.1:321007932-321324638 GCF_905171765.1 Bufo bufo
AAAAACACCCTTTTGGGGAAAAATACACAATTTACAGCCCTTGCTGCATCTGCCAGTGTGAAATTCAAGCGTTATATACATCTGTCATATTCTGTTAGTAAAAAAAACACCCTTTTTGGGCAAAATACTTAATATTACAGCCCTTTCTGCATCTGTGATTGTTAAAAACAAGTTTGAAATACTTCAATAATTTTCTAGCTTTGAAAAAATACCTATTTTTGGCAATAACCTTCATCGTGGGCCTCTGCCGCACTAGTCAGTGGGCAGTTTAACCACCTCAGCCCCCAGGGCTTAAACACCCTTAAAGACCAGGCCACTTTTTACACTTCTGACCTACACTACTTTCACCGTTTATTGCTCGGTCATGCAACTTACCACCCAAATGAATTTTACCTCCTTTTCTTCTCACTAATAGAGCTTTCATTTGGTGGTATTTCATTGCTGCTGACATTTTTACTTTTTTTGTTATTAATCGAAATTTAACGATTTTTTTGCAAAAAAATGACATTTTTCACTTTCAGGTGTAAAGTTTTGCAAAAAAAACAACATCCATATATAAATTTTTCTCTAAATTTATTGTTCTACATGTCTTTGATAAAAAAAAATGTTTGGGTAAAAAAAAAATGGTTTGGGTAAAAGTTATAGCGTTTACAAACTATGGTACAAAAATGTGAATTTCCGCTTTTTGAAGCAGCTCTGATTTTCTGAGCACCTGTCATGTTTCCTGAGGTTCTACAGTGCCCAGACAGTACAAACACCCCACAAATGACCCCATTTCGGAAAGTAGACACCCTAAGGTATTCACTGATGGGCATAGTGAGTTCATAGAACTTTTTATTTTTTGTCACAAGTTAGTGGAAAATGATGATTTTTTTTTTTTTTTTCTTACAAAGTCTCATATTCCACTAACTTGTGACAAAAAATAAAAACTTCCATGAACTCACTATGCCCATCAGCGAATACCTTGGGGTGTCTTCTTTCCAAAATGGGGTCACTTGTGGGGTCACTTGTGGGTGAGATAAAAATCTTGGTCAAATGCCAACTTTGTATAAAAAAATGGGAAAAGTTGTCTTTTGCCAAGATATTTCTCTCACCCAGCATTGGTATATGTAAAATGACACCCCAAAACACATTCCCCAACTTTTCCTGAGTACGGAGATACCAGATGTGTGACACTTTTTTGCAGCCTAGGTGGGCAAAGGGGCCCACATTCATTTTATGAGGGCATTTTTAGACCTTTGAATCCCAGACTTCTTCTCACGCTTTAGGGCCCCTAGAATGCCAGGGCAGTATAAATACCCCACACGTGACCCCATTTTGGAAAGAAGACACCCCAAGGTATTCAATGAGGGGCATGGCGAGTTCATAGAATTTTTTTTTTTTTTGGCACAAGTTAGCGGAAATAGATTTATTTTTATTTTTTCTCACAAAGTCTCCCTTTCCGCTAACTTGGGACAAAAATTTCAATCTTTCATGGACTCAATATGACCCTCACGGAATACCTTGGGGTGTCTTCTTTCCGAAATGGGGTCACATGTGGGGTATTTATACTGCCCTGGCATTCTAGAGGCCCTAAAGCGTGAGAAGAAGTTTGGAATATAAATGTCAAAAAAATTTTACGCATTTGGATTCCGTGAGGGGTATGGTGAGTTCATGTGAGATTTTATTTTTTGACACAAGTTAGTGGAATATGAGACTTTGTAAGAAAAAAAATAATAATTTCCGCTAACTTGGGCCAAAAAAATGTCTGAATGGAGCCTTACAGGGGGGTGATCAATGACAGGGGGGTGATCAGGGAGTCTATATGGGGTGATCACCCCCCTGTCATTTATCACCCCCCTATAAGGCTTCATTCAGATGTCCGTATGTGTTTTGCGGATCCGATCCATGTATCAGTGGATCCGTAAAAATCATACGGACATCTGAATGCAGCCTTACAGGGGGGTGATCAATAACAGGGGGGTGATCAATGACAGGGGGGTGATCAATGACAGGGGGGTGATCAGGGAGTCTATATGGGGTGATCACCCCCCTGTCATTTATCACCCCCCTATAAGGCTTCATTCAGATGTCCGTATGTGTTTTGCGGATCCGATCCATGTATCAGTGGATCCGTAAAAATCATACGGACATCTGAATGCAGCCTTACAGGGGGGTGATCAATGACAGGGGGGTGATCAAGGAGTCTATATGGGGTGATCACCCCCCTGTCATTGATCACCCCCCTATAAGGCTCCATTCAGATGTCCGTATGTGTTTTGCGGATCCGATCCATGTATCAGTGGATCCGTAAAAATCATACGGACATCTGAATGCAGCCTTACAGGGGGGTGATAAATGACAGGGGGGTGATCAGGGAGACTATATGGGGTGATCACTCCCCTGTAAGGCTCCATTCAGATGTCCGTATGTGTTTTGCGGATCCGATCCATGTATCAGTGGATCCGTAAAAATCATACGGACATCTGAATGCAGCCTTACAGGGGAGTGATCAATGACAGGGGGGTGATCAGGGAGTCTATATGGGGTGATCACTCCCCTGTAAGCCTCCATTCAGATGTCCGTATGTGTTTTGCGGATCCGATCCATGTATCAGTGGATCCGTAAAAATCATACGGATATCTGAATGCAGCCTTACAGGGGGGTGATCAATGACAGGGGGGTGATCAATGACAGGGGGGTGATCAGGGAGTCTATATGGGGTGATCACCTCCGTCATTGATCACTCCCCTGTAAGGCTCCATTCAGACGTCCGTATGATTTTTACGGATCCGATCCATCTATCAGTGGATCCGTAAAATTCATACGGACCTCTGAATGGAGCCTTACAGGGGGGTGATCAATGACAGGGGGGTGATCAGGGAGTCTATATAGGGGGATCACCTCCGTCATTGATCACTCCCCTGTAATGCTCCATTCAGACGTCCGTATGATTTTTACGGATCCGATCCATCTATCAGTGGATCCATAAAATTCATACGGACCTCTGATTGGAGTCTTACAGGGGGGGTGATCAATGACAGGGGGGTAATCAATGACAGGGGGGTGATCAGGGAGTCTATATGGGGTGATCACCTCCGTCATTGATCACTCCCCTGTAAGGCTCCATTCAGACGTCCGTATGATTTTTACGGATCCGATCCATCTATCAGTGGATTCGTAAAATTCATACGGGCCTCTGATTGGAGTCTTACAGGGGGGTGATCAATGACAGGGGGGTAATCAATGACAGGGGGGTGATCAGGGAGTCTATATAGGGTGATCAGGGGTGATCAAGGGTGATCAAGGGTGAATAAGGGGTTAATAAGTGACAGGGGGGTGTGTAGTGTAGTGGTGCTTGGTGCAACATATTACTGAGCTACCTGTGTCCTCTGGTGGTCGATCCAAACAAAGGGGACCACCAGAGGACCAGGTAGCATGTATATTAGACGCTGTTATCAAAACAGCGTCTAATATACCTGTTAGGGGTTAAAAAAATCGCATCTCCAGCCTGCCAGCGAACGATCGCCGCTGGCAGGCTGGAGATCCACTCGCTTACCTTCCGTTCCTGTGAGCGCGCGCGCCTGTGTGCGCGCGTTCACAGGAAATCTCGGCCATCGCGAGAGGACGCGTATATGCGTCCACCCAGAAGAGCAGGGCCGCCGCCAGGACGCAATCCTGCGTACGGCGGTCCTGAGGAGGTTAAAGAGGACCTTTCACCAGAATAAAACATCTAAACTAACTATACAGCCATGTAGAGCGGCGCCCAGGGATCCCCCTGCACTTACTGTTATACCTGGGCGCCGCTCCGTTTGCCCGGTATAGCCTCCGGTATCTTCATAGTTAGGCTCCACCCAGGGTAACCTGACGGCGTCTCTTTCTCCTATGCTGTAGCGCTGGCCAATCGCAGCGCTCAGCTCATAGCCTAAGAGGTTTTTTTTTTCTCTCAGGCTATGAGCTGAGCGCTGCGATTGGCCAGCGCTACAGCATGGGAAAATGAGACGCCGTCAGGTTCCCCTGGGTGGAGCCTAACTATGAAGATACCGGAGGCTATAACGGGAGAACGGAGCGGCACCTAGGTATAACAGTAAGTGCAGGGGGATCCCTGGGCGCCGCTCTACATGGCTGTATATTTAGTTTAGATGTTTTATTCTGGTGAAAGGTCCTCTTTAAGCTAGAAATACAGCTATAATTTTCAAGGTTTTAAAAAACACCCTTTTTGTGCAAAATACACAATTTTAAAGCCCTTGCTGCATCTGCACGTGTGAAATTCAATTATATACTGCTGTCATATTCTGTTAGTAAAAAAACACCCATTTTGGGCAAAAAACCTTTGCTGCATATGTCATTGTGAGATACACCCTTTAGATACTGTGGTTCTATTCTGTTATTAAAAAAACACTCATTTTGGGCAAAAATAATAATTTTGCAGCCTATGCTGCATATGTCATCGTGAGATCCACCCTTTAGATACTGTGGTTCTATTCTGCTATTTTAAAAACACCCCTTTTGGGCAAAAATCTTTAATTGCGGCCTAGTCTGCATCTGTACGTGTGAGATACACACCTTAGATACTGTGGTTCTATTCTTCTATAAAAAAAAACACCATTTTGGGCAAAAAAAAATATTTTTCAGCATTTGTTGCATATGTCATTGTGAGATACACCCTTTAGATACTGTGGTTCTATTCTGCTATTAAAAAAACACATTTTGGGCAAAAAATAATAATTTTTCAGCCTTTGCTGCATATGTCATTGTGAGATCCACCCTTTAAATACTGTGGTTCTATTCTGCTATAAATAAAACACCAATTTTGGGCAAAAATCTTTAAATGTGGCATAGTTTGCATCTGAACGTGTGAGATACACCCTTTACATACTGTGATTCTTTTCTGCTATTAATAAAACAACCATTTTGGGTAAAAATCTTTAATTGCGGCCTAGTCTGCATCTGTACTTGTGAGATCCATCCTTTAGATACTGTGGTTCTATTCTGCCATTAATAAAACACCCCTTTTGGGCAAAAAACTTTAATTGCGGCCTAGTCTGCATCTGAACGTGTGAGATACACCCTTTACATACTGTGGTTCAATTCTGCTATTAATAAAACAATTTTTTGGGCAAAAAATTAATTTTGCAGCCTTTGCTGCATATGTAATTGTGAGATACACCCTTTAAATACTGTGGTTCTATTCTGCTATTTAAAAAACACCCTTTTTGGGCAAAAAAAATATTTTGCAGCCTTTGATGCAAATGTCATTGTGAGATACACCCTTTAGATACTGTGGTTCTATTCTGCTATCAATAAAACACCTCTTTTGGGCAAAAATCTTTAATTGCTGCCTAGTCTGCATCTGTACGTGTGAGATACACCCTTTACATACTGTGGTTCTATCCGGCTATTAATAAAACACCCATTTTGGGCAAAAATCTTTAATTGCGGCCTAGTCTGCATCTGAACATGTGACATACACACTTTAGATACTTACTGTGGTTCTATTCTTCTATTAAAAAACACCCATTTTGTGCAAAAAAACTTTATTTTGCAGCCTTTGCTGCATATGTCATTGTGAGGTACACCCTTTAGATACTGTGGTTCTATTCTGCTATTAATAAAACACCCATTTTGGGCAAAAATCTTTAATTGCGGCCTAGTCTGCATCTGTACGTGTGAGATACACCCTTTAGATACTGTGGTTCTATTCTGCTATTTAAAAAACACCCATTTTGGGCAATAAACTTAATTTTGCAGCCTTTGTGCATATGTTATTGTGAGATACACCCTTTACATACTGTGGTTTTATTCTGCTATTAATAAAACACCCATTTTGGCCATAAATCCTTAATTGCGGCCTAGTCTGCATCTGTACGTGTGAGATACACGCTTTAGATACTGTGGTCCTATTCTGCTATTAATAAAACAACCATTTTGGGCAAAAAACTTAATTTTGCAGACTTTGCTGCATGTGTCATTGTGAGATACACCCTTTAGATACTCTGATTCTATTCTGCTATTTGAAAAACACCCATTTTGGGCAAGATCCTAAATTTAAGAAATATGAGGAGAGCGTTAAATAAGAAACGTGGCCCCGGTCGTGTTGCTGCTGGTGGAGCTCTGGTTGCAGAGAGAGGACGTGGCCGATCTGTGCCAGCTACACGCACAAGTGAAACACCTTCCTCAGGTGCGAGTAGACGACAGAACCTGCAGCGGTATTTGGTCGGGCCTAATGCAGCTCTACGAATGGTGAGGCCAGAACAAGTACAGGCGATAGTAGATTGGTTTGCTGACAGTGCCTTCAGTTCCTTCACATTGGCACCTGCAGCCGATGTCCATCAGTCTTTCACCTCACCCCCTTGCAAATCAGCCAAGCAGTCTGAGCCCCAAGTCATGCAGCAGTCTCTTCTGCTTTTTGATGACTCTGTTAGTAGGGTTTCCCAGGGCCATCCACCTATCCCTGCCCCAGAAGTGGAAGAGATTGAGTGCACTGATGCACAACCACTTATGTTTCAAGATGAGTACATGGGAGGACCATTGCAGCACATCTCGGATTATGACGAAACACAGGTGCCAACTGCTGGGGCGTTCAAAAGTGTGCAGACCGACAAGGAGGGCTGGGGTGAAGACCAGGTGGAAGATGATGTGGAGGATGATGAGGTCCTCGACCCCACATGGAATCAAGGTCAAGTGAAAGACTTGTGTAGTTCGGAGGAAGAGGCAACAGGGTGCAAAAGCATCCCCTAGACAGTACGCCTGCTACTGCCCACTGCAGCAAGGGACCGAGCACACCAAAGCTAGCTCCGAGGATGGCATGGCAGTTCTTCAGACAATGTGCTGATGACAAGACACGAGTGGTTTGCACGCTGTGCAATCAGAGCCTGAAGCGAGGCATAAACGTTCTCAACCTGAGCACAACCTGCATGACCAGGCATCTAAGTGCAAAGCATAAGCTGCAGTGGAGTAGACAACTCAAAAACCAAGAAAGGTCTCTGGCTCCTCCTGCTTCCTCTTCTGCTGCAGTCTTGGCCTTTTCATCCACCTCTGGAGTGACAGTGGCACCTGCCACCCCGCAAACAGAGGATGTGCCAGCAACACCACCATCTGGGTCACCAAGCTTCTCCACAATGTCCCACGGAAGCGTTCAGCTCTCCATCTCCCAAACAGTGGAGCGGAAGAGGAAGCATCCCCCTACCCACCCGCGATCCCTGGCCCTGAATGCCAGCATTTCAAAAATACTGTCCTTTGAAATGCTGTCATTCCGTCTGGTGGAGACGGAGAGTTTTAAAAGCCTTATGGCGGTGACTGTCCCACAGTATATTGTGCCCAGCCGCCACTACTTTTCCAGGCGTCCCACCCCTTCCCTACACAACCAAGTTGTGGACAAAATCAGGTGTGCACTGCGCAACGCCATCTGTGGCAAGGTGCACTTCACTACGATACGTGGTCCAGTAAGCACGGTCAGGGATGTTATATCTCCATAACAGCACACTGGGTAAATGCAGTGGCGGCTGGGCCAGAGGCGGATAGCAGTTTGCCGCATGTTTTTCCACCACCGAGGATTGCAGGGTGCTTCAGTTTGCCTCTTGTTGCTTCCTCCTCCTACTCCGCTTCCTCATCCTCTACCGGCTCCTCATCCGGTCAGCATAACACCTTCACCACCAACTTCAGCACAGCCAGGGGTAAACGACAGCAGGCAGTTTAAAAACGTTAGGGGGACAAACCCCACACCGCGCAGGAGCTGTTGACGGCCCTTGAACAACAGACTGATGAGTGCTTGGTGCCAGTGAGCCTCAAGCCCGGCCTGATGGAGTGCGATAATGGGCGAAATCTCGTAGCAGCTCTGGGACTAAAGGAATTGACGCACATCCCTTGCCTGGCGCATGTGCTGAATTTGGTGGTGCAGAGATTCCTTAAAAAATAACCCCGATATGTCAGAGCTGCTGCATAAAGTGTAGGCCGTCTGTGCGCGCTTTCCGCGTTCTCACCCTGCTGCTGCTCGCCTGTCAGCGCTGCAGCGTAACTTCGGCCTTCTTGCTCACCGCCTCATATGCGACGTGCCCACAAGGTGGAACTCCACCTTGCACATGCTGGCCAGACTGTGCGAGCAGCAGCAGGCGATAGTGGAGTTTCAGCAGCAGCACGCACGGTTGAGTCGCTCTGCAGAACAGCAGCACTTCACCACCAATCACTGGGACTCCATGCGAGACCTGTGTTCCTTGTTGCGCTGTTTCGAGTACTCCACCAGCATGGCCAGTGCCGATAACGCTGTTCTCATTACCTACTTCTATGCCTCCTTGAAAAAACGCTGCTGTCAATGATGGAAGAGGATGTAGCACAGGAGGAGGAGGAAGAGGGATCATTTCGTAGGGTTTCAGGCCAGTCATTCACAAGTGGCTCCGAGGGTGGGTTCCTGCACCCACAAACGCCAGGTACACAATTGTCCAGCCAGGACACAGTTCTGGAGGATGATGAGGTGGAGGATGAGGAGGAGGAGATGGAGGAGAAGGAACCTTATTCACAGCAGGGTGGCACCCAGACCAGCTCATGGCCATCACTGGTGCATGGCTGGGGGGATACAGAGGACACAAACAATACACCTCCCACAGAGGACAGCTTTTCGTTGCCTCTGGGAAGCCTGCCACACATGAGCGATTACATGCTGCAGTGTCTCCGCAACGACCGCCGAGTTGCCCACATTCTAACTTGTGCTGATTACTGGGTGGCCACGCTGTTGGATCCCCATTGCAAGAACAGCGTACCGTCCTAAATTCCATCACTGGAGCGTGATCGTAAGATGCGCGAGTACAAGCGCACGCTGGTAGACGCGCTGCTGGTGGCATTCCCACCTGACAGCGGGGGCACAGTGGAAGCACAAGGCGAAGGCAGAGGAAGAGGAAGAGGTTGCCAACGCAGCTGTGGCACCGCTAGCACCTCAGAAGGCAGAGTTAGCATGGCCAAAATGTGTAAAAGCTTTGTCAGCGCGCCACAACAACCAGCACCACCAGCTGATATGGAACGTCTTAGCAGGGTTATCCAGTTCACCACTCAGGTATTTTATGTCATAGTTCCTATATGGATGTTTTATCAATCTGATTTATGTACATGTATCTTGCCACTTTGCACTTTATTTATCCTTGTACTGTTTTTTGGATTTTCATCCGGCTGCATTATCTATGACTCTGCCTGTATTCTTTATATCTGGCTTTTTCATTCATTCATACACTATGTTATATCTATATGACTTCATTAGCTTTGATATTTAGATTGACATATATATACAGTATTTATACTTATATGCTCATTACCAGTGGTGTTGGTTTTCCTTCCTGTTTGTCTCCCATTCACCATACTATTGTATTTTATCTGTATTTTTACTCCTGGTCCCGGTTTGAGACCATAATAAAGATTATATATATTCATTTCTGTGCTGGCCTTTTTTCTTTGGTGTTTCGTCTTAGCAGGAGGCAGCATTTCACCAACATGATGGAGCAGTATGTGTGCACACGCCTACACGTACTGAATGACGGGTATGCCCCCTTCAACTTCTGGGTCTCCAAATTGGGCACATGGCCTGAGCTTGCCCTTTACGCCTTGGAGGTGCTGGCCTGCCCTGCAGCCAGTGTATTATCTGAACCTGTGTTTAGCACGGCAGGAGGCGTCATCACAGACAAGCGCAGCCGCCTGTCCACAGCCAATGTGGACAAGCTCACGTTCATTAAAATGAACCAGGCATGGATCCCACAGGACTTGTCTGTACCTTGTGCAGAATAGACATGTATACCGGCCTTACCCAGCCATTGTTATACTACAGCGCAATTGCTCATTGTTGTATTTTGGATATTTCCCACTCTTTTGGGGTGTACCCTAATAAAAAAAATTTAAAAAAATTTAAAACAAAAACCAGTGTTCGCTACCTAGTCCTCCTCCACCGCCTCAAAATCCTACTCCATATGGACCTCCACCTCAAAGTTTTTTATATTTTTTTTTGTACTGTATGTATTTTATTATTATTATTATTATTATTTATTTTATTTTATGTCATTTCACTAATTGGTCTGTTACATTTTTGGGTGAAATTCATCAACTTTTGGGTGTGATATACCACTGCTATACCTAGTAGACAGGTAAAAAAAAAAAATCACTAATTTGTCTGTTACATTTTCGGGGGAAATTCAAAATTTTTTGGGTGTGATATACCACTGCTATAGATAGTAGACAGGTAAAAAAAAAAATCGCTTATTTGTCTGTTACATTTTCAGGTGAAATTCACCTATTTTTGGGTGTGATATACCACTGCTATACATAGTAGACAGGTTTAAAAAAATCACTAATTTGTTAAATTTTCAGGTGAAATTAACCAATTTTTGGCTGTTATATACCCCTGCTCTACCTAGTTGACAGCTTAGGGTACTTTCACACTTGCGGCAGGACGGATCCGACATGCTGTTCACCACGGCAGTGCACGGCGAGAGCCGCCGGACTAAAAATTCTGACATGCAGTAATTTTAGTCCGGCGGCCTTAAGCCGTGCACCGCCGTGCTGCGCCGGAGCTCCGCCCCGTCCCCATTATAGTCAATGGGGACGGAGCGGCGGCCCGGGGGCACGGCGCAATAGCCGCAGGACGGATCCGACATGGTGAACAGCATATCGAATCCGTCCTGCCGCAATTGTGAAACTAGCCTTAATAAATTTAACAAACTTTTATTTTACATTTTCGGGTGACATTCAATAATTTTTGGCTATGATAGACCCCTGTTCTACCTAGTGAACAGGTTAATAAATTTCACAAATTTTTCTGTTACATTCTTGGGTTGACATTTTACAATTTTTGACGTGGATAAACCTCTGCTCTGCATAGGTGACAGGGACCGGTTTTAAAATAATCTGTTCCATTGGTGGGTGACATTAACCCATTTCTGGCGATGAAAAACCCCTACTCTGCATAGGTGACAGGGACTTAAATTTCTAAAATTCGTCTTTAATTGGCCCTTTTCTTCGATCCTTCTGCTTTAATAACTTTTCCCATATTTTCGCTCGATCAAAATTAAATTTCATCCATTGATCTCCCTTGGATGTGGTCTCTCTTTCTCACGCTCCCTCTCCAGCGTGGAACCCTGATTCACCAATAACTGTGATCAACATGGTAGGCTCAGAAAATAACATTGAAAATTGATAGAGAAGATATCCAAATGGATGGTGGATGTCACAGGGACGTGCGATCAGGCAGAAGTTATCTAGAGTCAACAAAGCGGCAGCAGGGCCACTCCTGTCTAACGTTTCCTAATCTAAAATACCGCAGTGACATTACCTGTATTTTTTTATTAATCATTCAGATAACAGTGCATCTTAAGAGTCCTGTATTGTTATTTATCGTCACTACCTCCCCAAGTCGGGAGTGGGTAATAGCTTCTCCCACATTTCCGCTCGATCACAATTACATTTCATCCATTGATCTCCCTTGGATGTGGTCTCTCGTTCTCACGCTCCCTCTCTGGCCTGGAACCCTGATTCGTCGCTAACCGTGATCAACATGGTAGCCCTTTCCATTACATTTTTACAGCCATTTTAGTGCTCAAAAAATCGTGTCCCTATTGACTTCAATGACTCAGGCTCGGTCTCCTAGGCAACCTGTTAGTGTACTACTCACTGTAGTACACAAACAGGCAATGCATTACAATACAGATGTATTGTAATGCATTGCAGAGGGGATCAGACCCCCAAAAGTGAACGTCAGAAATAAAGTAACAAAAAAAAGAGTTAAAAAAAGTGTTTTTAATAAAATTAATAAAGTTTTTAGGTAAAAAAAGAAAAAAAAAGCCCCTTTCCCCTTATTTTATAATAAAAAACTGAAAAAAAAAACACACATATTAGGTATCGCCGCGTCCGTAATGACCCACTCTATAAATATATCAAATGATCCACCCTGTCCGATAAGCACCATAAAAAAATGTAAAAACGGTGTAAAAAAAAGCCATTTTTGTCACCTTACATCACAAAAAGTACAACACCAAGCGATCAAAAAGGCTCATGTCCCACAAAATGGTATCAATAAAACCGTCACCTCATCCCACAAAAAATGAGCCCCTACCTAAGACAATTGCCCAAAAATTTTTAAAAACTATGGCTCTCAGAACATGGAGACACTAAAACATAATTTTTTTGTTTCAAAACTCCTATTATTGTGCTAAAGTGAAATACATTAAAGAAATATACATATTAGGTAGGTATCGCCACATCCTTAACAACCAGCTCTATAAAAAAATCACATGACCTAACCTCTCAGGTGAACACTGTAAAAAAATAAAAATAAAAACTGTGTAAAAAAGAGGCCAATTTTGTCACCTTACATAACAAAAATTGCAACAGCAAGCGATCAAAAAGGCGTTGTCACGGCTGAGGATGGGGAAAACCCTCAGCCGTGCGATGACAGAGGATGGTAGTCACGTCTTGGCCAGAACCACAGAACTAGGGAGCAGGTCACCTCCTATTGTGTCACGACTGTGACTGATCCAGACAGGTCTGGGAGGAGAAGGTCGCAGCGACTTGCTACTCGCGATAGCTTGTGAGTTTGCTCCGTGGTTCAGGGTATTTCATCTGGGTTTTGCCTTGTGAACCTTTTTGTCCTGACTGGGAGTTTGTAGGCATCCTTCTCAGGTGAGTCCTGTCTGCCACTCCCAGCTACTATATTAGTTTCAGTTTCACTTGCAGTCATTGCCAGATATAGTCCTTACTTCCAGTTCTATTCTGACCTTTGAAGGAGATCGTTTGATGGTGTTGCTGTGGAGCTCTTGTCCGGCGTGGACTGTCGTGATTGGGATCGCCTTCTCTGCTCGTGACAGGATAAGTCTATCTTTGATATAGTTTGTTTGTTGCTGTCTTCCCCTGCTGTTCTCCTAGACATGAGTGATGGTGACTAGTGCTCCCATCGGCCTTTCCCCACTCTAGGCTTGTTAGGGTGACTGAGGGTTTAGGCATCCTGCTCGCCGCACGGGTTCACACCCCGTCTAGGGTATCAGGGCAGACAGGTGCCAGCTTAGGGTTAGTCAGGGGTGGCCATACTATTCCCATCCGTAGATAAGGGTCCCCCTTCCCCTCCGTCTGGTGCGACACAACTGCTGCTGGGGTAGCGGTCGTGACAGTATATCTGGCCTTTTAAAAAAATTTAAAAAATGACATTTTTTTCTTTTTTTTCTTTGTTGCTTGCTGTTTTGCTTTGTATTTTTGTCTGTTCCACTATGGATCCGGTTTCGGTTTTGGCGAAACAATTTCAGGGGTTATCCCTTGAAGTGGCAGGATTAAAAGCAACAGTGCTACAGCAGCAATCCTTGTGTTCCACCGTTGCTACGGGAAACCAAGGTACTCCTGAGCCAAAAGTGGCTTTACCTGATAGGTTCTCAGGAGGGAGAGACCAATTTGTAACCTTCAGAGAAGCTTGCAAATTGTTCTTCAGGTTACGCCCTAGATGCTCCGGCAGTGAGGAACAACAGGTGGGTATTGTAATTTCTCTCCTGCAAGGAGATCCGCAGGCTTGGGCTTTCTCCCTACCATCTGACTCTCTGGCCTTACGATCAGTGGAGGAGTTTTTTAAAGCCCTGGGTCTCGTATATGATGACCCGGACAGGGTCTCACTGGCTGAGTCTAAGCTACGTAGACTTCGGCAAGAGAACCAGTCTGCTGAACTATATTGTTCCGAATTCCGTAGGTGGGCTACTGATACGTTATGGAACGACTCGGCCCTTAGGAGTCAGTTCTGCCAGGGTTTGTCTGAAAAATTAAAAGACGCGCTGGCGGTATACGAGGTCCCTGGGTCTCTGGAGGCTGCTATGTCTCTGTCCATAAGAATCGACAGACGACTCAGGGAGAGACTATTAAATTTTACGGAGGCCTCTATAGGGCAGGGATCGGTTTGTTATGATCCAGTCGAACCAATGCAAATAGGGGGCGCCACTAGACGGGTGAATCCTCCTAAGTTCCGCTGTAGGTCAGAGGTTTGTTTTCGTTGTGGGGGAAGGGGTCATTTTGTAAAGGTTTGTCCCTCAGAACCCAAGAGACCACAAACAAAGGAGCCGCCGGAAAACTAGAGTCCCCAGATTGTGCGGAGGATAACAGTCTGGGCGTATTCGTTTCCTCCATATGCATGTCTCAGTTTTTGTTGTCCGCTACCGTTGAGGCGGGCAATAAGACTGAGATCTGTTCCGTCTTTTTGGACAGTGGGGCGGGGGTCAACTTGGTGGATTCACGGTTTTCTCAGGCTCTGGGTTTTACTCCAAAACCGATACGCAGAACTATTCCTGTTTTTGCCATCGACTCCTCCCCTCTTACTCAGAAAGAGTTAACTCAGATCATTCATAATATCCATCTGCAGGTAGGGGACCTCCATAAAGAGCATATCTCGTGTTATGTCCTGGACGGTCTTCCGGCTCCTATGGTATTGGGGCTTCCCTGGCTGGTGACTCACAATCCAGTGGTGGATTGGCAGGCCAGGGAGATTGTGGAGTGGAGTGAACATTGTAAGGACAACTGCTTGAGTAGTAGGTGCTCTACACTCTCTGTAACATCTTTACCTGCTTTTCTGTCAGATTTTATGGATGTGTTCTCTGAGAAGGGTTGTCAGGGGTTACCACCTCATCGTCCATATGATTGCCCGATTAATCTACTACCTGGGGCCAAACTACCTAAAACCCGTTTATACAATCTTTCCGGCCCGGAGAGGAAGGCTATGAAAGATTATATTTTGGAGAGTTTGGCTAAGGGACACATCAGACCCTCTTCTTCACCTTTGGCTGCAGGGTTCTTTTTTGTTAAAAAGAAAGATGGGGGCCTACGTCCTTGCCTGGATTTCCAGGAATTAAACCGGATAACTATCCGAGATCCCTATCCTCTTCCTCTCATTCCCGACCTCTTTAATCAGGTTGCTGGTGCTAAATGGTTCTCCAAAATGGATCTCAGAGGAGCCTATAACCTGGTTTGCATCAAAGAGGGGGATGAGTGGAAGACGGCTTTTAATACTCCGGAAGGGCATTATGAAAATCTGGTCATGCCATTTGGTCTTACTAATGCGCCTGCGGTATTCCAACATTTTGTCAACGATATTTTTAGTCACCTTATCGGGAGATTTGTTGTGATATATCTTGATGACATCCTGGTCTATTCCCCGGATCTGAATACACATAAGATCCATGTGAGACAAGTGCTGCAGATATTAAGGGCCAACAAATTGTTTGCTAAGTTAGAAAAATGTGTGTTCGCCGTAAAAGAACTGCCATTTCTGGGGTATGTGTTGTCAGATTCAGGTTTCCGCATGGATCCAGAGAAAGTCCGGGCGATTATAGACTGGGATCTGTCTGAGAACCTGAAGGCATTGCAACGCTTCCTGGGGTTTGCCAATTTTTATAGAAAGTTTATAAAAAACTATTCCTTGGTGGTCAAACCACTGACGGACATGACCCGAAAGGGATCCGATTTTTCCAAATGGTCACAGGCAGCCAAAACTGCCTTTGCATCTCTGAAGGAGAGATTCACCTCGGCCCCTATTCTCGTACAGCCAGATGTCTCGCTTCCTTTTATTGTAGAGGTTGACGCATCAGAGGTGGGGGTGGGAGCGGTACTATCTCAGGGCCCGTCCCCTGGTGAAAGGCGTCCGTGTGCTTTCTTTTCAAAGAAATTGTCTACTGCAGAAAGAAACTATGATATTGGCAACAGGGAACTTTTGGCTATTAAGTTGGCTTTTGAGGAGTGGCGTCATTTTTTGGAGGGGCGGTTCATCCCGTCACGGTGATTACTGATCACAAAAACGTATTATATCTGGAGTCTGCTAAACGTCTCACCCCTAAACAGGCTCGGTGGTCGTTATTTTTTACTAGGTTTAATTTTGTAATAACCTATCGCCCGGGGGCAAAAAATACTAAGGCGGATGCATTGTCTCAAAGTTTTCCTGGAGGGGGTAATGTTGAGGTACCAGAGCCCATTTTGCAAAAGGGGGTGGTGGTCTCTGCATTACACTCAGGTTTGGAGGGGAGGGTGTTGGAAGCTCAGGGGGACGCCCCGGCCTCCTGCCCCTCGGGTAAACTTTTTGTGCCAGAAAATTTACGACTGGAGATACTAAAAGAACACCAAAACTCCACACTGGCAGGACACCCAGGTAGTAGGGCAACCTCTGAGTTAGTGTCTCGTCGGTTCTGGTGGCCTAAATGGCGCCAGGAGGTGTTGAATTTTGTGTCTGCATGTGCTACCTGTGCTCGTTCTAAGGTAGATCATACTCGTCCGGCAGGGCGTCTTTTACCTCTGGCCATCCCCAACAGGCCTTGGACGCACCTGTCAATGGATTTCATTACGGATCTACCAGTATCAGTGGGGAAGACTGTTATTCTTGTAGTTGTTGACAGATTCAGTAAAATGGTGCACTTTATTGCTCTTGCCGCATTGCCTAATGCTAACACACTGGCTCAGGTTTTTATTGACCACATCGTGAAGCTTCACGGGGTCCCTTCCGATATTGTTTCGGATCGTGGTACCCAATTCGTTTCTAAATTTTGGAAAGCTTTTTGTTCTCGTTTAGGGGTTCATCTGTCGTTTTCTTCATCTTTCCATCCACAGTCCAACGGTCAGACTGAACGTACCAATCAAAACCTAGAGACATATTTGAGATGCTTTGTTTCCGAAAATCAGGAGGAATGGTCGTCTTATTTACCGTTAGCCGAGTTTGCCATTAATAATCGTCGTCAAGAATCCACCGATAAGTCACCATTTTTTGGTGCGTATGGTTTCCATCCTCAGTTTTGTACGTTTAGTGAGGGGGGGCCTTCTGGGATTCCCGAGGAGGAACGATTTGCGTCTTCACTTTCTTCAGTGTGGCAGAGTGTGCAAGAAAGTTTGAAGAGAATTGGTGGTAGATACAAACGTGCGGCTGATAGGAAGCGCTCTGAAGGTCCGGACCTTGGGGTGAATGACTTGGTGTGGTTGTCTACCAGAAATATCAAGTTGAAGGTTCCCTCGTGGAAATTAGGTCCAAGATTTATTGGTCCTTATAGGGTAATTAAGATCATTAACCCGGTGGCTTTTCGTCTGGAGCTACCTCAGACTCTAAGGATCCATAATGTCTTCCACAGATCTCTGCTTAAGAGATATGTAGAACCTCCTGAACCATTGCCACTACCGCCTCCACCGGTGGTTGTTGATGGCAGTCTTGAGTTTCAGGTAGAAAAGATTGTTGATTTACTATATGTTCGCCGCTCTCTTCAGTACCTGGTGCACTGGAAAGGTTATGGTTCCGAAGAGAGAATGTGGGTTCCAGCATCAGAGATAAAAGCGGACAGACTCATTCGGGCTTTTCATAGCTCCCATCCGGAGAGGCCTGGTCTTGAGGGTCCAGGGGCCCCTCGTAGAAAGGGGGGTACTGTCACGACTGTGACTGATCCAGACAGGTCTGGGAGGAGAAGGTCGCAGCGACTTGCTACTCGCGATAGCTTGTGAGTTTGCTCCGTGGTTCAGGGTATGTCATCTGGGTTTTGCCTTGTGAACCTTTTTGTCCTGACTGGGAGTTTGTAGGCATCCTTCTCAGGTGAGTCCTGTCTGCCACTCCCAGCTACTATATTAGTTTCAGTTTCACTTGCAGTCATTGCCAGATATAGTCCTTACTTCCAGTTCTATTCTGACCTTTGAAGGAGATCGTTTGATGGTGTTGCTGTGGAGCTCTTGTCCGGCGTGGACTGTCGTGATTGGGATCGCCTTCTCTGCTCGTGACTGGATAAGTCTATCTTTGATATAGTTTGTTTGTTGCTGTCTTCCCCTGCTGTTCTCCTAGACATGAGTGATGGTGACTAGTGCTCCCATCGGCCTTTCCCCACTCTAGGCTTGTTAGGGTGACTGAGGGTTTAGGCATTCTGCTCGCCGCACGGTTTCACACCCCGTCTAGGGTATCAGGGCAGACAGGTGCCAGCTTAGGGTTAGTCAGGGGTGGCCATACTATTCCCATCCGTAGATAAGGGTCCCCCTTCCCCTCCATCTGGTGCGACACGACTGCTGCTGGGGTAGCGGTCGTGACATATTGCCTCCCTAATCTGACCCTAACTCCTAGCGACATGAGCCGACCTTGAAGGTAGGAGGACTCATGCTCTGGAACCTCGGGTCCCTACTTGCCCTTCGCCGGTCCCTACGCTAGGAGCTGGGTAGACTACCTGTTCCTCCTGGACATGGAGAAACACGAGTCTAAAGATGGCCAAGCTATAAAGACAGGGGAAACTGAAACAGGCATATGGCAATGGCAGGTAAGTGCAACTAGTACTAACACCCACCTGCCACAGACACATGGCCTGGGACCCAAGTATCAATGCTGCTGTCCACAAACACAAAAGACAGAGCACACAGGACACCACGAAACCATACGCTGCAAAGAATAGACATGACACACAAACACATCCTCATAACATCGTGTATAAACAATACATGACAATTTGTTTATGACCACAAGGGTGGCCCCCACTGGCAGATGGAAATACCAGGAGGGTTTCTCCAGCAAAGCATGGCTGAAGAACCCCTCAGCTTCAGATCTCCAAAGAGGCTTTATAGCCCAAAGTGTCCACACCCACACAGACACACACAGGAGAGGGAATTAACCCTTCCAACACTAACAGGGAGTGAAACCAGTTAAAGGGGAAGTGTCCAAATGCACATCACACTGTAGCTGTTACCGCAGGCAACGACATGGGTGGCGACCATGTCCTGGGAGTCAGCCAGAAGGCCGAGACACTGCCACCACATGTACACATACCAAACGTTGCCACGGGCAGCCACAGTGAAGGGAAGTGTCACAGTGCACACCTAACATAAACCTAGTGCACACCAGACATACAAAATGCATAACATACACACACACACCTAACAGAGAGGTTGCTAGGTGCAACCACATGCACATTGCCGCAAGCTGCCTAGCACCAGCTCAGGCTGCTCTACTGCGACAATACCCAACTACTTGTTGACCGCGGCAACCACAAGTGAGGCTACTCACTAGCGGCCCTCACCTGTGGTTGAACAACTAAACCAGACCGCAGGCAATCGCATGCGGTAAAGGAGTCTGAAAGAATATTATCCTTCTCTCTATGCACCGTGATTTCATCCTTTGTCCCCGAAGACAGACGTCTGGAGAACATGTCAGTGACACAAGCAGTATGATGTCAGTAACAGTTCTATTTATTGTTTGTCATACATGGGCCTTATATACATTCAGACATACATACAAGAATAGCTGCAGCTCTCATTACAATAATAATAGTCCCTTATAGAGACAGGCAACTCTCATTATAATAATGCTGACTAGAAACTTTTCCTTATACAGAGAGGAGGTACATGTAAATTTAGTCACCCTTCAATATGATGTCACCCAACCTCCTGTCCTTCATACAGATCATATAGCTAATTCTTGTTAACCCTTCAGAGTCACGGCCATGGTCATGGCCGTGACAGGCGTATGCCCACAAAATAGTACCAATCAAATCGTTACCTCATCCCACAAAAAATTATACCCTACCTAAGACAATCGGTCAAAAAATAAAAAAGCTATCACTCTTAGACAATGGAAACACTAAAATATGATTTTTTTTTTGCTTAAAAACTGCTATTATTGTGTTAAAGTGAAATAAATAAAAAAAGTAGACATATTATGTATCGCCATGTCCATAACAACCTGCTCTATAAAAATACCATATGACCTAACCCCTCAGGTAAACACCGTAAAAAAATAAAAATAAAAACTGTATTAAAAAAAGCCATTTTTGTCACCTTATATCACAAAAATTGCAACAGCAAGCAATAAAAAAGGCATATACCCCCAAAATAGTACCAATTAAACTATCACCACATCCCGCAAAAAATGAGATCTTACCTAAGACAATCGGTCAAAAAATAAAAAAGCTATGGCTCTCAGAATATGGATAAACTAAAACTTCTTTATTTCGGTTTCAAAAATGCTATTATTGTGTAAAACTTTAATAAATAAGAAAAAGTAGACATATTAGGTATTGCCACGTCCGTAACGATCTGCTCTATAAAAAAGTCACATGACCTAATCCCTCAGGTAAACACTCTAAAAATAAATAAATAAAAACTGTGCCAAAACAACCAATTTTTTGGTCACTTTGCCCCATAAAGTGTAATAATTAATGATCAAAAAATCATATGTACCCAAACATGGTACCAATAAAAACGTCAACTCTTAAAGCAAAAAACTAGCCCCTCCACAAAGGCTATAGGCCAAAAGCCAGGTAGCCTTTGTGTGGTTGTCTATTGTATATGGTACAAAATAGGAGTCTAAGACGCATCCAGCTATCCTCTTAATGCTGTTGCCAAACCTTTTTGATGGTGTTCCCATCAATTTCGAACCTTTTTTTATGAACCAGAAACCCTCTTCTCTTCCGAGCAGGGGGTGCCTGGGGTTCTTCCATTGACTTCTATTGTATTAAATTGTATTCAAGCACCCAAATTATTCAGCCGAGCACTCAGATCTGCCGAGCATAGCGATGCTCGAGCCGAACAGTAGTTCGGCTGAGCATAGCGATGCTCGAGCTGAACAGCAGTTCGGCTGAGCATGCTCACTCATCATTAATTACTATCGCTTATAAAAGTAGAGAAATAGAAATTTGAAAATGTGGGAATTAAAAAAAAAAATTGGTAAATAGTTTTTTTCTTCACAAATAAAGGTGAAATATATTGACTCAAATTTATGACTATCATAAAGTACAATGTGTCACGAGAAAACAATCTCAGAATGGCTTGAATAAGGAAAAGTGTTCCAAAGCTGGGAAACTGGCCTGGGGTAGAAGGGGTTAAAGTAATAATTAGTCGTTCTTCAGGTGACACACTCCGCCGCATGTTGGTGTCCTGGAAAGTCAAAGCAGGCCGCAACTCCCCCAACAGCCGATCAAAGGTAGCCACCGACATGCGACAATAATTAAAGAACTTAACAGGGTGCGCACGGAGGTCAGAATACAAATTAACAATTGATCTTTGCAGGCCCGCTGTGAAATGATAGGATGCACCCACCTCCGCTTACTCTGCAGTTCCTCCTCTATCATTTCTGGCTGCTCTCCAAATTAACGGAAGACCAGCCAGTGCAAGAACACATAGTCAGTGGATAATAAGGTGAAAGTGGACATCCGACAAAGGGAAATTAAAAAAACCAACACACAAACAAGCTAAACTATCCAATCTCTACCAAAAATAGAGCTTTCCCAACAAAAAAATGCATGCTGGGGGTATTCATATGTGTTTGCAGTGACTCTAGAGGACTGTTCCATTTTTTTTCACGCGCGTTAAAAAACGCATGCAATCCTCATGTCACCCGCATGAAAAAAATTAAAATGCGCATCGCAATTGTGTACAAAACGGACAGCACACGCAAAGCAAAATTGCGTGATCACTGAAAGCACCCTGAACGCATTTGGAGCCAATCCGCCACGCTCGTGTGAAAGAGGCCTAAAGGCATTACTAGACAATGAATAAGACATTTTAAATTAAGTATTATTGCAATATGTACAGTACAGACCAAAAGTTTGGACACACCTTCTCATTCAAAGAGTTTTCTTTATTTTCATGACTATGAAGGCATCAAAACTATGAATTAACACATGTGGAATTATATACATAACAAACAAGTGTGAAACAACTGAAAATATGTCATGTTCTAGGTTCTTCAAAGTAGCCACCTTTTGCTTTGATTACTGCTTTGCACACTCTTGGCATTCTCTTGATGAGCTTCAAGAGGTAGTCCCCTGAAATGGTCTTCCAACAGTCTTGAAGGAGTTCCCAGAGATGCTTAGCACTTGTTGGCCCTTTTGCCTTCACTCTGCAGTCCAGCTCACCCCAAACCATCTCGATTGGGTTCAGGTCCGGTGACTGTGGAGGCCAGGTCATCTGGCACAGCACCCCATCACTCTCCTTCATGGTCAAATAGCCCTTACTTTCAAAGTTTTCCCAATTTTTCGGCTGACTGACTGACCTTCATTTCTTAAAGTAATGATGGCCACTCGTTTTTCTTTACTTAGCTGCTTTTTTCTTGCCATAATACAAATTCTAACAGTCTATTCAGTAGGACTATCAGCTGTGTATCCACCTGACTTCTCCTCAACGCCACTGATGATCCCAACCCCATTTATAAGGCAAGAAATCCCACTTATTAAACCTGACAGTGCACACCTATGAAGTGAAAACCATTTCAGGGGACTACCTATTGAAGCTCATCAAGAGAATGCCAAGAGTGTGCAAAGCAGTAATCAAAGCAAAAGGTGGCTACTTTGAAGAACCTAGAATATGACATATTTTCATTTGTTTCACACTTATTTGTTATGTATATAATTCCACATGTGTTAATTCATAGTTTTGATGCCTTCAGTGTGAATCTACAATTTTCATAGTCATGAAAATAAAGAAAACTCTTTGAATGAGAAGGTGTGTCCAAACTTTTGGTCTGTACTGTATATATATATATATATATATACTCACCTAAAGAATTATTAGGAACACCATACTAATACGGTGTTGGACCCCCTTTTGCCTTCAGAACTGCCTTAATTCTACGTGGCATTGATTCAACAAGGTGCTGATAGCATTCTTTAGAAATGTTGGCCCATATTGATAGGATAGTATCTTGCAGTTGATGGAGATTTGAGGGATGCACGAAGCTCCCGTTCCACCACATCCCAAAGATGCTCTATTGGGTTGAGATCTGGTGACTGTGGGGGCCATTTTAGTACAGTGAACTCATTGTCATGTTCAAGAAACCAATTTGAAATGATTCGAGCTTTGTGACATGGTGCATTATCCTGCTGGAAGTAGCCATCAGAGGATGGATACATGTTCTCATTCTGTTTACGCCAAATTCGGACTCTACCATTTGAATGTCTCAACAGAAATCGAGACTCATCAGACCAGGCAACATTTTTCCAGTCTTAAACAGTCCAATTTTGGTGAGCTTGTGCAAATTGTAGCCTCTTTTTCCTATTTGTAGTGGAGATGAGTGGTACCCGGTGGGGTCTTCTGCTGTTGTAGCCCATCCGCCTCAAGGTTGTGCGTGTTGTGGCTTCACAAATGCTTTGCTGCATACCTCGGTTGTAATGAGTGGTTATTTCAGTCAATGTTGCTATTCTATCAGCTTGAATCAGTCGGCCCATTCTCCTCTGACCTCTAGCATCCACAAGGCATTTTCGCCCACAGGACTGCCGCATACTGGATGTTTTTCCCTTTTCACACCATTCTTTGTAAACCCTAGAAATGGTTGTGTGTGAAAATCCCAGTAACTGAGCAGATTGTGAAATACTCAGACCGGCCCATCTGGCACCAACAACCTTGCCACGCTCAAAATTGCTTAAATCACCTTTCTTTCCCATTCTGACATTCAGTTTGGAGTTCAGGAGATTGTCTTGACCAGGACCACACCCCTAAATGCATTGAAGCAACTGCCATGTGATTGGTTGACTAGATAATTGCATTAATGAGAAATAGAACAGGTGTTCCTAATAATTCTTTAGGTGTTATATATTGGAATAATACTTAAAGAGGACCTTTCATGGGTCCAAACATTATAAACTAAGTATCAGGATACGTAGGGCATAGTGCAGGGATCTAACTGCACTTACTATTTTTTATGGGCGCCGCTCCATTCACCCGCAGTGGCCCCCCATTGTATTCTCCCACCTGGTATGCTAATTTTAGCATCAGAACAAGGAGGAGGAGACTGAGTCTCTCTGTGGACGTCTCATTCTCATAGGCTGTAGTGCTGTCCAATCGCACCAGAGAGCGTCACAGCCAGGGAGAAGGTGAATTGCAGAATAGAGCTGCATTGATACCAATTATGTTTATTTTTTTTGTTTATTTTTGTTTGTAAAATGGAGTAAAGAGGGTCATTTTTAAGTCTTTTTCTTTCTTTATATGCATATTTTTAAACTTTTTTAAGACTATTTTTTGTTTTTGTTTTTGTCCCCCTTTAACATGGGATTGTCAGATCATCTATCAAACTGCAATGGCTTATCATTGCAATCTATGGGGAAATCACTGTGTTCCTATAAAGTCCTGAAACAGGGCTTCATAGGAACTTTACTATAGAAGGCCTTGGAACGTTCATAAGCACCCAGACTGCCATAGTAATCAAACTGCTACTTCAATCTCATTGCAGAAAGGCCATTTGATCACTAGAAGTGCTGTGCTTCCAGTAAATAACTGCTCAGATGTCATGGTCACAATTGACCATAGCATCTGAAAGTTTACAAATTCATGATCAGAATTGTCTTGGACCACTGGATGTACATTTATGGCAGATGTCGGGAAGGGATTACTACACCAATATATATATATAAAATAAATAACGAAGCAACTTTGCAAATTGTATTTGAAAAATAGTCTACTCTTTTGTTTATACAGCTTTCATACAGACATCACCGTTTAGTTTTCCATTCTTCTGATCCATCAGAAGAAGAGAGAGAAAAAAAACAGGATCATGTAATAAAACGGATCCTGTTGCATCAGTTGTCATCCGTTTTAGTCATTTCCATCTGAGATCTGTTTTTTTAGACGGGGAAAAAAGTCCTGCATACAGTACTTTTGTTTCCGTCAAAAAAATGGATCTCAGGCTACTTTCACATTAGCATTTTTGCTGGATCCGGCAGGGTTCAGCAAAAACGCTTCTGTTGCTGAAAATACATCCATCTGCATTTGTTATGAACGGGTCCGGTTGTATTATCTGTACTATAGCCAAGACGGATCCGTCATGAACTCCATTGAAAGTCAATGGGGGATGGATGCGTTTTCTATTGTGTCAGATTATGTCAGAGAAAACAGATCCTTCCCCATTGACTTGCATTGTGGGTCATGACGGATCCGTTTTGCTCCACATCCCAGGACGGAAAGCATGCTGCAGTTTTTTCTCCGGTAGGGGACGGAATGCATTTTGGAGCATTCCGTTGTGTTCAGTTACGATTTGTCCCCATTGACAATGAATGGGGACAAAACGGAAGCATTTTTTTCCGATATTGAGACCCTATAACGGATCTCAATACCGGAAAGTAGAAATGCTAGTGTGAAAGTAGGCTCAGATGGAAATGACTAAAATGGATGACAAATGATACAACAGGATCCATTTTTTTACTGGATACTGTAAAAAACTGATCATATACAATCCTATGCATAAATTATGCAAAAGGATCCATTTTGTTTTTACAGGATTCTTTTCTTTTTCCTCTATCTCTATTCTTCTGATGGATCAGAGGAGCGGAAAGCTAAACGGTGATGTAAATGCACCCTTATAGAGTACAAACAAACCTTGTGGAGACAATCATCAAGCAGTCAAGTGTTACTGCCTTCTGTATAAAGCCAATCTATTTGAAGTTGAGCAAGAAAAGAGGGCAGAGGAAGTGCAGTGAAGTAAATTGGATGACAATTTTCATATAGCCTTTAATAATAAGACATAGTTTTACATTATACTGTATATACAATATATAAAACTTACCCAGAGCCCATAGATGATAATTTAGAAGTTTATTATAAAAAAAAAAAGTATTTGGTTCAATTTTCTATATTTAAGTCTCCTTTCCCACCAGTATCAGGGCTAATAAAAGATCTACTATGAATATGATTGACTCATTTTGTAACAGATCTACATGACTGGACTGATGGATTCATAAAATTTTCATTGTTTTAATGGGTAAAATAGAACAGCTAACTGTGATATTATGTGCATTGGGGAGCGACAGAAACCCAACAGGATAGATCCTATCCACTAGTGTGAACAAGGTCAAAATTGATTCCAAATGAGAAAGGATTTATTTTGGATCAGTGTTTATATGTTGCTCTAGGGGTTAAGCTAAAGAAGAAGTAGTCAAGTACAATGGAATACATGTTTATTATGTGCTTTTGTGAGCTCCAATATTAGACATCAAAGACGCATTTGACATTTGTCTTATGGCAATGAAAATATCAAAAGTAGAAATATGAAATACTGTACTTCACTTGTCAGGATGAGTCACTTGATATTAGCAAGCTTGTGCTCGGGACACGCTACAGAACTTAAGCTATAAATATAGCTATAAAATTACTTTTAAAGGGAAAAAGGATAAAAAATATGATCATGTCTTGAAGGGTTAGTGCTACAGAAAATAAACATGAAGATGTTTCTGATGTCATTTCTTACAGTAACAGCTTTAATACATAAGTATACACAGTTGCAAGAAAAAGTACATGAACCCTTTGGAATGATATGGATTTCTGCACAAATTGGTCATAAAATGTGATCTGATCACAACAATAGACAATCACAGTCTGCTTAATCTAATAACACACAAAGAATTAAATGTCACCATGTTTTTATTGAACACACCATGTAAACATTCACAGTGAAAGTGGAAAAAGTATGTGAACCCTTGGATTTAATAACTGGTTGAATCTCCTTTGGCAGCAATAACTTCAACCAAACGTTTCCTGTAGTTGCAGATCAGACGTGCACAACGGTCAGGAGTAATTCTTGACCATTCCTCTTTATGGAACTGTTTCAGTTCAGCAATATTCCTGGGATGTCTGGTGTGAATCGCTTTCTTGAGGTCATGCCACAGCATCTCAATTGGGTTGAGGTCAGGACTCTGACTGGGCCACTCCAGAAGGTGTATTTTCTTCTGTTTAAGCCATTCTGTTGTTGATTTACTTCTATGCTTTGGGTCGTTGTCCTGTTGCAACACCCATCTTCTGTTGAGCTTCAGCTGGTGGACAGATGGCCTTAAGTTCACCTGAAAAATGTCTTGATAAACTTGGGAATTCATTTTTCCTTCGATGATAGCAATCCGTCCAGGCCCTGACGCAGCAAAGCAGCCCCAAACCATGATGCCCCCACCACCATACTTCACAGTTGGGGTGAGGTTTTGATGTTGGTGGGCTGTGCATCTTTTTCTCCACACATAGTATTGTGTGTTTCTTCCAAACAACTCAACTTTAGTTTCATCTGTCCACAGAATATTTTGCCAGTACTGCTGTGGAACATCCAGGTGCTCTTGTGCAAACTGGAAACGTGCAGCAATGTTTTTTTTGGACAACATTGGCTTCCTCTGTGGTATCCTCCCATGAAATCCATTCTTGTTTAGTGTTTTACGTATCGTAGATTCGCTAACAGGGATGTTAGCATATGCCAGAGACTTTTGTAAGTCTTTAGCTGACACTAAGGATTCTTCTTCGCCTCATTCAGCAGTTTGTGCTGTGATCTTGCAGTCATCTTTACAGGACGGCCACTCCTAGGGAGAGTAGCAGCAGTGCTGAACTTTCTCCATTTATAGACAATTTGTCTTACCGTGGACTGATGAACAGCAAGGCTTTTGGAGATACTTTTATAACCCTTTCCAGCTTATGCAAGTCAACAATTCTTAATCATAGGTCTTCTGAGATCTCTTTTTTGCGAGGCATCATTTACATCAGGCAATGGTTTTTGTGAAAACCCCACACCATCTCGATTGGGTTTAGGTCCGGTGACTGTGGAGGCCAGGTCATCTGGCGCAGCACCCCATCACTCTCCTTCATGGTCAAACAGCCCTTACTTTCAAAGTTTTCCCAATTTTTCGGCTGACTGACTGACCTTCATTTCTTAAAGTAATGATGGCCACTTGTTTTTCTTTACTTAGCTGCTTTTTTCTTGCCATAATACAAATTCTAACAGTCTATTCAGTAGGACTATCAGCTGTGTATCCACCTGACTTCACCTCAACGCAACTGATGGTCCCAACCTCATTTATAAGGCAAGAAATCCCACTTATTAAACCCGACAGTGCACACCTGTGAAGTGAAAACCATTTCAGGGGACTACCTCTTGAAGCTCATCAAGAGAATGCCAAGAGTGTGCAAAGCAGTAATCAAAGCAAAAGGTGGCTACTTTGAAGAACCTAGAACATGACATATTTTCAGTTGTTTCACACTTGTTTGTTATGTATATAATTCCACATGTGTTAATTCATAGTTTTAATGCCTTCAATGTGAATCTGCAATTTTCATAGTCATGAAAATAAAACTCTTTGAATGAGAAGGTGTGTCCAAACTTTTGGTCTGTACTGTATATATAGAGAGAGGGAGAAAAAGTATTCATACCCCTTAAACTTTTCAGCATTTTTTCACGTTACACCACAAACCTAAATGTACTTCATTAAGATTTTATATGATAGACCAACCCAAAGTAGCAAGTATGTGTGAAGTGAAAACAAAATTAGAGATGAGCAAAGTTTTTAAAAAATTCTATTCAGTCACTTCACAAAATTTCTCCAAAAAAATGTATTTGTGATAAATTTATTTGACATGAAAGGAGTTAAATCAGGTCCATCCTGGCCTGCAGTTAAACTTTAGGGAGAATGTATCTCTGTGTACATCACTGTGCAGTACAGCAACATGCATAGCTAGTCCTTTCTGGTAGCAAAACAGCTACTGTACGTCAGAATGACAGGCAGGTCACGTATATAGACATGTGCATCATTGTGCAGGCCACTAACAGTACTAGCTTACCCCTAGATAAACCAAAAGAAAATCAGCCTTCAATAAAGCAAAAAAATATATAAAATGCTGCACACCACATTGGGTGTCCCAATGAACCTTTAGTGGAACAAAATAAGGGCATGGAGGGAGCGCCAATAAAGTAGTGGACAAAAATATCCATGCAAGTTCACACTTCAGCTATTAAGCCTTGATTCTCAAATTGGGGTGAATAAGTAATGTAATTTAAATGTTATTGTGGTTTACACCTTGTTTTATAGATAAGTAATTCCATATGGCATTGATTCTCAAATTGGGATGAATAAGCTCTCTATTTTTACTGTTATTGAGGTGCCCACCTTGTTTCATAGACAAGCAATCCCATGAGGACTTGATTCTCAAATTGGGGTGTGTAACAGTGACCTCTGTGTGGCGCTGTTCCCCCACTAATCACCGTGGTCTCGGGCGCCATGCTCATCTGTAATCACTGCTTCCAGCCTCTGTTGCAGCTCTGGACTCTGCCTGTGTGGTTGCTATTGCCTATGTGAATTCCATTCCACAACTTCCATTTAACCTGGACACTGCTTGTACTCGGCTGCTGATGTGGCAGTACGCATCATTCCCTGCGTGGGGCTGAGTCATGTCATTATCTCGTGAACCTACCCTATCTCTCCTGCAGGTATTTAAGTGGCTCAGCCCTTTTCCCAGATGCCTCAGAGTCAAGGTCCTAATCTTGTGCTAAAGAGCTTGCTACCACTCATGTTCCTGAGTTCATACTTCGTTCTTGGACTTCATTTCTCAGCTGATCCCTGCCTGCTTGCATCGCCTCTCCTGTTGCCGATCCTGGTTGTCTTTGAATTTGGAAACGTTAGACAGGAGAGGACCTGCTGCCGCTTTGTTGACTCTATATAACTTCTGCCTGATCGCACGTCCCGTGACGTTAACGATCCAATTGGATATCTTCTCTATCAACTTTCGTTGTTCGTTTCTGTGCCTATCATGGTGATCACGGGTAGCGGGGAATCAGGGTTCCACGCCAGAGAGGTTGCGTGAGAAAGGGATAACACATCCAAGGGAGGTCAATGGCTAAAACGTGATTGAGCGGAAATGTGGGACAAGTTGTTAAAGCGGAAGGATCGAATGAAAGAAGGGGGTGCGCGTCAATTAAAGACACATTTTTTAAATTTAAGTCCCTGTCACCTATGCAGAGATGGGGGTTTTCATCGGCAAAAATGGGTTAATGTCACCCACCAATGGAACAGACGATTTTTAAAAATTTCGGTCCCTGTCAACTATGCAGAGCAGGGGTTTATTCACGGCAAAACTGTGTTCATGTCACCCACCAATTGAACATACGATTTTACAAAATTTAGGTCCCTGTCACCTATACAGAGCAGGGGTTTGTACCCGGCAAAATTGGTAAAATGTCACCTGACAATGTAACAGACGATTTTTTTAAATTTAGGTCCCTGTCACCTATGCAGAGCAGGGGTTTATTCACAGCAAAAATGGTAAAATGTCACCCAAGAATGTAACAGACGCTTTTGCACCCTGCTCCCTCTTCTGCTATGCTGGTGGCTCTGTGCGACCACCGCCTCTTCCTCTGAACTACATAGGTCACTCGCATGACCTTCATTCCATCGTCCTCCACATCATCTTCCACCCAGTCTTCACCTCTGCCCTCTATGTCAGTCGGCACACTGCAGAAAGCCACAGCAGTTGGCACTTGTGTTTCATCATCATTCGAGACATGCTGCAGTGGTCCTCCCATGTACTCATCCTGAAACATAAGTGGTTGGGCATCGGTGCAATCAATGTCTTCCACTTCTGGAGCAGGGCTATGTGGATGGCCCTGGGAAACCCTGCTAGCAGAGTCATCAAAAAGCAGAAGAGACGGCTCCATGACTTGGGGCTCAGACTGCTTGGCTGATTTTCAAGTGGGTGAGGTGAAAGACTGATGGACATGGGCTGCAGGTGCCAACTCTGATCTTTCAGCAGGAGACTGGGTGAGAGACAATGTGAAGGAACTGGAGGCACTGTCAGCCACCCAATCTACTATCGCCTGTACTTATTCTGGCCTCACCATTCGTAGAGCCGCATTAGGCTGAAGGTTCTGTTGCATACTCGCACCTGAGGAAGGTGTTTTACTTGTGCGTGTAGCTGGCACAGATCGACCACGTCCTCTCCCTGCAACAGGAGCTCCACCAGCAGCACTACGAACGGGGCCAAGTCCCTTATTTGACGCTCTCCTCATTTTTTGCATTCACCCACCAAACTAACAGATGGTTTATGTCAGGCGACAATGTAACCGCCAATAGTCAACAATTAGGTTCACTAAGAGTAAGGCAGTGCCGGTTTTATGAAGAGGAAAAATTTCTTGAGATCACACAAATTTTATACAATTACTTCACATTCACAAAAAATCTTAATTTGTCAACCAACAATGTAACTGCAGGATTCACTGGTTGTATTTGACTGTGACAAATGCAGCAACGTCACCAAATGCAGTGTCTTGCACAAAATAGGTGTTTTTTAAAAAAAAAACAGAATAAAAACAGCGATATCTAACGCTTGTATTTGACTTTGACAAATGCAGCAAAGGCCCCAGATGTAGGGTCTTGCACAAAATGGGTGTTTTTATAAAACTGGAATATAACTGCAGTATTTAAAGCTTGTATTTGACTGTCACAAATGCAACAAATGCTGCAAATGTATTATCTTGCCCAAAATTGGTGTTTTTTTTTAATACCAGAATATAACAGCAGTATCTTATAAAACTGGAATATAACTGCAGTATTTAAAGCTTGTATTGGACTGTCAGAAATGCAGCAAAAGCCGCAAATGTATTATCTTGCCCAAAACGCGGTGTTTTTTTAAAACCAGAATATAACAGAAGTATCTAACGCTTATATTTGACTGTGACAAATGCAGCAAAGACCCATAATGAATTATCTTGCACAAAATGGGTGTTTTTTCAAACCCAGAATATAACTGCATTATTTAAAGCTTGTATTTGACTGTCACAAATTCAACAAAGGCCGCAAATGTATTATCTTGCCCAAAATGGTTTTTTTTTTTTTAATCTTAGAATATAACAGCAGTATCTAACGCTTGTATTGGACTGTCAGAAATTTAGCAAAGGCCCCAATTGTAGTGTCTTGCACAAAATGGGTGTTTTGTTGAACCCAGAATATAACTTCAGTATTTAAGGCTTGTATTGGACTGTCACAAATGTAGCAAAAGGCCGCAAATGTATTGTCTTGCCGCAAAATGTGTGTTTTAAAAAAAATCCAGAATATAACTGCAGTATTTAAAGCTTGTATTTGACTGTCACAAATGTAACAAAGGCCGCAAATGTATTATTTTGCCCAAAATGGGTGTTTTTATAATACCAGAATATAACAGCAGTATCTAATGCTTGTATTGTACTGTCAGAAATGCAGCAAAGGCCCCAAATGTATTGTCTTGCACAAAATGTTTTTTTTTAAACCAGAATATAACAGCAGTATTTAACGCATGTATTTGACTGTGACAAATGCAGCAAAGGCCCCAAATGTAGGGTCTTGCCAAAAATGGGTGTTCTTTTAAACCCAGAATATAATTGCAGTATCTAATGCTTGTATTTGACTGTGACAAGTGCAGCAAAGGCCCCAGATGTAGGGTCTTGCACAAAATGGGTGTTTTTTTGAACCCAGAATATAACTGCAGTATTAAAGGCTTGTATTGGACTGTCAGAAATGCAGCAAAGGCCCCAAAAGTAGTTTATTGCACAAAATGGGTGTTTTTTAAACCCTGAATATAACTGCAGTATTTAAAGCTTGTATTTGACGGTGAAAAATGCAGCAAAGGCCCCAACTGTAGTGTCTTGCACAAAATGGGTGTTTTTTTAAACCCAGAATATAACAGCAGTATCTAACACTTGTATTGGACTGTCAGAAATCTAGCAAAGGCCGCAAATGTATTAATTTGACCAAAATAGCTTGTATTTGAATGTGACAAATGCAGCAAAGGCCCCAGATGTATGGTCTTGCACAAAATGGGTGTTTTTTAAACCCAGAATATAACTGCAGTATTTAAAGCTTGTATTTGACTGTCACAAATGCAACAAAGGCAGCAAATGAATTATCTGGCCCAAAATGGGTGTTTTTTTAATACGAGAATATAACAGCAGTATCTAACGCTTGTATTGGACTGTCAGAAATGCAGCAAAAGGCCGCAAATGTATTATCTTGCCACAAAATTGGTGTTTTTATAATACCAGAATATAACAGCAGTATCTAACGCTTCTATTGGACTGTCTAGCTTGTATTTGAATGTGACAAATGCAGCAAAGGCCCCAGATGTATGGTCTTACACAAAATGGGTGGTTTTTTTTTAAACCCTGAATATAACTGCAGTACTTAAGGCTTGTATTTGACTGTGACAAATGCAGCAAAGGCCCCAAATGTAGTGTCTTGCACAAAATGGGTGTTTTTTTTTAAAGCCAGAATATAACAGCAGAATTTAACGCTTGTTCTGGACTGTTAAAAAATGCAGCAAAGACCCCAAATGTAGTGTATTGTTCAAAATGAATATTATTTTAAAACCAGAATGTAACAGCAGTATCTAATGCTTGCATAGGACTGTCAGAAATCCAGCAAAGGCCGCAAATGTATTATCTTGCCCAAAATAGGTGTTTTTTTTAAAGACAGAATATAACAGCAATATCTAACTCCTTTATTTGACCTTCACAAATGCAACAAAGGCCGCAAATGTATTATCTTGCCCAAAATGGGTGTTTTTTTAATACCAGAATATAACAGCAATATCTAACTCTTGTATTTGACTGTGACAAATGCAGCAAAGGCCCCAGATGTAGGGTCTTGCACAAAATGGGTGTTTTTTTAAACCCTGAATATAACTGCAGTATTTAAGGCTTGTATTTGACTGTGACAAATGCAGCAAAGGCCCCAAATGTAGTGTCTTGCACAAAATGGGTGTTTTTTAAAGCCAGAATATAACAGCAGTATCTAATGCTTGTATTGGACTGTCACAAATGTAGCAAAAGGCCTCAAATGTATTGTCTTGCCACAAAATGTGTGTTTTTTTAAAATCCAGAATATAAATGCAGTATTTAAAGCTTGTATTTGACTGTCACAAATGTAACAAAGGCCGCAAATGTATTATCTTGCCCAAAATGGGTTTTTATAATACCAGCAGGCCTTTTTTTCTGGCGGAACGCCCCGGAACGGCGTTCCGCCACCTATTTTCTGCCAACTCGCCCCACCCCCCTTTAGTTACTAGGCCCAGCCGGCCCGCTGCTTAGGCTGCTTACTTACAGTTTACATGATTGCTCAGTCTCTGCAGCCTCCGGCACCTGCGGCTCTCCACTGTCTCAGGCCCGCCCAGCTCCCGCCCACCACTGACAGCGGCGGAGAGAGTGAGAGAGGAGAGGCCAATTCTGTGGCCCCAAACCCCGCCCCCAGGCCGACTCCATTGCTGTCTGCGGCCCCAGACCCGGGACCCCCCGCCTCCGGCTCGACTGACAGGCCCTCCCAGCAGGCAGAGCGGCTGCTGGAGGCGCGGGCGGCAGTTTAGTGTCGTGGGTGTCGGCACGAGCAGGAGTCAGGAGGCAGAGCGGCACCAGGCAGGAAAAGGAAACAAAAGGAAAAAGGTAATTTTTCATTTATTTCATTTTTAAATTAAAAAAGATTGAATTGGCCAATTAGGGGAACAGGAACACGTGTGGAGTAGGGCAGCGGCGGCCGCGGGCACTGGCAGCCTGGCTGTCACGACCGTCACTGTCAATTTTACTTGAATCCCTGTTCTCTAAAGGGGCGGTTTTAGGGGCGGTCCTAGGGGTGGGTAGGGGCGTGGTCAGGGGAGGGGTGAGTTCCACCACCTTTTCTCTAAAAAAAAAAAAGCCCTGAATACCAGAATATAACAGCAGTATCTAATGCTTGTATTGTACTGTCAGAAATGCAGCAAAGGCCCCAAATGTTGTGTCTTGCACAAAATAGGTGTTCTTTTTTAAATTAGAATATAACAGCAGTATCTAACGCTTGTATTTGACTGTGACAAATGCAGCAAAGGCCCCAGATGTAGGGTCTTGCCAAAAATGGGTGTTCTTTTAAACCCAGAATATAATTGCAGTATCTAACGCTTGTATTTGACTGTGACAAATGCAGCAAGGACCCCAGATGTAGGGTCTTGCACAAAATGGGTGTTTTGTTGAACCCAGAATATAACTTCAGTATTTAAGGCTTGTATTGGACTGTCAGAAATGCAGCAAAGGCCCCAAAAGTATTATCTTGCACATAATTGGTGTTTTTTTTTTAAACTCTGAATATAACTGCAGTATTTAAAGCTTGTATTTGACTGTGAAAAATGCAGCAAAGGCCCCAAATGTAGTGTCTTGCACAAAATTGGTGTTTTTTTTAACATAGAAAATAACAGCAGTATCTAACGCTTGTATTTGACTGTGACAAATGCAGCAAAGGCAAAAGTTGTAGTGTCTTGCACAATATGGGTGTTTTTTTTAAACCAGAATATAACAGCAGTATCTAAAACTTGTATTGGACTGTCACAAATGTAGCAAAAGGCCGCAAATGTATTGTCTTGCCACAAAATGTGTTTAAATTCCAGAATATAACTGCAGTATTTAAAGCTTGTATTTGACTATCACAAATGTAACAAAGACCGCAAATGTATTATCTTGCCCAAAATAGGTGTTTTTATAATACAAGAATATAACAGCAGTATCTAATGCTTGTATTGTACTGTCAGAAATGCAGCAAAGGCCCCAAATGTAGTGTCTTGCACAAAATAGGTGTTTTGTTTTTTTTAAACCAGAATATAACTGCAGTATCTCACGCTTGTATTTGACTGTGACAAATGCAACAAAGGCCCCAGATGTAGGGTCTTGCCAAAAATGTTTTTTTAAACCCTGAATATAACTGCAGTATTTATGGCTTGTATTTGACTGTGACAAATGCAGCAAAGGCCCCAAATGTAGTGTCTTGCACAAAATGGGTGTTTTTTAAACCAGAATATAACAGCAGTATCTAACGCTTGTATTTGACTGTGACAAATGCAGCAAAGACCTCAGATGTAGGGTCTTGCACAAAATGGGTGTTTTGTTGAACCCAGAATATAACTTCAGTATTTAAGGCTTGTATTGGACTGTCAGAAATGCAGCAAAGTCCCCAAAAGTATTATCTTGCACAAAATGGGTGTTTTTTTTTTACTCTTGACCAAAATAGCTTGTATTTGAATGTGACAAATGCAGCAAAGGCCCCAGATGTATGGTCTTGCACAAAATGGGTGTTTTTTAAACCCAGAATATAACTGCAGTATTTAAAGCTTGTATTTGACTGTGAAAATGTCACTACCAGAGCTTTGAGACGTTCTCACAGCTCTGTTTCTCCACCCCTGTGATGATGTCACTACTAGAGCTTGGAGGAGTTCCCTCTGCTCTGTTTCTCCGCCCCTGTGTTGAGGTCTTTACTTTCTGTTTCCTTCCTCCCAGCTGTCCCTCCTGTGTTTGATTTTTCTGCCTTTAAATCACCCCTCCTCCTTTGTAGGGTGTGGATTATACTTTTCATTTGAGCTGTATCTCTCGCTTGAGTATCTTCACTTGTGTGATATCTTTCTATGGACCTGAGTTCTGCTGAAGCAAGTACTTTGGATAGTGTCTGCTGACTTTGGATCTGTTTTCACTGCTGCTGCAGCTCCTTCAGTTAAGTGTGCAGACATTGTGTGTTTCTGTTTGTTTTCTGACTGGATCCGAGGCGACCCCGGTTCCGTCCATATTCTGAGCAGGGCACCGGTGGCCGTGCCCCTTCCACTATTGTAGGGGTTACAGTGGTTATCAGCCTTAGGTACGCGGGCATGTCTCGATCCACCATTTGGATCTGGACATGTGCTTAGCAGCATAGGGAGAGCTTTTAGGGTCTGACAGGGGTCACCCTTTATCCTCCCTAGTTTGGGTCCGGTCAGTAGCTATTCACTGTGTATGCTCTTGTTGCTCACATACAGACGTGACAGAAAAATGCAGCAAAGGCCCCAAATGTAGTGTCTTGCACAAAATTGGTGTTTTTTTAAACCCAGAATATAACAGCAGTATCTAACGCTTGTATTTGACTGTCAGAAATCTAGCAAAGGCCGCAAATGTATTATCTTGCACAAAATAGCTTGTATTTGAATGTGACAAATGCAGCAAAGGCACCAGATGTAGTGTCTTGCACAAAATGGGTGTTTTTTTAAACCAGAATATAACAGCAGTATCTAACACTTGTATTGGACTGTCAGAAATCTAGCAAAGGCCGCAAATGTATTATCTTGACCTAAATAGCTTGTATTTGATTGTGACAAATGCAGCAAATGCCCCAGATGTAGGGTATTGCACAAAATGGGTGTTTTTTAAACCCAGAATATAACAGCAGTATCTAACGCTTTTATTGGACTGTCAGAAATGCAGCAAAGGCCGCAAATGTATTATCTTGCATAAAATAGGTGTTTTTTTAAAACCAGAATTTACCAGCAGTATCTAATGCTTGTATTGTACTGTCAGAAATGCAGCAAAGGCCCCAAATTTAGTGTCTTGCACAAAATATATATATATTTTTTTTTAAACCAGAATATAACAGCAGTATCTAACGCTTGTATTTGACTGTGACAAATGTAGCAAAGGCCCTAGATGTAGGGTCTTGCCAAAAATGGGTGTTCTTTTAAACCCAGATAATAATTGCAGTATCTAACGCTTGTATTTGACTGTGACAAATGCAGCAAAGACCCCAGATAAGTCTTGCACAAAATGGGTGTTTTTTTTAAATCCTGAACGTAACTGCAGTATTTAAAGCTTGTATTTGACTGTGACAAATGTAGCAAAGGCCCCAAATGTAGTGTCTTGCACAAAATGAGTGTTTTTTTTAAACCCAGAATATAACAGCAGTATCCAGTGGCGTAGCGTGGGTAACCAGCACCCAGGGCAAGCCAAGTATTGCGCCCCCCCCCCCAACCTGTGACCACGCCCATTTTTTAAAACAAATAATGTAGTAGATGTCACCTGCAGTCCTATGTAACACCACCAATAACACAGTGATAACTCTCTGAGTACAGATAATGTAGTAGATGTTACCTGCAGTCCTATGTAACACCACAGATAACACAGTGATAACTCTCTGAGTACAGATAATGTAGTAGATGGGTGTGAGGCCCCAGAATTCAGAACACACACAGTGTGACCTCAAGTCTGGGGCCAGGCTGAGGCAGTGTGGGACAAATTCTATATACCCCCTACCCTACTGTGAAACAGATATTTGGATGGACATTACATACATTGCTATGAAATATACAGTATAATACCGCCCCATACCTGTTACATCCAGTGACATCTCCTGTGATGTAGACTTTCCTCAACGTCCTCATTCGGAGATAGGACCATCATGACACCTTCTTTCAGCCACGTCTCGTCTCTGCAAAGTTTTGCAGAAAATGTTTTAGATTCCTCACTTTACTATCATCCTCAGATAACAGACCTCCCTTTCCCCTGTAGTGCCTATAAGTATAATTCTCTCTGTATAATTATAATATATAATGGCCCCCTCTGTATTATTATTATAATGACCACCTCTGTAGTATTATAGTAATAATTATGGCCCCCTTCAGCCCCTCCAGCATACAGTCCTGTGTAAGATACAACACTCCCCCTGCCTTTAGTCCTTCTTGCAAACAGTCCCATGTAAAATACATCACTCTCCCTTCAGCTCCTCCAGCATACAGTACCATGTAAGATACAACCCCCAGAGGATGCCATCTGCCCATCTCTCCTGTCCATATACCAGGCCTACCAGTATTACCCCTTCATATACCGCCTGGTCACCCCACACCTAACAGTCTGAGTCACTTGTCTCCGTGAGTGTTAGGTGGGGTGACCAGGCAGGTGGTATATCAGGGGGTAATGCTGGTAGACCTGGTATATGGACAGCAGAGATGGGAAGATGGCATCCTCTGGGCAGTACTGTCTCTCTGGTCTTCCTTCACCAGCACCCTGACTGCCACGGTCCTGCTTGGCCTGGCTCTCATGGCACTTCACTGCCTGGTGCTCGGCTATCAGCACTGAGTGACTCAGTCACACTGCGACACTGACTGTCACTCAGTGCTGATTGCCAAGCACCAGGCAGTGAAGTGCCATGAGAGCCAGGCCAAGCAGGACCGTGGCAGTCAGGGTGCTGGTGAAGGAAGACCAGAGAGACAGTACTGCCCAGAGGATGCCATCTGCCCATCTCTGCTGTCCATATACCAGGGTAGGCCTGGTATATGGACAGTAGAGATGGGCAGATGGCATCCCAGAGAGGCAGTACTGTCTCAGTGTCCCTGGTCATCCTTCACCAGCACTCTGACTGCAGTGCCATGGTGCCATCTGCTTGGCAGCCTTGGCCTGGCTCTCATGACACTTACTGGCACTTAACTCATATTATCATATATTACCCCTAAAGCCTGCCTGCCCTCAGCCCATGCCAACAAAGTAAACTACTGACCTAATTACACACTCAGGGTGGGACTTTGGGACTCTGGGACAGTGACACTGACTGTCACTCACTCTGTCTCAGGGTCGCTTGAATCCAGGGCCGGCGCCACCTATAAGCAGAGTAGGCCACCGCGTAGAGCGCACTCTGCCTGGGGGCGCCGGCGCTCTGGAGCCCGAATCCCGACTAGCCGCCGCCCGCGCCACGCCCCCTACTTGTGATCCATCCATCTAAGTTCTAACATCTTCTCCTGATTCCTAGTCGCCGCCCGCGCCACGCCCCCTACCTGGCTGTCATCGATCTGACTCCTCCTGTTTGGCTGTTCCTGTACTTGCCGGCTGGCCGGATCATGGTGGATTGTGCTGCACTGCTGCCCCTGCGAGGGCATGCGTTTGTTCAGTCACTTAGTATTACTTAGTGGGGGCACTGGGGGGAAAATTACGTAATGGGCACTGCCCATTAAGTAATTTGCCCCCCAGTGCCCCAACAAAGTAATACTGCCCCCACAGACAGTGCACAACTCACTGCACACTGCCCATTACGTAATTTTCCCCCCAGTGCCCCCACTAAGTAATACTAACTGCCCCCACAGACAGTGCACAATGCCCTCCATTATGTTATTTGCCCCCCAGTGGCCCACTTAGTAATACTGCCACAACTGTGCACTGTCTGTGGGGCACTATTACTTAGTGGGGGCACTGGGGGGCAAATTACGTAATGGGCAGTGTGCAGTGAGTTGTGCACTGTCTGTGGGGGCAGTTAGTATTACTTAGTGGGGGCACTGGGGGGCAAATTACGTAATGGGCAGTGTGCAGTGAGTTGTGCACTGTCTGTGGGGGCAGTTAGTATTGCTTAGTGGGGGCACTGGGGGGCAAATTACGTAATGGGCACTGGCCATTACGTAATTTGCCCCCCAGGGCCCCAACAAAGTAATACTAACTGCCCCCACAGACAGTGCACAACTCACTGCACACTGCCCATTACGTAATGTGCCCCCACAGACAGTGCACAATGCCCCCACTAAGTAATTCAAGTTGAATCACTGTCTCTAGGCTCATGGCTGGACTACAGTCTCCTACTGATTCAGCTGCAGCCATGATCTTCTGCTTCTTCTTGCTGCCTCCAGCTCCTGGCTCTGCAGTCTGCACTGTCTATCCCGCCTGGAAAGTGGGCGGAGCCTATCGGGAACTGCCGTGCATGCCCCGCCCCCTCTCCCCTCCTCACTCTGCTCTGCAGCCGGACGCTGTGTGAAGAAAAAAAAAACACAGCTTCGGCGATTTAACTTGTGCCAGCCCCGCAGACGGCGCCCCCTGCAGTTGCAGAGTGGCGCCCGGGGCAACGGCCCCCCCAGCCTCCCCCACGCTACGCCCCTGGCAGTATCTAACGCTTGTATTTGACTGTCAGAAATCTAGCAAAGGCCGCAAATGTATTATCTTGACCAAAATAGATTGTATTTGAATGTGACAAATGCAGCAAAGGCACCAGATGTAGTGTCTTGCACAAAATGGGTGTTTTTTTAAACCAGAATATAACAGCAGTATCTAACACTTGTATTGGACTGTCAGAAATCTAGCAAAGGCCGCAAATGTATTATCTTGACCGAAATAGCTTGTATTTGACTGTGACAAATGCAGCAAATGCCCCAGATGTAGGGTATTGCACAAAATCGGTGTTTTTTAAACCCAGAATATAACAGCAGTATCTAACGCTTTTATTGGACTGTAAGAAATGCAGCAAAGGCCGCAAATGTATTATCTTGCATAAAATAGGTGTTTTTTTAAAACCAGAATTTACCAGCAGTATCTAATGCTTGTATTGTACTGTCAGAAATGCAGCAAAGGCCCCAAATTTAGTGTCTTGCACAAAATGGGTGTTTTTTTTAAACCCAGAATATAACAGCAGTATCTAACGCTTGTATTTGACTGTCACAATTGCAACAAAGGCTGCAAATGTAGTGTCTTGCCCAAAATGGGTGTTTTTTTAATACCAGAGTATAACAGCAGTATCTTACGCTTTTATTGGACTGTCAGAAATGCAGCAAAGGCCGCAAATGTATTATCTTGCATAAAATGGGTGTTTTTTTTTAAAACCAGAATATACCAGCAGTATCTAACGCTTGTATTTGACTGTGACAAATGTAGCAAAGGCCCCATATGTAGGGTCTTGCACAAAATGTTTTTTTTTTAAACCCAGAATATAACTAAAGTATTTTCAGCTTGTATTTGACTGTCACAAATGCACATATTCTGCGCTGAACTTGCACTAAATGTCCGCAGACGCTCACCTAACTAACAGACGGATAAAAGTACTTTTTCTGTGTCACTGGGCTCAGGGCAGGGTAAGAAAATGGTAACTGCACCCACAAAACAAAATCGCTGTAGATCGCAGAGTTAACAACAACTTCTGATAACAGATTCTTTCCTATTCTCTCCCTCACAGCAGCAGCATCCTATCCCTACGCTAGTAAGAGCAGAGTGACATGCAGTGCTATGTGACTCCAGCTTATATAGAGGCTGGGTCACATTTTTCACTGGCCAATCACAGCCATGCCATTAGTAGGCATGGCCTTGATGGCTTCTAGGGGCACAAGAGTTAAACGCTTGTTGATTGGCTGCTCTGCAGCCTTTCAAAAAGCGCCATTAAATTGCTGAACCCCGAACTCGAACCCAAACTTTTACTGAAAAGTTCGGGTTCGGATCCGAGGTCCAAAAATCCTTTACAGTTCGGGTTCGCTCAACCCTATATCAGAACAGATTAGGTCTTAATGGCGCAGTAGATGAACTAGATAAACACACCTATATTAGACAGCTTGTTGACAATTAGTTTTATGCACAGTCTATTTATAACAGAAAAGATTAAGAATTAGTTAAATGTTACCTGTCTACTAGTGTAAGCAGGGGTATATCACACCCAAAAATTGGTGAATTTCACCCGAAAATGTAACAAACAAATTACTGAAATGTTTTTACCTGTCTACTAGGTACAGCGGGGGTATATCACACCCAAAAATTGGTAAATTTCACCTGAAAATGTAACAGACAAATTAATGAAATGTTTTTACCTGTCTACTAGGTACAGCAGGGGTATATTACACCCAAAAATTTGAGAATTTCCCTTGAATAAGTAACAGACAAATTAGTGAAATGTTACCTGTCTACTAGGAAGAGCAGGGGTATATCACACCCAAACATTTATGAATATCACCCGAATATGTAGCAGACAAATTAGTGAAATGTTAGCTGTCTACTAGGTAGAGCAGGGGTATATCACAGCCAAAAATTGGTAAATTTCACCCGAAAATGTAACAGACAAATTAGTGAAATGTTTTTACCTGTCTGCTAGGTGCAGCTGGGGTATATCACACCCAAAAATTGGTGAATTTCCCCCGAATAAGTAACAGACAAATTAATGAAATGTTTTTACCTGTCTAGTAGGCATAGCAGTGGCATATCACACCCAAAAATTTATGAATTTCACCCGAAAATGTAACAGACATATTAGTGAAATGACATAAAATAAAATACGTACAAATAAAAAAATAATAATCTTGATTTATATGGTGGAGGTCCATATAGAGTAGGAATTTGAGGAGGCGGTGGACGTAGCAGTGTAGGGGGAATCGGCGGGGGAGGAGGATGAGGTAGACAAAACCGGTTTCTGGTTTTAATTTAATTTAATTTATTTTTTATTAGAATACACTCCAAAAGAGTGGGAAATATCCAAAATACAACAATGAGCAATTGCGCTGTAGTATAACAATGGCTGGGTAAGGCCGGTATACATGTCTATTCTGCAGAAGGTACGGACAAGTCCTGTGGGATCCATGCCTGGTTCATTTTAATGAACGTGAGCTTGTCCACATTGGCTGTGGACAGGCGGCTGAGCTTATCTGTGATAACGCCCCCTGCCATGCTAAACACACGTTCAGACAATACACACTGCAGGGCAGGCCAGCACCTCCACGGCGTAAAGGGCAAGCTCAGGCCATGTGCCAAATTTGGAGACCCAGAAGTTGAAGGGGGCAGACACGTCATTCAGTACGTGTAGGCATGTGCACACATACTGCTCCTCCATGTTGCTGAAATGCTGCCTCCTGCTAAGACGTTCCATATCAGCTAGTGGTGCTGGTTGTTGTGGCGTGCTGACAAAGCTTTTCCACATTTCGGCTATGCTAACCCTGCCTTCTGAGGTGCTGGTGGTGCCCCAGCTGCGTTGGCGACCTCTTCCTCTGCCTTCGCCTTGTGCTTCCACTGTGCCCCCGCTGTCAGGTGGGAATGCCACCAGCAGCGCGTCTACCAGCGTGCGCTTGTACTCGCGCATCTTACGATCACGCTCCAGTGACGGAATTAAGGATGGTACGTTGTCCTTGTAATGAGGATCCAGCAGCGTGGCCACCCAGTAATCAGCACAAGTTAGAATGTAGGAAACTCGGCGGTTGTTGCGGACACACTGCAGCATGTAATCGGTTATGTGTGCCAGGCTGCCCAGAGGCAACGAAAAGCTGTCCTCTGTGGGAGGTGCATTGTCTGTGTTCTCTGAATCCCCCCAGCCACGCACCAGTGATGGCCATGAGCTGGTCTGGGTGCCACCCTGCTGTGTACATGGTTCCTCCTCCTTCATCTCCTCCTCTTCATCCTTCACCTCATCATCCTCCAGAACTGTGCCCTTGCTGGACAATTGTGTACCTGGCATTTGTGGGTGCAGGAACCCACCCTTAGAGCCACTTGTGAATGACTGGCCTGAAACCCTAGAAATGATCTCTCTTCCTCCTCCTCCTGTGGCACATCGTCTTCCATCATCGCCAGAAGCGTTTTTTCAAGGAGGCATAGAAGTGGGATAGTAACGCTGAGAACGGCGTTATCGGCACTGGCCATGTTGGTGGAGTACTCGAAACAGCGCAACAAGGAACACAGGTGTCGCATAGAGGCCCAGTCATTGGTGGTGAAGTGGTGCTGTTCCGCAAAGCGACTCACCCGTGCGTGCTGCAGCTGAAACTCCACTATCGCCTGCTACTGCTCGCACAGTCTGGCCAGCATGTGCAAGGTGGAGTTCCACCTTGTGGGCACGTCGCATATGAGGTGGTGAGCTGGAGGCCGAAGTTACGCTGCAGCGCTGACAGGCGAGCAGCAGCATGGTGAGAATGCCGAAAGCGCGCACAGACGGCCCACACTTTATGCAGCAGCTCTGACATATCAGGGTAATTTTTCAGGAACCTCTGCACCACCAAATTCAGCACATGCGCCAGGCAAGGGATGTGCGTAAAATCGGCTAGTCCCAGAGCTGCTACGAGATTTTGCCCATTATCGCACACCACCAGACCGGGCTTGAGACTCCCTGGCACCAACAACTCATCGTTCTGTTGTTCAAGGCCCGTCAACAGCTCCTGCGCGGTGTGGGGTTTGTCCCTTAAACAGATAAGTTTTAAAACTGCCTGCTGTCATTTACCCCTGGCTGTGCTGAAGTTGGTGGTGAAGGTGTTATGTTGAACGAATGAGGAGCCGGTAAAGGATGAGGAAGCGGAGTACGAGGAGGAAGCAACAGGAGGAAAACTACAGTGCTCTGCAATCCTCGGTGGTGGAAGGACATGTGCCAAACTGCTATCCGCCTCAGGCCCAGCCGCCACTGCATTTACCCAGTGTGCTTTTAGGGAGATATAATGTCCCTGACCGTGCGTACTGGTCCACATATCCGTAGTTTGGTGGACCTTGCCACAGATGGCGTTGCGTAGTGCACACCTAATTTTGTCCCCCACTTGGTTGTGCAGGGAAGTGATGGCACACCTGGAAAAGTAGTGGCGGATGGGCACGACATAGTGTGGGACAGCCACTGCCATAAGGCTTTTAAAACTCTCCGTCTCTACCAGACGGAATGACAGCATTTCAAAGGCCAGTAATTTTGAAATACTGTCATTCAGGGCCAGGGATCGCGGGTGGGTAGGGGGGGTACTTCCTCTTCCGCTCCAGTGTTTGGGAGATGGAGAGCTGAACGCTTCCGTGGGACATTGTGGAGTTGCTTGGTGACTCAGGTGGTGGTGTTGCTGGCAGATCCTCTGTTTGCGGGTGGCAGGTGCCACTGTCACTCCAGAGGTGGATGTGTAGTGTACAGGGACTGTAATGCCCGTCACTACAGAAGGGTCACTTGTGTGCTGTCGTCCCCCTTATTTATGGGGAAGTTGGTATAAGTCATCTTTATAAACTGTCATGCTATGTATTTCCCTGTTACTGTGAGATTTGCATGTGCAGGCCTGCTAGGGGTGTCATTCCAGCTCTTAGTCACTAGAGGGAGCTAGGGAGCCCTAGTTTATATAAGGCCCAGTCAGGGAAAGGAAAGGCAGTCTAGTCAGTCTAGAGTTGGAGTCTGAAGTCTGTAGTCTAGTCTAAAGTCAGTCTACAGCAGTTGGAGTTTAGACTATGTCAGAGTCAAGTCTAGGCCGGAAGCCTGCAGACCAGGAGAGGGTATTGCAGTCCCTGTAACCGGGTTCCAGATTCAAAGAGAAGGTTCCCCTCCTGAGTTCATCTATGCAGAAGCAGGAACACCTGAGTTCAGAAGTTTCTAGAGGCTGAGGAAGCAGAGAGAGGGACAGAGGCAAGCTCAGAAAAGCAAGAGGTACTCAAGACAACAGAGGAGGTACTTGATAAAGATAAAACCAAGGATATACGCCAGAGCTAGGGCATTGGGCCTTGGAGAAGAGTTTATATGTTCCAGGATCAGTCAGGGATAGAGTGCAAGCTGCCTGTACTACAAGTCCTGTGTTTAACACTCTGAAGTCACCTTGCTATACATATATTGCCTGCATCAACTGTATTGAAAATCAACTGTCTGCAAAGGAACTGCGTTTCCGTTAATGTCCCTATATGATGACTACTAAAGTTTGAGTTCTGCTTTAACATCACGTGGTTCCTCAGTTATTCCTGCTATCAGCAAACGGCGTGCCACCGTTTAATTGGCACTGGCGTCACGAACATTTCCTATCATCCCCTGCCCTTGCAGAGAGTCAGCCGTCTCAGGTTAGTGTCATGATTGCACTACAACACCCAGGAACACTATTACACCTAACTTGAGTACGCTGCACCTCTCTTTTGGCGTCACGAACAGGATACGCACGCTTTCTAGTGCAAGAAGCGTGATTTTTGTGCCTTATACAGTTGCCCTGTGACCAAAGTGACAAATTGCCTGTTTTATTAAAGTGGACTTTGTGGACTGAAAAACATACCAAAAGTGTCCCTAAAACCTCCAAAAAGCGCTGTGCAGTGTTGCGCTATCAAGAGGAAGAAAATCGCCACACCGGAATGTGGTTTTATGGACTTTTTATTATCCTGCTTGCTGTCAGTGAATAGACAGCGTTTCTACCAAAGATGGCCGCTGAGGCTACTGAAATAGCTGCTGCGTCATCTTCATCCCGAAAAAGCGGGAAAAATTGGCGCCTTTCTGAGGACATAGCGGGAAGGAGTTCAAGGTCAGCCGCCACCGCTTATCTGGACATTTGCATGTCGGCCAGCATGGACTCCGCCTTCCCCATACTGGAATACCTGGGGGGCGGCCTCCCAGTGCAATGGGAGGAGCTGGCTGATCTTATTGGCGCCACCCTATCGCTCTCCAGAGAAGGATCGAGCATGTTGAAGAGTGAGCACCGCTTTGCTGCAACGTCCACGCCTGCAATACCAAAGATGACTGATATTGGTGTAGAGACAGAGGAGGCTCCACCGGCCTACTCTCCGGGACCGGAGAAACCCGCCTGCCCGCCACGGGAGAAAGAACCAGAGCCCTGCTATGGCTCCTGGAGAGACTTCTTTCAGCCCTCTTTCAAGTGGTCTTCACTAATGGCAGAGATTCGGGAGGCCGCTATAAAGCGGAATACAAAGACTAAAATCTATTATGAGGAATTAACCAAGACTATCCATGAACGACACACCGACACCCAGCCCCGCCTGGAAAGGAGAAAGTGGTTGGTGGTGTCCTTTGACAAAACCCGTGGCTTCGGGTTCATCCAAGATTATCTGACTGGCAGAGACTTGTATGTTAACAGAAGATCTGTCAAGAGAGACTACCTCCCTTCCTATCAGCACAGCCTCCGCGAGGGAGAGGAAGTGGAGTTCACCCCTGCCGAGAGCCTGAGAGGCCCTTATGCAACTGCCGTGACCCGTCCCAAGCGAGAACCTGAGGACTGGGAGGCAGAAGAAGACTACTCTGGCTGCGAGCGGGAACCTGAACGCTCTCCAGAGCCGGCCTATCACGCCTTCCAGGAGTGGAGCTCCTTCATTGGGCCTAATGTCTTCTGGCAGCCAACCGTGTTGGAAAAATGGGTGAGCCCCTATCCTTCCCCCGAGCTGCCTCGTCGGGAGAAGACCATACAAGACCTGGAGAACTTAAAAGGACTTCGGGTTACCTTAGAGAACATCCGGAAGGGTCGGAGACCCGATGCGTCACCAGAACCTGCAGAGGCCGAGTTCGAGCCATCGTTGACTGTACCTGCGCCGGCGGCGCCAGCAGACGACAGCGACTCTGACACGGAGAGCATCGGTCACCAGATTGTCCGGCTGGAAGAGAAGCTGCGGGAGCTGCGCAAGATCGCGACCGCCAGGATCCGGACGCCGCCAAAGAAGGACGAGGTAAGGGTGCCTGTCACCACCCGTAGACCACCTTCTGTCACCCCCGCTCCGTTGCGGCCCCAAAGAGGACCCGCTAGTGCTGTGAACTGCTGTACTGAGCCCACCGGACCGCTTGCGGCGGCGGTACCCAATGCAGCACAACCCACAATCATTGTGCCGGGACCGGTACGGTCCACAAGAGTGTTTACCCCTAGGCCTATGGGGCCAATACCTATCAGGGGCCCCTTCACTTTACAGCTGCCCCCTGACACCGTGATGTGGGCACATCCTCCTGTAGAGGACTACTACAGGCCGTATTTGCCAGCAGAGCCAAGTGATTATGACATGCCACTGTGAATCAGCCTGCTAGGCCTTTGATTTATTTCACCAAAGAATGATGTTGTTAACCCTTCCAGGACAGGAGTCCTATGTTTTCTGGTTCTTTGTTGCTGCTGCCAGTTCATCCACGGCTCAGTGGTAGGTGTTAACCACTGAAATCACAAGGTCAACAAAGCCCAGTTTGTTCCCAGGATCTCCTGCCTGCTTTTGCTATCCCACGCCAAGTTGTGCCTGTTCCTTTGTTGCACCTTTTACCCTTACCCCCCTTTTCAGGTTGATCAGGGGTATTACAGCACTTGTTTTATATTGTGCAACTTGATATTAAGGAACCGTGCCCGGAGACAGACTCAAAAGAACCTGAGCCTCTGAGATTCTTACTCTTTTTAAAGGAAATGTGCCCAGAGATGGACTCCACCGCACGAGAGCCTCTGTGATTTAATAGGAAAATAACCTGGGTACGGACTCATGTTTGTTCTTTGAGCCTCCAAGAACTTTTATACTGTTTTATCTATTTTGCTGTTCTATTATGGACTTATTCATTGTCATGGACTATCCTGGTTATAATGTTACGCTGTGCCAGGTCAGCGCCCAAGTTCCATTCATTATCCTGAGAAGAAGAGAACGACGCCCCTTGTCACCACCCTTCACTTTTGCCAATTGGACCTGATATGAATGTAAATGCAGATGAATTACATATATGTATGCCTGCATGTCTCTTTTTCTGTTTCAGGTAGAGATTCCAGTTGGGCGAGCCCTGATGGAGTACGAGGTCGTACTCAGCTTAAAGCAGTGGGGTATGTAGTGTACGGGGACTGTAATGCCCGTCACTACAGAAGGGTCACTTGTGTGCTGTCGTCCCCCTTATTTATGGGGAAGTTGGTATAAGTCATCTTTATAAACTGTCATGCTATGTATTTCCCTGTTACTGTGAGATTTGCATGTGCAGGCCTGCTAGGGGTGTCATTCCAGCTCTTAGTCACTAGAGGGAGCTAGGGAGCCCTAGTTTATATAAGGCCCAGTCAGGGAAAGGAAAGGCAGTCTAGTCAGTCTAGAGTTGGAGTCTGAAGTCTGTAGTCTAGTCTAAAGTCAGTCTACAGCAGTTGGAGTTTAGACTATGTCAGAGTCAAGTCTAGGCCGGAAGCCTGCAGACCAGGAGAGGGTATTGCAGTCCCTGGTTCCAGATTCAAAGAGAAGGTTCCCCTCCTGAGTTCATCTATGCAGAAGCAGGAACACCTGAGTTCAGAAGTTTCTAGAGGCTGAGGAAGCAGAGAGAGGGACAGAGGCAAGCTCAGAAAAGCAAGAGGTACTCAAGACAACAGAGGAGGTACTTGATAAAGATAAAACCAAAGATATACGCCAGAGCTAGGGCATTGGGCCTTGGAGAAGAGTTTATATGTTCCAGGATCAGTCAGGGATAGAGTGCAAGCTGCCTGTACTACAAGTCCTGTGTTTAACACTCTGAAGTCACCTTGCTATACATATATTGCCTGCATCAACTGTATTGAAAATCAACTGTCTGCAAAGGAACTGCGTTTCCGTTAATGTCCCTATATGATGACTACTAAAGTTTGAGTTCTGCTTTAACATCACGTGGTTCCTCAGTTATTCCTGCTATCAGCAAACGGCGTGCCACCGTTTAGTTGGCACTGGCGTCACGAACATTTCCTATCATCCCCTGCCCTTGCAGAGAGTCAGCCGTCTCAGGTTAGTGTCATGATTGCACTACAACACCCAGGAACACTATTACACCTAACTTGAGTACGCTGCACCTCAAGAGGCCGAGACTGCAGCAGAAAAGGAAGCAGGAGGAGCCAGAGACCTTTTTTGGGTTTTTGAGGTGTCTACTCCACTGCAGCTCGTGCTTTGCACTTAGATGCCTGGTCATACAGGTTGTACTCAGGTTGAGAACGTTTATGCCTCGCTTCAGGTTCTGATTGCACAGTGTGCAAACCACTTGTGTCTTGTCGTCAGCACATTGTCTGAAGAACTGCCACGCCATTGAACTCCTTGGAGCTGGCTTTGGTGTGCTCAGTCCCTTGCTGCGTTGGGCAGTAGCAGGCGTACTGTCTAGGGGATGGTCAGCCAATTTTGCACCCTGCTCCCTCTTCTGCTGTGTTGGTGGCTCTGTGCGACCACCGTCTCTTCCTCGAAACTGCACAGGTCACTCACATGACCTTGATTCCATGTGGGGTCGAGGACCTCATCATTCTCCACATCATCTTCCACCCGGGTCTTAACCCCTGCCCTCCTTGTCGGTCTGTACACTGCAGAAAGCCACATCAGTTGGCACCTGTGTTTTGTCATCATCCGAGACGTGCTGCGGCGGTCCTCCCATGTACTCATCTTGAAACATAAGTGGTTGGGCATCGGTGCACTCAATCTCTTCCACTTCTGGGTCAGGGCTAGGTGGATGGCCCTGGGAAACCCTGCTAGCAGAGTCATCAAAAAGCAGAAGATACTGCTGCATGACTTGGGGCACAGACTGCTTGGCTGATTTGCAAAGGGGTGAGGTGAAAGACTGATGGACATCAGCTGCAGGTGCTAACTCTGATCTTTCAGCAGGAGACTGAGTGGATGACAATGTAAAGGAACTGGAGGCACTATCAGCAACCGAATCTATTAACACCTGTACTTGTTCTGGCCTCACCATTCGTAGAGCCGCATTAAGCCCGACCAAATAACGCTGAAGCTTCTGTTGCCTACTCGCACCTGAGGAAGGTGTTTCACTTGTGCGTGTAGCTGGCACAGATCGACCACGTCCTCTCCCTGCAACAGGAGCTCCACCAGCAGCACCACGACTGGGGCCACATCCCATATTTGACGCTCTCCTCATATTTCTCAAATTTCGGATCTTGCCCAAAATGGGTGTTTTTTTTAATAACAGAATAAAACAGCAGTATCTAATGCGTGTATCTCACACTGACAGATGCAGCAAAGGCTGCAATATTAAGTTCTTTGCCCAAAATGGGTGTTTTATTGATAACAGAATAGAACAGCAGTATCTAAAGCGTGTATCTCACACTGACAGATGCAGCAAAGTCTGCAGATTTATTATTTTGCCAAAAATTTGTGTTTTTTTTATAACAGAATAATTCACCAGTATCTAACGCGGGTAACTCACACTGACATATACAACAAAGGCTGCAAATTTAGTTTTTTGCCGAAAATGGGTATTTTTTTATAAGAGAATAGAACACCGGTATCTAATGTGTGTATCTCACACTGACAGATTCAGAAAAGTCTGCAATATTAACCCCTTAAGGACACATGACATACCGGTATGGCATGTTTCCCGAGTCCTTAAGGACACATGACGTACCGGTACGTCATGGCTTTAAAATGCGATTGCGGCGCCGCGGGGGTTAATCGGAACAGGATGACCGCTGAAATCCTTCAGCGGGCATCCTGTAACAACGCCGGGGGGGTCATTTGACCCCCCGTATCAGCGATCGCAGAGAACCGCAGGTCAATTCAGACCTGCGGTTTGCTGCATTTCCGGTCCATTCGGGTCTCCGGTGACCCGATGAACCGGAAGAAGACTGCGATCGGTTGCGTGATTACACACCACCAATCACAGTATGAAGATTTGGAGAGGCGGTGCTGGCCGTGGTACTGAATGCTGCTGTCCAGGGTGCTGATTGGTGCAGGGGAGAGAGGCGCGAGATTCAAACTTCCTGCGCTCCTCTCTCCCCTCCTCTTCCTGTTTTGCACGAGCATCCTGCAGCACCGTCCAGCACCAGCTCCTGAGACCCCCTAATCGTCATGCATAACCCTCCTGCACCCATCGCCCTCCAGGTAGGTTAGGGTCAGTGAGGGAGAGGCACCGTTAGGCAGGGATAGAAGGTAAAAGTTAGTTAGGAAAAAAAAAAAAGCACTTTTATCTAAACTTTTTTTTTTTTTCAGCTTTCAGACCCTAGACCCCCCCTGCCACTTGCCCCCACCCAGCCCCCCGGCCCACCAAAAAAGCCCACTAGAGCCCCCTGCCGATGAACTTAGCTGGTGTCCCCCAGTGGACTTTGAGCCCGAGATTCAGGATTTTGCTGGCAATCCAGGAATCCATATTCCCACAGTGGAGTTTACTGAAATGGACTTTTTTAGTTTTTTTTTCAGTAGCCCATTTGTGAATCTGATGGTGGAGCAGACGAACCTGTACGCCCAACAGTTCATTGCTCAGCACCCGGGCAAATTTTTGGCTAGACCCGGTGGCTGGACGCCAGTCATTGCAGCCGAGATAAGGACATTTTGGGGCCTCGTGCTGCATATGGGTCTAGTGAAAAAACCCAGTGTCAGGCTGTACTGGAATGGGGACGTCCTCTACCAGACCCCACTCTACAGTATGGCCATGACACACTCCCGGTTTGAGGCCATCCGGAAATGTCTGCATTATTCAGATAATGCAGCATGTCCCCCCCCCCCCCGAGGTGATCCTGCCTATGACCGTCTGTATAAGATACGGCCGGTCATCGATCACTTTGGGGCCATATTTGAGCAGGCCTACGTACCTGGAAGGGAGGTCGCGGTTGATGAGTCTCGCTTTGCGTTCAAGGGGAGACTCAGTTTCCGCCAGTACATTCCCACTAAGCGGGCGAGGTATGGCGTGAAGCTATACAAAATTTGTGAGAGTGCCTCAGGGTACACTTACAAATTTTGTGTGTACGAGGGGCGAGATTCCCGTATTCAACCCCCAGAATGTCCCCCCACTCTGGGTGTTAGCGGGAAACTCACTACCTATCCCCAGGGGTGAGACCCGTGCACTTACCAGTGGAAACCTGTTGCTGGTCAGATATAAGGACAAGAGGGATGTCCTTGTACTGTCCACAATCCACGGTAATGGCATCACCCCTGTCCCTGTGCGAGGTACCGCGGCAACGGTCCTCAAGCCCGATTGTATCGTCGACTACAATCGGTATATGGGAGGAGTTGATCTCTCTGATCAAGTCCTCAAGCCATATAATGCCATGCGCAAAACCCGGGCATGGTACAAAAAAGTTGCGGTCTATTTGGTACAGGTTGCCATGTACAACTCTTTTGTACTATCCCGCAGCGCTGGCAGCACAGGGACATTCCTCCAATTCTATGAGGCAGTCCTCATGGACCTGATCTTTTCGGACCGGGAAAGAGCAGGCCGGAATACCTCGGGAACTGTAGGCGCCCGGATAGTCCCTGGCCAACATTTTCCAGGTGTGGTCCCCCATACTGGAAAGAAGGGACGAACCCAAAAAAGATGCAGGGTGTGTCACAAGAGGGGGATACGGAAGGACACCACCACTCAATGTGACACGTGCCCCGATCATCCGGGTCTCTGCGTTATCGATTGCTTCAGGGAGTACCACACTTCCATGGAGTACTACATTTTTATAATCCCCAACAGTCCCCTAGAGAACATAAAAAACTATGGCTCTCAGACTTTGGAGACACGGAAACTATTTTTTTTTTTTTTAAATATTAGTTTTAGTGCAGGCATCCTCAAACTGCGGCCCTCCAGATGTTGTAAAACTATAACTCCCAGCATGCCCAGACAACCTACAGCCATCAGCAGGGCATGGTGGGAATTGTAGTTTTACATCTGGAGGGCCGCAGTTTTAGGATGCCTGCTTATTGTTTCCAAAGTCTGAGATCCATACATATTGGGCATCGCCGCGTCCGTAAAAATCTTCTCTATAAAAATAACATTTAACCCAACCCCCCCGGATGAACAGCGTTAAAAAATAAATAAAAAAAGTGTAAAAAAAAGCTATTTTTTGTCACCTAAAATCACAAAAAGTGTAATAGCGAGCGATCAAAATGTCATATGCACACCCAATTAGTGCCAAAAAAAACGCCATCTCATCCCTACATTAGATAGTCGCCCAACAAAAAAAATTAAAATTTAGCTCCCAGGCTATGGAGATACTAAAATAATTTTTTTGGGTTCCTAAAATGATAATATAGTGTAAAATCTAAATAAATTCTAAAATGTAGACATATTAGGTATTGCCGCGTCCATAAGAATCTGCCCTATAAAAATAACATTTGACCAAACCCCTCGGATGAACAGCGTTAAAAATATAAAATAAAAACGGTGCCAAAACACCAATTTTTGGGCAAAATTTCCATTTGAATCCTTTTTTTCCGGTAATAAAGCAAGGGTTAACAGCCAAACAAAACTAAATATTTATTGCCCTGATTCTGTAGTTTGCAGGAACACCCCATATGTGGTCGTAAATGGCTATATAGCCACACGGCAGGGCATAGAACGAAGGGAACGTCATATGGTTTCTGGAAGGCAGATTTTGATGGACTGTTTTTTTTGACACCATGTCCCATTTGAAGCCCCCCCCTGATGTAGCCTAGACTAGAAACTCCAAAAAATTGACCCCATCTAAGAAACTACACCCTACAAGGTATTCAAAAGTTACTTTACAAACTTTGTTAACCCTTTCGGTGTTCCACAAAACTAAATAGCGAATGTAGAAACAATTTTAGAATTAAAATTTTTTGTTACCTTGCCTCAAAAAAGTGTAATATAGAGCAACCAAAAATCATATTTACCCCTAAAATAGTCCCAAAACAACAACCACCTTATCCTGTAGTTTCCTAGATGATGTCACTTTTATGGAGTTTCTACTCTAGGGGTGCATCAGGGGGCTTGAAAGGGTACATGGTGTAAATAAACTAGTCCAGCAAAATCTGCCTTCCAAAAACCATATGGCGTTCCCTTTCTTCTATGTCCTGCCGTTTAGCCAAATAGTAGTTTACGACCACATATGGGGTGTTTCTGCAAACTACAGAATTAGGGCAACCCATATTGAGTTTTGTTTGGCTGTTAACCCATTTTTTCCAGTAATAAAGTAAGGGTTAAAATGGAACATTTTCCAAAAAATTGAAATTCCAAAATTGTTTCTCCATCTGCCATTAACTCTTGTGGAACACCTAAAGGGTTAACAAAGTTTGTAAATCCAGTTTTGAATACCTTGAGGGGTGTACTTTCTTTGATGGAGTCACATTTTTGGAATTTCTATTCTAGGGGTGCAAGGGGGGCCTTGAAATGGGACATGGTATAAACAAAACCAGTCCTGCAAAATCTGCCTTCCAAAACCCATATGGCGTTCCCCTCTTTCTATGTCCTCCCGTTTGGCTAAACAGTAGTTTAGGACCACATATGGGGTGTTTTTGCAAACTACAGAATCAGGGCAACCCATATTGAGTTTTGTTTGGCAGTTAACCCTTACTTTATTGCTGGAAAAAATGGGTTAAAATGGAAAATTTTCCAAAAAATTGAAATTCCAAAATAGTTTCTCCATCTGCCATTAACTCTTGTGGAACACCTAAAGGGAGTAACAAAGTTTGTAAACCCAGTTTTGAATACCTTGAGGGGTGTACTTTCTTAGATGGAGTCACTTTTTTGGAATTTCTATTCTAGGGGTGCAAGGGGGGGCTTGAAATGGGACATGGTATAAACAAAACCAGTCCTGCAAAATCTGCCTTCCAAAACCCATATGGCGTTCCCCTCTTTCTATGTCCTCCCGTTTGGCCAAACAGTATTTTAGGACCACATATGGGGTGTTTTTGCAAACTACAGAATCAGGGCAACCCATATTGAGTTTTGTTTGGCAGTTAACCCTTGTTTTTTTCCTGGAAAAAATTGATTATATTGGAAAATTTTCAAAAAAATCAAAATTCATAAATTTTATGTCCATTTGCCATGAAGTCTTGTGGAAAACCTAAAGGGTTAACAAAGTTTGTAAAAACAGTTTTGAATACCTTGAGGAGTGTAGTTTCTAGAATGGGGTCATTATTGGATGGTTTCTATTATGTAAGCCTCACAAAGTGACTTCAAACCTGAACTAGTCCATAAAAAGTGGGATTTGGAAGATTTCTGACAAATTTCAAAATTTGCTTCTAAACTTCAAAGCTATGTAACATCCCCAAAAAATAAAATATCATTCCCAAAATGATACAAACATGAAGTAGACATATGGGGAATGTAAAGTCATTCCAATTTTTGGGGGAATTACTATGTATTACAGAAGTAGAGAAACAGAAATTTTGAAATTTGCTAATTTTTCAAATTTTTGGGTAAATTTGGTATTTTTATGCAAAAAAACTAACTTTTTTGACCCAATTTTAGCAGGGTCATGAAGTACAATATGTGACGAAAAAACAATCTCAGAGCGGCCTGGGTAAGTCAAAGCGTTTTAAAGTTATCAGCACTTAAAGTGACACTGGTCAGATTTGCAAAAAATGGCCAGGTCCTTAAGGTAAAATAGGGCTGTGTCCTTAAGGTGTTAAGTTCTTTGCCCAAAATGTGTGTTTTTTTATAACAGAATAGAACAGCAGTATCTAACGCGTTTATCTCACACTGACATGCAACTAAGGCTGCAAATTTAGTTTTTTGCCCAAAATGGGTGTTTTTTTTATAACAGAATATAACACCAGTATCTAATCCATGTATCTCACACTGACAGATGCAGCAAAGGCTGCAAAATTAAGTATTTTGCCAAAAATGAGTTTTTTTTAAATAACAGAATAGAACAGCAGTATCTAACACGTGTATCTCACACTGACAGATGCAGCAAAGGCTGTAAATTTAGTTTTTTGCCCAAAATGGGTGTTTTTTCAATAACAGAATAGAACACCAGTATCTAATGCGTGTATTTCACACTGACAGATGCAGCAAAGGCTGCAGATTTATTATTTTGCCCAAAATGGGTGTTTTTTAATAACAGAATAGAACACCAGTATCTAATGCGTGCATCTCGCACTGACAGATGAAGCATAGGCCCCTGATGTAGGGTATTGCCAAAAATGGGTGTTTTATTAATACCACAATATTATTGCAGTATTTCAAGCTTGTATGTCACACTAACAAATGCAGCATAGATCCCAGATGTGTGGGATTGCCAAAAATTAGTGTTTTTTTAAACCCAGAATATTATTGCAGTATTTCTTGCTTGTATCTCACACTGACAGATGGAGCATAGGCTGCAAATTTAAGTATTTTGCCCAAAATGGGTGTTTTTTTAATAATTGAATAGAACACCAGTATCTAACGTGTGTATCTCACACTAACAGATGCAGCAAAGGCTGCAAATGTTGTTTTTTGTCAAAAATTTGTGTTTTTTTAAACTCACAAAATTATTGACGTATTTCAAGCTTGTCTTTCACACTGACAATGCTGCAAAAGCACCAGATGTAGGGTATTGCAAAAAATGGGTGTTTTCTTTTAAACCAAAAAATTATTGAAGTATTTCAAGCTTGTCTTACACACTGACAAATGCTGCAAAGGAACCAGATGTAGAATATTGCCAAAAATTGGTGTTTTTTTAAACCCAGATTATTATTGTAGTATTTTAACCACCTCAGCCCCCCTAGCTTAAACACCCTTAATGACCAGGCCACTTTTTACACTTCTGCACTACACTACTTTCACCGTTTATTGCTCGGTCATGCAACTTACCACCCAAATGAATTTTACCTCCTTTTCTTCTCACTAATAGAGCTTTCATTTAGTGGTATTTAATTGCTGCTGACATTTTTAATTTTTTTGTTATTAATCAAAATTTACAGATTTTTTTGCAAAAAAAATGACATTTTTCACTTTCCGTTGTAATTTTTTTAAAAAAAAACGACATCCATATATAAATTTTTCTCAAAATTTATTGTTCTACATGTCTTTGATAAAGAAAAAATGTTTGGTTAAAAAAAAAATGGTTTGGGTAAAAGTTATAGTGTTTACAAACTATGGTACAAAAATGTGAATTTCTGCTTTTTGAAGCAGCTCTGACTTTCTGAGCACCTGTCCTGAGGTTCTACAATGCCCAGACAGTAGAAAAACCCCACAAATGACCCCATTTCGGAAAGTAGACACCCTAAGGTATTCGCTGATGGGCATAGTGAGTTCATAGAACTTTTTATTTTTTGTCACAAGTTAGCGGAATATGATGATTTTCTATATTTTTTTTTCCTTACAAAGTCTCATATTCCACTAACTTTTGACAAAAAATAAAAACTTCCATGAACTCACTATGCCCATCAAGAAATACCTTGGGGTGTCTTCTTTCCAAAATGGGGTCACTTGTGGGGTAGTTATACTGCCCTGGCATTCTAGGGGCCCTAATGTGTGAGAAGTAGTTTGAAATCAAAATGTGTAAAAAAAAATGAAACAAGGGGTGAAGGACGGCTCACCTCCGAGTTAGGATGGCAAGGTGCACCAAACAGATGTTGTACCCAATCACCGAAAAACAATAGTAATGAAAATAGAATGGGCACTCATATATCCAGTTCACAAGGTAGGCAAAGCGACTCAAGCAATATAGCAATAATATATCAATTTATTAATTTATTATGACAGTATAAGAGCGGATGGATAGCAATATTGTTACCACCATACGCAATGAATATTGAGACCTAACCAGAGCTGTGTCCCCAATTTGAAATAGTTAAAACTCACATAAAATAGAATAAAATAACATATATTCATCCACTGTTATAGCTAATAGAAAACCGGAGGTCCGGTCCAGCATCTATGGGTAGGACAAATTGGATAAAAGGAACTAATAGATTTCTGTTATCTAAAACAGTGGCTAGCAACGGATATGTCTCCAGACAATGAATAAAAAAAAGTGAGTGTCAATATTAGTAGTGATAGTGTATGATATAAAACATTAACATATAGTGCATATAGTGAAATACCTGTAAGATAAATATATTAGATATATAAAATATATATAAAGTGTACAAATATTTGGTGAATATGTATAAAATGTCTCTGGAGAATCAGCAATAATAAATAAGTTGTTGCATCCCACTGATGGTTATGTTCCTAGAAAACAGTCTTTCTTTAGTATTAAAACATAAGACCTGGGAATCGGCTTGGTCCGCGCAATTTCCCAGGGGTATAATCAATTTCAACAGAGTCAACCGCGGCGAACGGGGCAAGATAATTGAGCAGCAATACAAATGTATCCACAGTAATGCGCCGATTCATGTGCAGCGGCACCAGATTAATTTACTCACGTACAGTCCTGCTCCCACCGTGGCGTCCCACGTGGTATAGGTTCAGGGTGAACTTGCCTTTAGGTAGCGCAATCAAAGACTGCTAAGTTTGTCTGCTAGCAATGCTGTGTCCACCCGACTGTGAACGGGAGTGCTCGCTGTATCACTCTGCAAGGCTGCGTCGGGTTTCTCTGATTAGAATGGGTGTTCCACCTATCTGGATCAGTACTGGTGGTAAGGATCTCACCCGTCAATCACTGTAGTGTGTCCAAAGAAACCCGCAGTTCAGTTGCTCCTGGAAACCGCAATAGAGTTGTCCTTTGGAAAGCGCTTTCTCAGTCTAATGTGTAATAAGAATTAAAGCCGGTATTTCATCAGGTCCAATTGCTCCTCACCATGGTGAGGAGCAATTGGACCTGATGAAATACCGGCTTTAATTCTTATTACACATTAGACTGAGAAAGCGCTTTCCAAAGGACAACTCTATTGCGGTTTCCAGGAGCAACTGAACTGCGGGTTTCTTTGGACACACTACAGTGATTGACGGGTGAGATCCTTACCACCAGTACTGATCCAGATAGGTGGAACACCCATTCTAATCAGAGAAACCCGACGCAGCCTTGCAGAGTGATACAGCGAGCACTCCCGTTCACAGTCGGGTGGACACAGCATTGCTAGCAGACAAACTTAGCAGTCTTTGATTGCGCTACCTAAAGGCAAGTTCACCCTGAACCTATACCACGTGGGACGCCACGGTGGGAGCAGGACTGTACGTGAGTAAATTAATCTGGTGCCGCTGCACATGAATCGGCGCATTACTGTGGATACATTTGTATTGCTGCTCAATTATCTTGCCGCGTTCGCCGCGGTTGACTCTGTTGAAATTGATTATACCCCTGGGAAATTGCGCGGACCAAGCCGATTCCCAGGTCTTATGTTTTAATACTAAAGAAAGACTGTTTTCTAGGAACATAACCATCAGTGGGATGCAACAACTTATTTATTATTGCTGATTCTCCAGAGACATTTTATACATATTCACCAAATATTTGTACACTTTATATATATTTTATATATCTAATATATTTATCTTACAGGTATTTCACTATATGCACTATATGTTAATGTTTTATATCATGCACTATCACTACTAATATTGACACTCACTTTTTTTTTATTCATTGTCTGGAGACATATCCGTTGCTAGCCACTGTTTTAGATAACAGAAATCTATTAGTTCCTTTTATCCAATTTGTCCTACCCATAGATGCTGGACCGGACCTCCGGTTTTCTATTAGCTATAACAGTGGATGAATATATGTTATTTTATTCTATTTTATGTGAGTTTTAACTATTTCAAATTGGGGACACAGCTCTGGTTAGGTCTCAATATTCATTGCGTATGGTGGTAACAATATTGCTATCCATCCGCTCTTATACTGTCATAATAAATTAATAAATTGATATATTATTGCTATATTGCTTGAGTCGCTTTGCCTACCTTGTGAACTGGATATATGAGTGCCCATTCTATTTTCATTACTAGTGTAAAAAAAATGCCCTGTGAAATCCGAAAGGTGTTCTTTGGAATGTGGGCCCCTTTGCCCACCTAGGCTGCAAAAAAGTGTCACACATCTGGTATCGCCATACTCAGGAGAAGTTGGGCAATGTGTTTTGCGGTGTCATTTTACATATACCCATGCTGGGTGAGAGAAATATCTCGGTCAATTGCCAACTTTGTATAAAAAAATGGGAAAAGTTGTCTTTTGCCGAGATATTTCTCTCACCCAGCATGGGTATATGTAAAATGACACCCAAAAACACATTGCCCAACTTCTCCTGAGTACGGCAATACCACATGTGTGACACTTTTTTGCAGCCTAGGTGGGCAAATGGGCCCACATTCCAAAGAGCACCTTTCGGATTTCACTGGGCATTTTTTACACATTTTGATTTCAAACTACTTCTCACACATTAGGGCCCCTAGAATGCCAGGGCAGTATAACTACCCCACAAGTGACCCCATTTTGGAAAGAAGACACCCCAAGGTATTTCTTGATGGGAATAGTGAGTTCATGGAAGTTTTTATTTTTTGTCACAAGTTAGTGGAATATGAGACTTTGTAAGGAAAAAAAAATAAAAAATAAAATCCTCATTTTCCGCTAACTTGTGACAAAAAATAAAAAATTCTAGGAACTCGCCATGCCCCTCACGGAATACCTTGGGGTGTCTTCTTTCCAAAATGGGGTCACTTGTGGGGTAGTTATACTGCCCTGGCATTTTAGGGGCCCTAATGCGTGAGAAGTAGTTTGAAATCAAAATGTGTAAAAAATGCCCTGTGAAATCCGAAAGGTGCGCTTTGGAATGTGGGCCCATTTGCCCGCCTAGGCTGCAAAAAAGTGTCACACATCTGGTATCGCCATACTCAGAAGAAGTAGGGCAATGTGTTTTGGGGTGTCTTTTTACATATACCCATGCTGGGTGAGAGAAATATCTCGGCAAAAGACAACTTTTCCCATTTTTTTATACAAAGTTGGCATTTGACCAAGATATTTATCCCACCCAGCATGGGTATATGTAAAATGACACCCCAAAACACATTGCCCAACTTCTCCTGAGTACGGAGATACCAGATGTGTGACACTTTTTTGCAGCCTAGATGCGCAAAGGGGCCCAAATTCCTTTTATGAGGGCATTTTTAGACATTTGGATCCCAGACTTCTTCTCACGCTTTAGGGCCCCTAAAATGTCAGGGCAGTATAAATACCCCACATGTGACCCCATTTTGGAAAGAAGACACCCCAAGGTATTCAATGAGGGGCACGGCGAGTTCATAGATTTTTTTTTTTTTGGCACAAGTTAGCGGAAATTGATTTTTTTTTAGTTTTTTCGCACAAAGTCTCCCTTTCCGCTAACTTGGGACAAAAATTTCAATCTTTCATGGACTCAATATGCCCCTCACGGAATACCTTGGGGTGTCTTCTTTCCGAAATGGGGTCACATGTGGGGTATTTATACTGCCCTGGCATTTTAGGGGCCCTAAAGCGTGAGAAGAAGTCTGGAATATAAATGTCTAAAATTTTTTACACATTTGGATTCCGTGAGGGGTATGGTGAGTTCATGTGAGATTTTTTTTTTTTACACAAGTTAGTGGAATATGAGACTTTGTAAGAAAAAAAAAAAAACACAAAAAATCTATTTCCGCTAACTTGGGCCCAAAAAAATTCTGAATGGAGCCTTACAGGGGGGTGATCAATGACAGGGGGGGGTGATCAGGGAGTGTATATGGGGTTATCATCCCCCTGTCATTGATCACCCCCCTGTAAGGCTCCATTCAGACGTTTGTATGTGTTTTGCGTATCCGCGGTGTCCGTGTTTTGCGGATCCACAGATCCGCAAAACACATACGGACGCCTGAATGGAGCCTTACAGGTGGGTTATCAATGACAGGGGGGTGATCAGGGAGTCTATATGGGGTGATCACCCCCCTGTAAGGCTCCATTCAGACGTCCGTATATGTTTTGCGGATCCGATCCATGTATCCGTGGATACATAAAAAACATACGGACGTCTGAATGGAGCCTTACAGTAGGGTGATCAATGACAGGGGGGTGATCAGGGAGTCTATATGGGGTGATCACCCCCCTGTCATTGATCACCCCCCTGTAAGGCTCCATTCAGACGTCCGTATGTGTTTTGCGGATCCGATCCATGTATCCGTGGATCCATAAAAAACATACGGACGTCTGAATGGAGCCTTACAGGGGGGTGATCAATGACAGGGGGGTGATCAATGACAGGGGGGTGATCAGGGAGTCTATATGGGGTGATCAGGGGTTAATAAGGGGTTAATAAGTGACAGGGGGGGTGTAGTGTAGTGTTGTTTGGTGCTACTTATTACTGAGCTGCCTGTGTCCTCTGGTGGTCGATCCAAGCAAAAGGGACCACCAGAGGACCAGGTAGCAGGTATATTAGACGCTGTTATCAAAACAGCGTCTAATATACCTGTTAGGGGTTAAAAAAATCGCATCTACAGCCTGCCAGCGAACGATCGCCGCTGTCAGGCTGTAGATCCACTCTCTCACCTTCCGGTCCTGTGAACGCGCGCGCCTGTGTGCGCGCGTTCACAGGAAATCTCGCGTCTCGCAAGATGACGCATAGATGCGTGCCTCTGCCTGGAGCTGCCGCCTCCGGAACGCGATCCTGTGTTAGGCGGTCCGGAGGCGGTTAAGCTTGAATTTGAATGTCACAAAAGCACATATGCTGTGCTGGTGCACTGAGCTTGCATAAAATGGCCGCCGGCGCCCACCTAACAGATGGATAAAAGTTATTTTTCTGTGTCAATGGGCTCAGGGCAGGGTAAAAAGATTGTGCACTGCACCCACAAAACTAAATCTAGGTAGATCGCTGAGTTAACAAGCACTTCTGATTAAAGATTCTTTCCTATTCTCTCCCTCACAGCAACAGCATCCTCTCCTTACAATAGTAACAGTGACCGCCCCTTTAACATTGACTTTCACAGTGACCGCCCCTTTAACAGTGACTTTCACAGTGACCGCACCTTTAACAGTGAATTTTACAGACACCGCCCCTTTAACAGTGACCACCCCTTTAACAGTGACTTTCACAGTGACCGCCCCTTTAACAGTGACTTCCCATTTAACAGTCACTTTCTCAGTGGCCGCACCTTTAACAGTGACTTTCACAGTGACCGCTCCTTTTACAGTGACTTTCCGCCCATTTAACAGTGACTTTCACAGTTACCGCCCATTTAACAGTGACTTTCACAGTTACCACCCCTTTAACAGTGACTTTCACAGTGACCGTCCCTTTATCTGTGACTTTTACAGTGACCTCCCCTTTAACAGTGACTTTCACAGTGACTGACCCTTTAAGAGTGACCGCCCTTTTAACAGTGATTTTCACAGTGGCCGCCCCTTTAACAGTGATTGCCCATTTAACAGTGACTTTTACAGTTGCCGCCCCTTGAACAGTGACTTTCACAGTGACCGCTTCTTTAACAATCACTGCCCCTTTAACAGTGACTTTCACAGTGATCGCCCCTTTGACAGTGACTTTCACAGTAACCACCCCTTTAACAGTGACCGTCCATTTAACAGTGACCTTTACATTGACCTCCCCTTTAACAGTGACTTTCACAGTTACCGCCCCTTTAACAGTGACTTTCACAGTTACCGCCCCTTTATCAGTGACTTTCACAGTGACTGCCCCTTTATTAGTGACTTTTACAGTGACCTCCCCTTTAACAGTGACTTTCATAGTGGCCACCCCTTTAACAGTGACTTTCATAGTGGCCACCCCTTTAACAGTGACTTTCACAGTGACCGCCCCTTTAACAGTGACTTTCACAGTGACCGGCCCTTTAACAGTGACCTTCATAGCACCCGGCCCTTTAACAGTGACCTTCATAGCACCCGCATCTTTAATAACAGTGACCTCCACAGTGCCCGCCCATTTAATAACAGTGAACTCCACAGTGCCCGCCCCTTTAATAACAGTGGCCTCCACTATGCCCGCCCTTTTAAAAACAGTGACCTCCACAGTAAAGCAGTAAAGAAAAATGGCTGGGTTGTTATGGAAACCTGGATTAAAACTGTGTTTATGTAAGTTGGGATTTAAAGAGAAAGGCTTGTATTGGCTAATGTGGATCATTTTTTGGGAATATCTCAGAAACGATACGTCCTAGAGAGCCGGTCTAAAACCTTCCTGGACACCTGATGTACCTGTGTGCTAAATTTGGTGAAGATCGGTCCAGTCGTTTGGTCGCGCATAAAGAACGTCCAGACAGACGTCTAGACAGACATACAGACAGAAACTCATTTTTATATATGTAAGAGACTAGCAGAAGTACCCGGCTTTGCACGGGTATATTTAATCTATTTGTCACGAGGTAGCGTCACGGGTATAAAGATAGAGCGGAGGTGCACCCCCTGAGCTGCCACCCGGTCCCCTGTCCCTGCCTACTTGCACCACCCGCCCTAGGTGACGGGGTGCAACTGGGCAACAGTCCCTGACCTGAGTAATTGCAAGCAGAGAGATAGAGACAGCAGGGAAGCGGACAGCCAATGAGAGGTAGCACTCGAGCGGACAGAGGTGGAACAAGCAAGGTACCACCAAAAACGGAAGGACGAGGCGGGTCAACTAATTGGGGTCAGTCCAGGAGGTCACGTCAGTACGAGGGAGGAGTCAGAGACAGATCCGAGAGCGGGCCGAGGTCAAAATCCGGGAGGTCACGTCAGTACAAGAGAAGAGGCAAAGACAAAATCCAAAAGCAAGCCGAGGTCAAAATCCGAGAGGTAGCGTCAAGGTTCAGCGAGCAGGCAGAAGAGGTGACAGGAAGCAGATCAAGGGTCAAATCCAAAGGTAAGCTAAATAACAATAATAATACACAGCCTAAGGGACCAAAATCACAGGCAACCTGTAGCCAGCAGGTTGCCTGTATTTATAGTGGGGAGTGAGGGTCATGTGACGTGGCCAGCGTCACATGACTGACAGACAGACAAGTCGAGCATCGAGTGATCAGCTCGGCGCTCAAGGCAGACCTAGGAGCAGGGAGCCTCCCAGCTAGCAAAGAAACCCTGGGAACGAGGCCGAACACAGATCCTCGCTCCCAAAGCTAAGCAGCAGGTCTGCGGCTGGTGGGAGGCCGTGTGCGCCTTCGGCGCCCCGTTACAGTATCCCCCCTTTTACGAGGGGCCACCGGACCCAAGTCCTTGGGTACAAATCTCCCAGGATGCTCATCATGAAACTTCTTGATGAGCCTCGGGGCTTGGATCTCAATAGCTGGGAATTAAAAGACCTCTCCTCGGGTCCATAGCTCTTCCAGTGGACCAGGTATTGAAAAGAGTTCCTAACCTTTCTAACATCAATAATTCTAGAGATGATGAATTCCTCTTGACCTTCAACCTCCACAGGTGGAGGAGGTTTTTTAACCGGAACCACTGGTGACACATCTCTTAGGCAACGACTTATGAAACACATCATGTATACGAAAGGAGTCGGGTAGCTTAAGTCTAAAGGACACTGGGTTAACAACCTCAATAATATTGTATGGTCCAATGAAACGCAGAGAGAATTTCCTAGAACACTGTTTCAAAGCAAGATTCTTAGTCGACAACCACACCTTATCGCCGAGTACAAAATTTACCCCCTTGGAACGTCTTATTGGCATGTTTACACTGGGTTTCCTGGGCCTTTTCCACGTTCGTTTGAACCTGTGACCAGACTGTGCACAATCTAGAGGTAAAAGAATCTGCCTGCGGGTTGAGTGAGGATACAGAGGGACTAGAACAAAAGCGAGGATGCAAACCACTGTTACAAAAAAAAAGGAGACACCCCCGTAGAAGAATTAACTCGATTGTTAATAGCAAATTCTGCCAACGGGAGGTATCTCACCCATAAGGGTTGATTATGTGATACATAGCACCTTAGAAAAAGCTCCACTGCCTGATTTAACCGTTCCGTCTGCCCATTGGTCTGTGGATGGAAAGCAGACGAAAAGGACAAAGAGATGTCGCATCTTTGACAAAAAGCTCTCCAGAAACCAGAAACAAACTGAACGCCTCTATCAGAGACGATATTCTCAGGGACACCATGCAGACGTACCACATGTTCAATGAACAAGGATGCTAAGGTCTTCGCATCAGGGAGCTTACTTAAAGGAACAAAGTGCACCATCTTGCTAAAACGGTCAACCACTACCCACACCACTGATTTCCCCTCAGAAGGGGGCAGATCAGAAATAAAATCCATGGAAATGTGAGACCATGGCTTGCAGGGAATGGGTAGTGGTTGTAGTTCACCAGCGGGAAGTGTTCTCGGGGTCTTAGACCTGCAACAAACATTGCAAGCCAAAACATAAGACCGTACATCCTTAGACAAAGTGGGCCACCAAAAAGACCTCAGCAGCAATTCCTTAGTGGCAGCAATACCTGGATGACCAGAGAGCACAGAGTCATGACATTCACCCAATAATTGAAAACAAAAGCACTCAGGAACAAATAACTTATCTGCCGCTGTTTGTGGAGGAGCAAGTTGCTGAGCCCGTTGAATCTCAGAGGAAAGATCCGCAGAAACTGCTGCCACATAGATGCTTGCCGGCAAGATGGGTTCCGGGGGGGTGTCAGGAGGTTGGACGGCATTAAAACTCCGGGACAAGGCATCTGCCTTAATATTTTTACTTCCTGGTCTGAAAGTAACAGAAAAATTAAAACGAGTAAAAAACAGGGCCCATCTGGCTTGTCTAGGATTAAGGCGTTTGGCCGCCTGAAGAAACACTAAATTCTTATGATCGGTGAGGACAGTAATACAGTGTCTAGCTCCTTCTAAAAAATGCCTCAATTCCTCAAATGCCCATTTTATGGCCAGTAACTCGCGGTTTCCAATATCGTAATTTCTCTCCGAAGGAGAGAACTTACGAGAGAAGAAGGTGCATGGCCTTAAATTAGTGAGGTTAGAAGACCCCTGAGAAAGGATGGCCCCCACACCATCCTCTGAGGCATCAACCTCCACCACAAAAGGTTCCTCGGTATCGCGCTGAACCAAGACTGGAGCCATCTGAGGCCTCTTTCTGAGGCCTTTTTAAGGGTATCAAAGGCCCAACAGGCCTCCAACGACCAGTTAACCAGATCAGAACCTTTTTTAGTTAAGTCAATAAGGGGCTTGGCAATAACAGAAAAATTCTTCATGAATTTACGGTAAATATTGGCGAATCCTAAAAAGCGTTGGAGTGCCTATAAGGAGGATGGTCTTACCCAGTCTTGGATAGCCTGAACCTTACTGGGATCCATTTTAAATGAATAAGGAGTAAGAATATAGCCGAGATAAGGAATCTCTTGAACTCCAAACACACATTTCTCTAATTTAACGGACAGATGATTCTCCCTGAGGATTTTAATAACCAATCTGATGTGAGACACATGAGAATCCCAGTCAGGTGAAAAGACAAGAATATCATCGAGATAAACAATCATAACTTTGCCGATGATTTCTCTAAAAATGTTGTTCATGAAATTCTGAAACACAGCTGGGGCATTACAAAGACCAAATGGCATAACAAGATACTCAAAGTGTCCCTCTGGAGTATTAAAAGCAGTTTTCCACTCATCTCCCTCCTTAATACGAACTAGGTTATACGCTCCTCTCAAATCAAATTTAGAAAACCACGAAGCACCCAAAATCTGGTTAAACAAATCAGGAATCAACGGGATGGAATACTGATTCCTAATAGTGATTTTATTCAAATTTCTATAGTCAATGCAGGGTCTGAGACCACTGTCCTTCTTTTTAATGAAAAAGAATCCTGCACCCAGGGGAGAGGTGGAGGGCCTAATATGTCCCTTCTTGAGACTCTCTTGGATATAGTCTTTCATAGCCCTCCGCTCAGGACCAGAAAGATTATAAATCCGTCCTTTAGGAAATTTGGACTCGGGTACCATAAGACCTATGGGGAGGGAGAGTATCTGTCTTAGTGGTGGAAAAAAAAACACTGAATAATCAGAAATAAAAAGAGGAATAATATCTGATGAAACCCCAGCTTGAACTACGGTTAAGCAAGAATTACAGTTAGGCCCCCATCTCTCTAACTCGCCCGAACTCCAGTTAATGACCGGATTATGTTGCTGAAGCCAGGGCATACCAAGGACTACCTGAACAAGAAGATTCTCTAAAACAAAGAAAGAGCATTTCTCTGAGTGGCAGACCCCCACAGACAGGGTAACCTCCGGAGTATGGAGTTTTACCGTGCCCCCTAGCAGGGGGGTAGAATCGATGGCGACAACCTGGATCGGGGTGGACAATTCTAGTATAGGAATTCCCATTTGTTCAACAAATTTGCAATCAATAAAACTAAAAGCTGACCCTGAATCCACAAAGGCATTTCCTGACCCCTTTAAGACTCCAAAGGCAATAGAAACCGGCAACAATAATTTACTTCTTACCACCTCCGGGAGTACCTTGTCCTTGGATCCTTCAGACTTGGATGACTTTCCAGAAGGCAGAGCTTTAGGACACTGACGGATCCAGTGGTCGGGATCCCCACAATAAAAACAAGAGCCCCGACGACTGCGTAGCTCTCTTCACGTCATTGTCACTACCAGAGCTTTGGGACGTTCTCACAGCTCTGTTTCTCCACCCCTGTGATTATGTCACTACTAGAGCTAGGAGGAGTTCTCACTGCTCTGTTTACTTTTGGTTTCCTTCCTCCCAGCTGTTCCTCATGCGTTTGATTTCCCTCTCTTTATATCACCCCTCCTCCTATTGTAGGGCGTGGATTATAGTTCTCATTTCAGTTGTAGCTCTTGCTTTAGTATCTTCACTTGTAGCTTTCAGTTCACTGGACCTGTGTTCTGCTGCAGCAAGCACTCCGGATATTGCCAGCTGTCCTTGGATCCGTCTTCTCTGCGGCTGCAACACCTTCAGCTAAGTGTACAGACTTTGTTGTGTACCTGATTATTTTCTGACTGGATCTGAGGTGGCCACGGTTCCCTCCATATACTGAGTAGGGCACCGGTGGCCGTGCCCCTTCCACTATTGTAGGGGTTACAGTGGTCATCAGTCTTAGGCACGTGGGCATGCCTCGTTCCGCCATTTGGATCTGGGCATGTGCTTTAGCAGCATAGGGAGAGCTTTGAGGGTCTGACAGGGGTCACCCTTTATCCTCCCTAGTTTGGGTCCGGTCAGTAGCTCTTTTACTGTGTATACTATTGTTGCTCACATACAGCCGTGACATTATAATCCACCAAAACCGTCCTTTTTTGACATGGATCCGCTATCTGGCCTGGTTGACCGCATGCAGGGTCTTTATTTGGAAGTAGCGGATCTCCGTCAATCTATGACTCAGCTTCAAGCATTGGGCTCTGCTCCAGCTCATGGAGTCTGCTGCGAGCCAAAGGTCTCACTTCCGGAAACGTTCTCCGGGGGCAGTGAGAATTTTGTTCGCTTCAGAGAGGCATGCAAACTCCATTTCTGCTTGTGTCCCCACTCCTCTGGTAAGGAGGAGCAGAGGGTGAGGATTGTCATCTCCCTGCTCAGGGGTAATGTTTAGACTTGGGCTTTTTCGCTGCCATCAGGGGATCCCTCCCTTCGATCCGTGGAAAGATTTTTTGTGGCCCTGGGGCAGATTTATGATGACCCGGATCGTGTTGCTCTGGCCGAATCTAACTTACGTGTTTTATGCCAGAACAAACTGTCTGCGGAGCTTTATTGTTCTGAATTTCGGAGATGGGCAGCCGATTCGGGTTGGAATGATGCTGCACTCCGGAGTCAGTTCTGTCATGGTCTCTCAGAGAGATTGAAAGATGCGTTTGCTTTCCATGAGAGACCAACGTCCTTAGAGTCTGCCATGTCATTGGCGGTACGCCTTGACAGGCGTCTAAGAGAAAGAAACGAGACCTCTCTGTCCTGCCATTGTCCGTCTAGGGGCAGTGGTGTGGACTCATTCAGTGTGCAGGGGCCTCATCCTGTCTCGCTCCCCTCTGAGGAGGAGCCCATGCAGCTAGGTCGACTTGCCCCTGATAAAAGAGGATTTAGTCCTCAGAGTATGGTGTGTTTTTGTTGTGGGGGCATAGGTCATTTGGCAAATGTTTGTCCGTCTAGGAGATTCTTGAACTGTACTAAGAGCGATAATAAGAGAAAAACCTCAAAAGGTAAATCATCAAATTCTGCTTCATCTGCTACTTTGGGCAAAGTTGATGTAGGAATTGATGCTTTTCCTCTGACCTGCAGTTCCCGTTTTCTCCTGTCTGCCAGGGTGGCGATAGAGAGCAAAGTCATTTCTTGTGAGATTTTTGTCGATAGTGGAGCGGCCGTCAATCTTATTGACACTCAATTTGTAGCCATGCATGGTTTTCAGGTTTGCACATTAGAAAAGGATATACCTGTTTTTGCTATTGACTCTGCTCCACTCTCACAGAGATCTCTGAAGGGCATTGTTCACAATATCCGGCTAGCTGTAGGTGACAGTCATGTGGAGGATATATCTTGTTTTGTCCTTAACGGATTGCCTTCTCCTCTAGTTTTGGGGTTACCCTGGCTCACTAGACATAACCCCACTATTGATTGGCAAGGAAGGCAAATAAATGAGTGGAGTGACTTTTGTAGAGAGAATTGTCTCACAGCGACTTTTGCAGAGGTGTCTACTAAAACTGTGCCATCATTTCTCTCTGATTTCTCGGACGTGTTTTCCGAGAGCGGTGTTCAGGAGCTACCTCCTCACCGGGAGTTTGACTGTCTCATTAACCTCATTCCCGGCGCCAAGCTGCCAAAAGCACGCCTCTACAATCTCTCACAACCGGAAAGAATCGCAATGCGAACTTATATCTCCGAGAGTCTCGAGAAGGGGCATATTCGTCCCTCAAAGTCACCTGTGGCCGCGGGTTGTTTTTTTGTTAAAAAAAAAGATGGCTCTCTGAGACCTTGCCTAGATTTTAGGGAGCCGAACCGTATCACGATTCGCGATCCCTATCCCCTACCTCTGATCCCGGACCTCTTCAACCAAATTGTTGGGGCCAAGGTGTTTTCCAAATTGGATTTGAGAGGCGCGTACAACCTGGTCAGGGTCAGAGAGGGGGATGAATGGAAAACGGCCTTTAATACCCCTAACGGCCATTTCGAGAATCTCGTTATGCCTTTCGGCCTGATGAATGCTCCGGCCGTCTTTCAGCATTTTGTTAATAGTATTTTCTACCATTTAATGGGGAAATTTGTATTGGTGTATCTTGATGATATTTTGATTTTTTCCCCTGATGTTCAGACCCATCAGGATCATCTTTTTCAGGTTCTGCAGATTCTGCGGGAAAATAAATTGTACGCCAAGCTGGAGAAATGTCTTTTTATGGTATCGGAGATTCAATTTCTGGGTTTTCTCCTCTCTGCTTCTGGTTTTCGCATGGATCCGGAGAAGGTCCGTGCTGTACTTGAGTGGGAGCTTCCTGAGAATCAGAAGGCATTGATGCGCTTTCTGGGTTTTGCGAACTATTACAGAAAGTTCATTTTGAATTATTCCTCTGTTGTCAAACCCCTTACTGACATGACAAAAAAGGGGGCGGATTTTTCCTCTTGGTCGGAGGAGGCGCTTGCAGCCTTTTCTAAGATTAAAGAGAGTTTTGCGTCTGCTCCCGTCTTGGTGCATCCCGATGTTTCCTTACCTTTTATTGTTGAGGTGGATGCTTCCGAGGTGGGTGTGGGTGCGGTTTTGTCCCAGGGCCCTTCTCCTGCCAAATGGCGACCCTGTGCCTTTTTCTCTAAAAAACTCTCCCCGGCAGAGAGAAACTATGATGTGGGAGATAGGGAGTTGTTAGCCATCAAGTTGGCTTTCGAGGAATGGCGCCATTGGTTGGAGGGGGCCAGGCACCCTATCACCGTTTTTACCGACCATAAGAATCTGGCATACTTGGAGTCGGCCAGGCGTATGAATCCGAGACAGGCCAGATGATCTCTGTTCTTCTCCAGATTCAATTTTGTTGTTACATTCCGACCTGGGATAAAAAATGTGAAGGCTGATGCTCTCTCTCGCTGTTTTCCGGGAGGAGGAAACTCCGAGGACCCGGGTCCCATTTTGGCGGAGGGGGTAGTTGTTTCTGCTCTATATTCCAATTTGGAGGCCGAGGTCTAGGCTGCCCAGACTGAGACACCTGCCCGTTGTCCTTCTGGGAAGTTGTTCGTGCCTCCTGAGCTACGTCACAAACTCTTTAAGGAGCATCATGATACGGTTCTTGCTGGTCACCCCGGGAGTAGAGCCACGGTAGATCTCATTGCTCGGAGATTTTGGTGGCCGGCTCTTCGTAAGTCGGTGGAGGGTTTTGTGGCTGCTTGTGAGACGTGCGCTCGCGCTAAGGTCCCTCGTTCACGGCCTTCAGGTTCCCTTCTTCCGTTACCCATACCTTCCCGTCCTTGGACACACCTGTCCATGGACTTTATCACGGATCTTCCTCGTTCTTAGGGGAAGTCGGTGATCCTGGTGGTGGTGGACCGTTTTAGCAAGATGGCTCATTTCGTACCTTTCCCTGCTTTACCCAATGCTAAAACGTTGGCGCAAGCTTTTGTCGACCATATTGTTAAATTGCACGGCATTCCCTCTGATATTGTTTCCGATAGAGCAGAGGTGCACAACCTGCGGCCCGGGGGCCACATGCGGCCCTTGATACCATTCTGTGTGGCCCCCAAACATCTGGTAACAGACATGTATGCCTATGTCTTGTGGCTGCTCACATGTATTTTTCATGTATTTTTCATGTATTTCTCCCATTACATGGGAGTCCTGGAAGTGTAACCAGACATTAATGGTATATAATGTGTGTTCAATATGCCATAAGTACAATATTTCAGTTGTTAATGCACATTTAAATTTTAATTTCGGCCCTCGGCATTGGTTAAGTCTGGCAATGTGGCCCCCAACCAAGAAACGTTGTGCACCCCTGCGATAGAGGCACGCAGTTTGTGTCCAGGTTCTGGAAGGCTTTCTGTTCTCGCCTGGGGGTTCGGCTGTCCTTCTCTTCTGCTTTTCACCCGCAGTCGAATGGTCAGACTGAGCGCCTCAATCAGAATCTGGAGACATATTTGCGCTGTTTTGTGGCAGAGAACAAGGAGGATTGGTGTTCATTTCTCCCTCTTGCTGAGTTTGCTCTGAACAACCGTCGTCAGGAATCTTCTGATAAGTCACCATTCTTTGGTGCATATGGGTTCCATCCGCAGTTTGGGACATTCTCGGGAGGGGCTCTTTCTGGTTTACCTGAGGAGGAGAGATTTTCCTCGTCTTTGTCTACCATTTGGCAAAAGATTCAGAGTAATCTTAAAAAGATGAGTGAGAGGTATAGGCGTGTGGCTGATAAGAGACGTGTGCCTGGTCCGGACCTGAATGTGGGTGATCTGGTGTGGTTGTCTACAAGAAATATTAAACTGAAGGTTCCCTCCTGGAAATTGGGTCCCAAGTTTATTGGGCCTTATAAAATCTTGTCAGTCATCAATGCTGTTGCCTTCCGTCTTGATCTTCCACGGGTTTGGAAGATACATAATGTATTTCACAGATCTCTCTTAAAACCATATGTCCAGCCCACAATACCCTCCTCTTTGCCTCCTCCTCCGATTTTGGTTGATGGCAATCTGGAGTTTGAGGTTTCCAGAATTGTGGACTCTCGCATTGTCCGCGGTTCTCTTCAGTACCTCATTCATTGGAAGGGTTATGGTCCTGAGGAGAGGATGTGGGTTCCGGTGTCGGACATTAAAGCCACTCGCCTCATCAGGGCATTACATAGGGCTCATCCTGAGAAGGTGGGTCCTGGGTGTCCGGAGTCCACCCGTAGAGGGGGGGGGGTACTGTCACTACCAGAGCTTTGGGACGTTCTCACAGCTCTGTTTCTCCACCCCTGTGATGATGTCACTACTAGAGCTGGGAGGAGTTCTCACTGCTCTGTTTACTTTTGGTTTCCTTCCTCCCAGCTGTTCCTCATGCGTTTGATTTCCCTCTCTTTATATCACCCCTCCTCCTATTGTAGGGCGTGGATTATAGTTCTCATTTCAGTTGTAGCTCTTGCGTTAGTATCTTCACTTGTAGCTTTCAGTTCACTGGACCTGTGTTCTGCTGCAGCAAGCACTCCGGATATTGCCAGCTGTCCTTGGATCCGTCTTCTCTGCGGCTGCAACACCTTCAGCTAAGTGTACAGACTTTGTTGTGTACCTGATTATTTTCTGACTGGATCTGAGGTGGCCACGGTTCCCTCCATATACTGAGTAGGGCACCGGTGGCCGTGCCCCTTCCACTATTGTAGGGGTTACAGTGGTCATCAGTCTTAGGCACGTGGGCATGCCTCGTTCCGCCATTTGGATCCGGGCATGTGCTTTAGCAGCATAGGGAGAGCTTTGAGGGTCTGACAGGGGTCACCCTTTATCCTCCCTAGTTTGGGTCCGGTCAGTAGCTCTTTTACTGTGTATACTATTGTTGCTCACATACAGCCGTGACATTATAATCCACCAAAACCGTCCTTTTTTGACATGGATCCGCTATCTGGCCTGGTTGACCGCATGCAGGGTCTTTATTTGGAAGTAGCGGATCTCCGTCAATCTATGACTCAGCTTCAAGCATTGGGCTCTGCTCCAGCTCATGGAGTCTGCTGCGAGCCAAAGGTCTCACTTCCGGAAACGTTCTCCGGGGGCAGTGAGAATTTTGTTCGCTTCAGAGAGGCATGCAAACTCCATTTCTGCTTGTGTCCCCACTCCTCTGGTAGGGAGGAGCAGAGGGTGAGGATTGTCATCTCCCTGCTCAGGGGTAATGTTTAGACTTGGGCTTTTTCGCTGCCATCAGGGGATCCCTCCCTTCGATCCGTGGAAAGATTTTTTGTGGCCCTGGGGCAGATTTATGATGACCCGGATCGTGTTGCTCTGGCCGAATCTAACTTACGTGTTTTATGCCAGAACAAACTGTCTGCGGAGCTTTATTGTTCTGAATTTCGGAGATGGGCAGCCGATTCGGGTTGGAATGATGCTGCACTCCGGAGTCAGTTCTGTCATGGTCTCTCAGAGAGATTGAAAGATGCGTTTGCTTTCCATGAGAGACCAACGTCCTTAGAGTCTGCCATGTCATTGGCGGTACGCCTTGACAGGCGTCTAAGAGAAAGAAACGAGACCTCTCTGTCCTGCCATTGTCAGTCTAGGGGCAGTGGTGTGGACTCATTCAGTGTGCAGGGGCCTCATCCTGTCTCGCTCCCCTCTGAGGAGGAGCCCATGCAGCTAGGTCGACTTGCCCCTGATAAAAGAGGATTTAGTCCTCAGAGTATGGTGTGTTTTTGTTGTGGGGGCATAGGTCATTTGGCAAATGTTTGTCCGTCTAGGAGATTCTTGAACTGTACTAAGAGCGATAATAAGAGAAAAACCTCAAAAGGTAAATCATCAAATTCTGCTTCATCTGCTACTTTGGGCAAAGTTGATGTAGGAATTGATGCTTTTCCTCTGACCTGCAGTTCCCGTTTTCTCCTGTCTGCCAGGGTGGCGCTAGAGAGCAAAGTCATTTCTTGTGAGATTTTTGTCGATAGTGGAGCGGCCGTCAATTATATTGACACTCAATTTGTAGCCATGCATGGTTTTCAGGTTTGCACATTAGAAAAGGATATACCTGTTTTTGCTATTGACTCTGCTCCACTCTCACAGAGATCTCTGAAGGGCATTGTTCACAATATCCGGCTAGCTGTAGGTGACAGTCATGTGGAGGATATATCTTGTTTTGTCCTTAACGGATTGCCTTCTCCTCTAGTTTTGGGGTTACCCTGGCTCACTAGACATAACCCCACTATTGATTGGCAAGGAAGGCAAATAAATGAGTGGAGTGACTTTTGTAGAGAGAATTGTCTCACAGCGACTTTTGCAGAGGTGTCTACTAAAACTGTGCCATCATTTCTCTCTGATTTCTCGGACGTGTTTTCCGAGAGCGGTGTTCAGGAGCTACCTCCTCACCGGGAGTTTGACTGTCCCATTAACCTCATTCCCGGCGCCAAGCTGCCAAAAGCACGCCTCTACAATCTCTCACAACCGGAAAGAATCGCAATGCGAACTTATATCTCCGAGAGTCTCGAGAAGGGGCATATTCGTCCCTCAAAGTCACCTGTGGCCGCGGGTTGTTTTTTTGTTAAAAAAAAAGATGGCTCTCTGAGACCTTGCCTAGATATTAGGGAGCTGAACCGTATCACGATTCGCGATCCCTATCCCCTACCTCTGATCCCGGACCTCTTCAACCAAATTGTTGGGGCCAAGGTGTTTTCCAAATTGGATTTGAGAGGCGCGTACAACCTGGTCAGGGTCAGAGAGGGGGATGAATGGAAAACGGCCTTTAATACCCCTAACGGGCATTTCGAGAATCTCGTTATGCCTTTCGGCCTGATGAATGCTCCGGCCGTCTTTCAGCATTTTGTTAATAGTATTTTCTACCATTTAATGGGGAAATTTGTATTGGTGTATCTTGATGATATTTTGATTTTTTCCCCTGATGTTCAGACCCATCAGGATCATCTTTTTCAGGTTCTGCAGATTCTGCGGGAAAATAAATTGTACGCCAAGCTGGAGAAATGTCTTTTTATGGTATCGGAGATTCAATTTCTGGGTTTTCTCCTCTCTGCTTCTGGTTTTCGCATGGATCCGGAGAAGGTCCGTGCTGTACTTGAGTGGGAGCTTCCTGAGAATCAGAAGGCATTGATGCGCTTTCTGGGTTTTGCGAACTATTACAGAAAGTTCATTTTGAATTATTCCTCTGTTGTCAAACCCCTTACTGACATGACAAAAAAGGGGGCGGATTTTTCCTCTTGGTCGGAGGAGGCGCTTGCAGCCTTTTCTAAGATTAAAGAGAGTTTTGCGTCTGCTCCCGTCTTGGTGCATCCCGATGTTTCCTTACCTTTTATTGTTGAGGTGGATGCTTCCGAGGTGGGTGTGGGTGCGGTTTTGTCCCAGGGCCCTTCTCCTGCCAAATGGCGACCCTGTGCCTTTTTCTCTAAAAAACTCTCCCCGGCAGAGAGAAACTATGATGTGGGAGATAGGGAGTTGTTAGCCATCAAGTTGGCTTTCGAGGAATGGCGCCATTGGTTGGAGGGGGCCAGGCACCCTATCACCGTTTTTACCGACCATAAGAATCTGGCATACTTGGAGTCGGCCAGGCGTATGAATCCGAGACAGGCCAGATGATCTCTGTTCTTCTCCAGATTCAATTTTGTTGTTACATTCCGACCTGGGATAAAAAATGTGAAGGCTGATGCTCTCTCTCGCTGTTTTCCGGGAGGAGGAAACTCCGAGGACCCGGGTCCCATTTTGGCGGAGGGGGTAGTTGTTTCTGCTCTATATTCCGATTTGGAGGCCGAGGTCCAGGCTGCCCAGACTGAGACACCTGCCCGTTGTCCTTCTGGAAAGTTGTTCGTGCCTCCTGAGCTACGTCACAAACTCTTTAAGGAGCATCATGATACGGTTCTTGCTGGTCACCCCGGGAGTAGAGCCACGGTAGATCTCATTGCTCAGAGATTTTGGTGGCCGGCTCTTCGTAAGTCGGTGGAGGGTTTTGTGGCTGCTTGTGAGACGTGCGCTCGCGCTAAGGTCCCTCGTTCACGGCCTTCAGGTTCCCTTCTTCCGTTACCCATACCTTCCCGTCCTTGGACACACCTGTCCATGGACTTTATCACGGATCTTCCTCGTTCCTCGGGGAAGTCGGTGATCCTGGTGGTGGTGGACCGTTTTAGCAAGATGGCTCATTTCGTACCTTTCCCTGCTTTACCCAATGCTAAAACGTTGGCGCAAGCTTTTGTCGACCATATTGTTAAATTGCACGGCATTCCCTCTGATATTGTTTCCGATAGAGGCACGCAGTTTGTGTCCAGGTTCTGGAAGGCTTTCTGTTCTCGCCTGGGGGTTCGGCTGTCCTTCTCTTCTGCTTTTCACCCGCAGTCGAATGGTCAGACTGAGCGCCTCAATCAGAATCTGGAGACATATTTGCGATGTTTTGTGGCAGAGAACCAGGAGGATTGGTGTTCATTTCTCCCTCTTGCTGAGTTTGCTCTGAACAACCGTCGTCAGGAATCTTCTGATAAGTCACCATTCTTTGGTGCATATGGGTTCCATCCGCAGTTTGGGACATTCTCGGGAGGGGCTCTTTCTGGTTTACCTGAGGAGGAGAGATTTTCCTCGTCTTTGTCTACCATTTGGCAAAAGATTCAGAGTAATCTTAAAAAGATGAGTGAGAGGTATAGGCGTGTGGCTGATAAGAGACGTGTGCCTGGTCCGGACCTGAATGTGGGTGATCTGGTGTAGTTGTCTACAAGAAATATTAAACTGAAGGTTCCCTCCTGGAAATTGGGTCCCAAGTTTATTGGGCCTTATAAAATCTTGTCGGTCATCAATGCTGTTGCCTTCCGTCTTGATCTTCCACGGGTTTGGAAGATACATAATGTATTTCACAGATCTCTCTTAAAACCATATGTCCAGCCCACATCACCCTCCTCTTTGCCTCCTCCTCCGATTTTGGTTGATGGCAATCTGGAGTTTGAGGTTTCCAGAATTGTGGACTCTCGCATTGTCCGCGGTTCTCTTCAGTACCTCGTTCATTGGAAGGGTTATGGTCCTGAGGAGAGGATGTGGGTTCCGGTGTCGGACATTAAAGCCACTCGCCTCATCAGGGCATTTCATAGGGCTCATCCTGAGAAGGTGGGTCCTGGGTGTCCGGAGTCCACCCGTAGAGGGGGGGGTACTGTCACTACCAGAGCTTTGGGACGTTCTCACAGCTCTGTTTCTCCACCCCTGTGATGATGTCACTACTAGAGCTGGGAGGAGTTCTCACTGCTCTGTTTACTTTTGGTTTCCTTCCTCCCAGCTGTTCCTCATGCATTTGATTTCCCTCTCTTTATATCACCCCTCCTCCTTTTGTAGGGCGTGGATTATAGTTCTCATTTCAGTTGTAGCTCTTGCTTTAGTATCTTCACTTGTAGCTTTCAGTTCACTGGACCTGTGTTCTGCTGCAGCAAGCACTCCGGATATTGCCAGCTGTCCTTGGATCCGTCTTCTCTGCGGCTGCAACACCTTCAGCTAAGTGTACAGACTTTGTTGTGTACCTGATTATTTTCTGACTGGATCTGAGGTGGCCACGGTTCCCTCCATATACTGAGTAGGGCACCGGTGGCCGTGCCCCTTCCACTATTGTAGGGGTTACAGTGGTCATCAGTCTTAGGCACGTGGGCATACCTCGTTCCGCCATTTGGATCCGGGCATGTGCTTTAGCAGCATAGGGAGAGCTTTGAGGGTCTGACATGGGTCACCCTTTATCCTCCCTAGTTTGGGTCCGGTCAGTAGCTCTTTTACTGTGTATACTATTGTTGCTCACATACAGCCGTGACATTATAATCCACCAAAACCGTCCTTTTTTGACATGGATCCGCTATCTGGCCTGGTTGACCGCATGCAGGGTCTTTATTTGGAAGTAGCGGATCTCCGTCAATCTATGACTCAGCTTCAAGCATTGGGCTCTGCTCCAGCTCATGGAGTCTGCTGCGAGCCAAAGGTCTCACTTCCGGAAACGTTCTCCGGGGGCAGTGAGAATTTTGTTCGCTTCAGAGAGGCATGCAAACTCCATTTCTGCTTGTGTCCCCACTCCTCTGTTAAGGAGGAGCAGAGGGTGAGGATTGTCATCTCCCTGCTCAGGGGTAATGTTTAGACTTGGGCTTTTTCGCTGCCATCAGGGGATCCCTCCCTTCGATCCGTGGAAAGATTTTTTGTGGCCCTGGGGCAGATTTATGATGACCCGGATCGTGTTGCTCTGGCCGAATCTAACTTACGTGTTTTATGCCAGAACAAACTGTCTGCGGAGCTTTATTGTTCTGAATTTCGGAGATGGGCAGCTGATTCGGGTTGGAATGATGCTGCACTCCGGAGTCAGTTCTGTCATGGTCTCTCAGAGAGATTGAAAGATGCGTTTGCTTTCCATGAGAGACCAACGTCCTTAGAGTCTGCCATGTCATTGGCGGTACGCCTTGACAGGCGTCTAAGAGAAAGAAACGAGACCTCTCTGTCCTGCCATTGTCAGTCTAGGGGCAGTGGTGTGGACTCATTCAGTGTGCAGGGGCCTCATCCTGTCTCGCTCCCCTCTGAGGAGGAGCCCATGCAGCTAGGTCGACTTGCCCCTGATAAAAGAGGATTTAGTCCTCAGAGTATGGTGTGTTTTTGTTGTGGGGGCATAGGTCATTTGGCAAATGTTTGTCCGTCTAGGAGATTCTTGAACTGTACTAAGAGCGATAATAAGAGAAAAACCTCAAAAGGTAAATCATCAAATTCTGCTTCATCTGCTACTTTGGGCAAAGTTGATGTAGGAATTGATGCTTTTCCTCTGACCTGCAGTTCCCGTTTTCTCCTGTCTGCCAGGGTGGCGCTAGAGAGCAAAGTCATTTCTTGTGAGATTTTTGTCGATAGTGGAGCGGCCGTCAATCTTATTGACACTCAATTTGTAGCCATGCATGGTTTTCAGGTTTGCACATTAGAAAAGGATATACCTGTTTTTGCTATTGACTCTGCTCCACTCTCACAGAGATCTCTGAAGGGCATTGTTCACAATATCCGGCTAGCTGTAGGTGACACTCATGTGGAGGATATATCTTGTTTTGTCCTTAACGGATTGCCTTCTCCTCTAGTTTTGGGGTTACCCTGGCTCACTAGACATAACCCCACTATTGATTGGCAAGGAAGGCAAATAAATGAGTGGAGTGACTTTTGTAGAGAGAATTGTCTCACAGCGACTTTTGCAGAGGTGTCTACTAAAACTGTGCCATCATTTCTCTCTGATTTCTCGGACGTGTTTTCCGAGAGCGGTGTTCAGGAGCTACCTCCTCACCGGGAGTTTGACTGTCCCATTAACCTCATTCCCGGCGCCAAGCTGCCAAAAGCACGCCTCTACAATCTCTCACAACCGGAAAGAATCGCAATGCGAACTTATATCTCCGAGAGTCTCGAGAAGGGGCATATTCGCCCCTCAAAGTCACCTGTGGCCGCGGGTTGTTTTTTTGTTAAAAAAAAAGATGGCTCTCTGAGACCTTGCCTAGATTTTAGGGAGCCGAACCGTATCACGATTCGCGATCCCTATCCCCTACCTCTGATCCCGGACCTCTTCAACCAAATTGTTGGGGCCAAGGTGTTTTCCAAATTGGATTTGAGAGGCGCGTACAACCTGGTCAGGGTCAGAGAGGGGGATGAATGGAAAACGGCCTTTAATACCCCTAACGGGCATTTCGAGAATCTCGTTATGCCTTTCGGCCTGATGAATGCTCCGGCCGTCTTTCAGCATTTTGTTAATAGTATTTTCTACCATTTAATGGGGAAATTTGTATTGGTGTATCTTGATGATATTTTGATTTTTTCCCCTGATGTTCAGACCCATCAGGATCATCTTTTTCAGGTTCTGCAGATTCTGCGGGAAAATAAATTGTACGCCAAGCTGGAGAAATGTCTTTTTATGGTATCGGAGATTCAATTTCTGGGTTTTCTCCTCTCTGCTTCTGGTTTTCGCATGGATCCGGAGAAGGTCCGTGCTGTACTTGAGTGGGAGCTTCCTGAGAATCAGAAGGCATTGATGCGCTTTCTGGGTTTTGCGAACTATTACAGAAAGTTCATTTTGAATTATTCCTCTGTTGTCAAACCCCTTACTGACATGACAAAAAAGGGGGCGGATTTTTCCTCTTGGTCGGAGGAGGCGCTTGCAGCCTTTTCTAAGATTAAAGAGAGTTTTGCGTCTGCTCCCGTCTTGGTGCATCCCGATGTTTCCTTACCTTTTATTGTTGAGGTGGATGCTTCCGAGGTGGGTGTGGGTGCGGTTTTGTCCCAGGGCCCTTCTCCTGCCAAATGGCGACCCTGTGCCTTTTTCTCTAAAAAACTCTCCCCGGCAGAGAGAAACTATGATGTGGGAGATAGGGAGTTGTTAGCCATCAAGTTGGCTTTCGAGGAATGGCGCCATTGGTTGGAGGGGGCCAGGCACCCTATCACCGTTTTTACCGACCATAAGAATCTGGCATACTTGGAGTCGGCCAGGCGTATGAATCCCAGACAGGCCAGATGATCTCTGTTCTTCTCCAGATTCAATTTTGTTGTTACATTCCGACCTGGGATAAAAAATGTGAAGGCTGATGCTCTCTCTCACTGTTTTCCGGGAGGAGGAAACTCCGAGGACCCGGGTCCCATTTTGGCGGAGGGGGTAGTTGTTTCTGCTCTATATTCCGATTTGGAGGCCGAGGTCCAGGCTGCCCAGACTGAGACACCTGCCCGTTGTCCTTCTAGGAAGTTGTTCGTGCCTCCTGAGCTACGTCACAAACTCTTTAAGGAGCATCATGATACGGTTCTTGCTGGTCACCCCGGGAGTAGAGCCACGGTAGATCTCATTGCTCGGAGATTTTGGTGGCCGGCTCTTCGTAAGTCGGTGGAGGGTTTTGTGGCTGCTTGTGAGACGTGCGCTCGCGCTAAGGTCCCTCGTTCACGGCCTTCAGGTTCCCTTCTTCCGTTACCCATACCTTCCCGTCCTTGGACACACCTGTCCATGGACTTTATCACGGATCTTCCTCGTTCCTCGGGGAAGTCGGTGATCCTGGTGGTGGTGGACCGTTTTAGCAAGATGGCTCATTTCGTACCTTTCCCTGCTTTACCCAATGCTAAAACGTTGGCGCAAGCTTTTGTCGACCATATTGTTAAATTGCACGGCATTCCCTCTGATATTGTTTCCGATAGAGGCACGCAGTTTGTGTCCAGGTTCTGGAAGGCTTTCTGTTCTCGCCTGGGGGTTCGGCTGTCCTTCTCTTCTGCTTTTCACCCGCAGTCGAATGGTCAGACTGAGCGCCTCAATCAGAATCTGGAGACATATTTGCGCTGTTTTGTGGCAGAGAACCAGGAGGATTGGTGTTCATTTCTCCCTCTTGCTGAGTTTGCTCTGAACAACCCCAACGATTAGTCATGTTCATGCTAGAGCCCAGTCCTGATCATTATGTCCTCCTTTCTCAGAGACAGCAATTGCCCTATCTGTCTTGTATCCCTCTTACTTTACCTACCCCCTACTCTCTCTTTACTATAGTTAGAACCTGAGACCTGTATGTATGTTTATGTATGTGTATATACATATGTGTGTGTGTGTGTGTGCAGATATACGCGGGCACACATATATATATGTATGTGCACAATTCGTTCTATATCCATATCGTTTTACCTCCTTCACCACGTGTCAACAGTATATTATGGTCGCAACATGTAGACGCCAATAAAACCGTTATATTTATTTACAGATCCCTTGAAAAAGGTCTCTGACAGGACCGAAACGTTGGGACACATTACGGCCTACAAAGATATGTTGTTAATGCTCATATTACTATGATGGCGCGACCAGTCATATATTGACAAAACTTGTGAATATTCTTGTACCAATAATAAATTTGCAAAGCAAAAGACATTGGTGTGCCGTGGATTATCTCTCTATATATTCTGCGACGGAAGTCCTCTGCGAGCACCCACCATTATATCAAGGTGTGCGGACTCCACAATTTCCCTCAATTGAAGTTTTCCCTGTGGATCCAGCACCCAGACTATATGTCTCAGAACACTTTTTCATATGACCTTGAAGCTACTACCAACATCATCGCCCAGGTACAACTGGGGAATGATTTTCTACAAATTCCCTCACAGGAATGGAAAACCAGAGATTACACACGTGATCAACGAAGACTGGTTTCACTGCAGTTACATTGCAGTACACTCACCGAGTATCACAAAAGCGGTCGCATACCGAGGGGACTACGGTCCCATTTGCGTCCGACACTTTTTCGTGACGACCCTGATTTTTGCAATCGCTTTGAAAGCATACTTAACAAATGCTCTTTTGATTTAATGCTCCTGACCATAGACAAGGCTCATCAAACAATTGGCGAATTAACGAAACAGATTGAATCCACAGAGAACCAACTCTCAACAGTATTGCCACAAGAGGAGTGGACGAACCTAAAGGAGAAAACAACCAAACAGATTTCTGAGTTCCAGAAGCTGACAGAGAACAGGAAAAGAACAAAGTTCATCAGAGACGCGGAAGACTACCGCTCCAATCGAGTCTACAGGTGGAGGGATCCCAACTTTCGGCCACCACGAGATAATCGCCAACAACACTTCTCCGCAAGTTCCTCTGGATCCGAAAGCGACCGACCCTACAACCAATACAACTCCCAACCTTTTTTAGGACGAGGACGGACACGCCAACGCTACAACAGAAACGAACGCGGAGGGGCAAGAGGCACAGACACCGACAACAGGATCCAGACTCGCTCTCAGGTAAAGTTCAGAACTTAGTTGTCAATATTTCATCCATGAACTTATCTCCAGCACATATCTCAGTCTTGCAAAAAGGATTAACCTTTTGTCCCACCACTCCTCTTGACACATTTCATTTGGAATTAGAATTACAGCGATTTTTTCGCAACATAAGATTAAAGACACATTTTAACCAGGCAGACCCCATATCAATCCCATCACAAGCCAGCATCTCAGACCCTTTATCATTGAAGAACTTAGATCTCAGATTAAAAAGCACATTCATGCCTCCCAGAACTTACCACCCAGCAGAAACCTATATCTCTTTCACATACCAATCCATTCAACAGATCATTAAGGCCCAACAGACTGGCAAATTTAAACACACCAACAATCTCCCCATAGAAGAACAAAGGGCTATCACGGAATTACAAACTAACCAGGACATCATTATTAAACCTGCTGACAAAGGTGGCGCAATAGTAGTCATGAACAAGTCCATGTACATTAATGAAGTGCAAAAACAATTGAGTGATTCTACTACCTATCTGCCATTACCATCTAATCCAACATTTATGTTAGCCAAGAAAATTCAGTCCACCTTATCTCATTACCAAGAACTAGGCATAATTGATAGCAAAACAACAACTTATTTAACCAAACAACATCCAATAATCCCAGTTTTTTATATCTTGCCCAAAATACACAAGAACCTCAAGAACCCTCCAGGAAGACCAATCGTTGCCTCTACAGAATCTATCCTGTCCCCCCTCTCCATCTACCTAGACCGTATACTTACCCCACTCATCAAGACGTCAAGATCATTTATATTAGACACCAATGACTTCATCTCCAAAATTAAACAGATCCAACCAGAACCAGATACCATTTTGTTGACCATGGATGTCAACAGCCTTTATACGTCCATTGAACATGACAAAGGCATTAAAGCCACAGCACACTTACTTGCCACTGCCTCTACTTTATCTCCCACACAACAGGAATTTTGCCTATCTCTACTTACTTTAGTGTTGCAGGAAAACTACTTCCTCTTTGGGGATCAATACTACGTTCAAAAACGGGGTACCGCGATGGGGGCTAACGTAGCCCCGCCCTACGCAAACGCTTTTATGATCCACTTTGAGGAACAGTTTGTTTACACACATCATCTTTTTCAATTACATGCTAAAATATGGCTTCGATTTATCGATGATATTTTCTGTTTGTGGAGAGGTCCCATGTCAAGTGCTTTGCACTTTCACCACTACCTTGACAACATTTACCCAGAACTTGGTTTCACTATCATAACCAATACCGAGAAAATTAGTTTTTTGGATACCTTAGTCCTGAAGGATCCATCTGGTCACATTCAATTTGACCTTTACAACAAACCAACAGACAGGAATAGCCTACTACACTACACTAGTAACCACCCTAGAGCCACCAAAGCGTCACTCCCCAAATCTCAATTCACAAGGTTAGAAAGAATAGTAACAGATCCATCAACTTTACAACAGAGACAATTAGATATGAAGTCTAAATTCAGACAAAGAGGCTACCCCGACCAATTGATTACCAACAAATCTACAATATGCAAACAAACTACTTCACAAACCACTATTCCCTCACCACGGATACCATGCATTCTCACATACCACCCCCTTGCTCCAAAAATCCAACAAACAATCAGAAAACAATGGTCCATACTGTCACAAGCATACCCCGAGATCCCCGAGTTTCAGTCTCCTCCCATCACTTGTTATAAAAGATCACAAAACATTAGGGACCACCTCATCCGTGCAGACATTGGACCTTTAAATAAAATACCAAAACAGCGTTTTTTACAGAATCCAAAATATGGCACTTTCCCGTGCCTACACTGTGCGCAGTGCTCGAGTGTGATCAAAGGAAACTTTATCACACATCCACACACCGGTAAAAGATTCCCTATCAAAGGATACTATACCTGTGACTCTTCATTTGTTGTTTATTTAATTAAATGCCCGTGCGGACTTTGTTATGTGGGTGAAACCACGCAGCAAATAAGGAATCGTATCTCCAAACATAAATCCACCATCAGGACTGAACAGTTTTTGTTACCAATCCTAGCACATTTTAAGGAACACAACCATCAGATCTCATCCTTACGCTATCAGGTTTTGGAACAAGTCAATACCCCACGGAGAGGTGGTAACAGGATTAAAACATTGAAACAAAGAGAAAGTTTCTGGATACATCGACTGGACACTTTATCCCCGAGAGGCCTCAACCGGGAATGTGACTTTTACTGTGATTTTTAAATACTCAATCTCTAAACATTCATTCTTGTTTTTCGGTATTGTGGATTGATATGGCGTCATAATGTTATTTCGTTGATATTAATATGCATATACTTCTCCTTTATTTCAGGCTCCCTAGTTGGATCATAATCATAGTCAATATACAAGTTGGTGAGAAAAACTCCTTCCCCCCCCCTTTCTTTTTCCCCCGACTTTCCTTCCATCCTCTTCCCTTCAAGCCCCCCCCCCTCTTTCCCCTTCCCTTTTTCCCCTCCTCCATCCCTCCCTTCCACCCCTCCCTCTCATCATAGATTATAATATAGCATAAGATTATAGTATATATAAATACCTATATGCTGAGATACTTATCCACGAAATCTAGAACCATACAATGTGATCATTCGCCTCTTGTTTTTTGTTTTTTGTTTCTTGTTCCCTTTATTTATATATATTTTTTTCATTCTTCACATTTTAGCACGACGAGAATCGAAGCAATTGTTCAATTATACTTTATACTTTAAACCATTCTATCTACATATGTATGTGACCCCTCTTTCTTTACCTGAGATAACTTTCCCCATTCTTCTTAATTAAAGCGCTAGCATAGAACTATATATACTCCTTAACTTTAAAATGTCCTTAATATCCTTCTTTACAACTTTTCTTCACCAATTAGCAGACCGATCCATAGCCTATTATTCCCGTTTTCCAAGATACAACATGTTATACATCCCCAGCACAAGCTATCTTCTATTTCCGTCCCAGCACCCAGTGCGCATGCGCACACTGCGGCCCGCGGTCACGCGGCTCACATGACGTCACTGACGATCATGTGACCGGCTGAACCCGGACACAGGGCAAGAGCCCCTTAGTTTAAAACGCAAACAAACGCAGATACACATAGCGCCTGCACAAGCTGTTTGCTATCCGGCCATGGTGAGTCCATATGCGATGTTTATATTCAAACTGCTGCTTGAGTTTTCTACAGAGATTTCTCTTGATGCTGACTATACTTACCTAAATCTAATTAGTACATAGATCCTTGACTTAACTTTATGCCCCAACGATTAGTCATGTTCATGCTAGAGCCCAGTCCTGATCATTATGTCCTCCTTTCTCAGAGACAGCAATTGCCCTATCTGTCTTGTATCCCTCTTACTTTACCTACCCCCTACTCTCTCTTTACTATAGTTAGAACCTGAGACCTGTATGTATGTTTATGTATGTGTATATACATATGTGTGTGTGTGTGTGTGCAGATATACGTGGGCACACATATATATATGTATGTGCACAATTCGTTCTATATCCATATCGTTTTACCTCCTTCACCACGTGTCAACAGTATATTATGGTCGCAACATGTAGACGCCAATAAAACCGTTATATTTATTTACAGATCACTTGAAAAAGGTCTCTGACAGGACCGAAACGTTGGGACACATTACGGCCTACAAAGATATGTTATTAATGCTCATATTACTATGATGGCGCGACCAGTCATATATTGACAAAACTTGTGAATATTCTTGTACCAATAATAAATTTGCAAAGCAAAAGACATTGGTGTGCCGTGGATTATCTCTCTATATGCTCTGAACAACCGTCGTCATGAATCTTCTGATAAGTCACCATTCTTTGGTGCATATGGGTTCCATCCGCAGTTTGGGACATTCTCGGGAGGGGCTCTTTCTGGTTTACCTGAGGAGGAGAGATTTTCCTCGTCTTTGTCTACCATTTGGCAAAAGATTCAGAGTAATCATAAAAAGATGAGTGAGAGGTATAGGCGTGTGGCTGATAAGAGACGTGTGCCTGGTCCGGACCTGAATGTGGGTGATCTGGTGTGGTTGTCTACAAGAAATATTAAACTGAAGGTTCCCTCCTGGAAATTGGGTCCCAAGTTTATTGGGCCTTATAAAATCTTGTCAGTCATCAATGCTGTTGCCTTCCGTCTTGATCTTCCACGGGTTTGGAAGATACATAATGTATTTCACAGATCTCTCTTAAAACCATATGTCCAGCCCACAATACCCTCCTCTTTGCCTCCTCCTCCGATTTTGGTTGATGGCAATCTGGAGTTTGAGGTTTCCAGAATTGTGGACTCTCGCATTGTCCGCGGTTCTCTTCAGTACCTCGTTCATTGGAAGGGTTATGGTCCTGAGGAGAGGATGTGGGTTCCGGTGTCGGACATTAAAGCCACTCGCCTCATCAGGGCATTTCATAGGGCTCATCCTGAGAAGGTGGGTCCTGGGTGTCCGGAGTCCACCCGTAGAGGGGGGGGGGGTACTGTCACTACCAGAGCTTTGGGACGTTCTCACAGCTCTTTTTCTCCACCCCTGTGATGATGTCACTACTAGAGCTGGGAGGAGTTCTCACTGCTCTGTTTACTTTTGGTTTCCTTCCTCCCAGCTGTTCCTCATGCGTTTGATTTCCCTCTCTTTATATCACCCCTCCTCCTATTGTAGGGCGTGGATTATAGTTCTCATTTCAGTTGTAGCTCTTGCTTTAGTATCTTCACTTGTAGCTTTCAGTTCACTGGACCTGTGTTCTGCTGCAGCAAGCACTCCGGATATTGCCAGCTGTCCTTGGATCCGTCTTCTCTGCGGCTGCAACACCTTCAGCTAAGTGTACAGACTTTGTTGTGTACCTGATTATTTTCTGACTGGATCTGAGGTGGCCACGGTTCCCTCCATATACTGAGTAGGGCACCGGTGGCCGTGCCCCTTCCACTATTGTAGGGGTTACAGTGGTCATCAGTCTTAGGCACGTGGGCATGCCTCGTTCCGCCATTTGGATCCGGGCATGTGCTTTAGCAGCATAGGGAGAGATTTGAGGGTCTGACAGGGGTCACCCTTTATCCTCCCTAGTTTGGGTCCGGTCAGTAGCTCTTTTACTGTGTATACTATTGTTGCTCACATACAGCCGTGACATTATAATCCACCAAAACCATCCTTTTTTGACATGGATCCGCTATCTGGCCTGGTTGACCGCATGCAGGGTCTTTATTTGGAAGTAGCGGATCTCCGTCAATCTATGACTCAGCTTCAAGCATTGGGCTCTGCTCCAGCTCATGGAGTCTGCTGCGAGCCAAAGGTCTCACTTCCGGAAACGTTCTCCGGGGGCAGTGAGAATTTTGTTCGCTTCAGAGAGGCATGCAAACTCCATTTCTGCTTGTGTCCCCACTCCTCTGGTAAGGAGGAGCAGAGGGTGAGGATTGTCATCTCCCTGCTCAGGGGTAATGTTTAGACTTGGGCTTTTTCGCTGCCATCAGGGGATCCCTCCCTTCGATCCGTGGAAAGATTTTTTGTGGCCCTGGGGCAGATTTATGATGACCCGGATCGTGTTGCTCTGGCCGAATCTAACTTACGTGTTTTATGCCAGAACAAACTGTCTGCGGAGCTTTATTGTTCTGAATTTCGGAGATGGGCAGCTGATTCGGGTTGGAATGATGCTGCACTCCGGAGTCAGTTCTGTCATGGTCTCTCAGAGAGATTGAAAGATGCGTTTGCTTTCCATGAGAGACCAACGTCCTTAGAGTCTGCCATGTCATTGGCGGTACGCCTTGACAGGCGTCTAAGAGAAAGAAACGAGACCTCTCTGTCCTGCCATTGTCAGTCTAGGGGCAGTGGTGTGGACTCATTCAGTGTGCAGGGGCCTCATCCTGTCTCGCTCCCCTCTGAGGAGGAGCCCATGCAGCTAGGTCGACTTGCCCCTGATAAAAGAGGATTTAGTCCTCAGAGTATGGTGTGTTTTTGTTGTGGGGGCATAGGTCATTTGGCAAATGTTTGTCCGTCTAGGAGATTCTTGAACTGTACTAAGAGCGATAATAAGAGAAAAACCTCAAAAGGTAAATCATCAAATTCTGCTTCATCTGCTACTTTGGGCAAAGTTGATGTAGGAATTGATGCTTTTCCTCTGACCTGCAGTTCCCGTTTTCTCCTGTCTGCCAGGGTGGCGCTAGAGAGCAAAGTCATTTCTTGTGAGATTTTTGTCGATAGTGGAGCGGCCGTCAATCTTATTGACACTCAATTTGTAGCCATGCATGGTTTTCAGGTTTGCACATTAGAAAAGGATATACCTGTTTTTGCTATTGACTCTGCTCCACTCTCACAGAGATCTCTGAAGGGCATTGTTCACAATATCCGGCTAGCTGTAGGTGACAGTCATGTGGAGGATATATCTTGTTTTGTCCTTAACGGATTGCCTTCTCCTCTAGTTTTGGGGTTACCCTGGCTCACTAGACATAACCCCACTATTGATTGGCAAGGAAGGCAAATAAATGAGTGGAGTGACTTTTGTAGAGAGAATTGTCTCACAGCGACTTTTGCAGAGGTGTCTACTAAAACTGTGCCATCATTTCTCTCTGATTTCTCGGACGTGTTTTCCGAGAGCGGTGTTCAGGAGCTACCTCCTCACCGGGAGTTTGACTGTCCCATTAACCTCATTCCCGGCGCCAAGCTGCCAAAAGCACGCCTCTACAATCTCTCACAACCGGAAAGAATCGCAATCCGAACTTATATCTCCGAGAGTCTCGAGAAGGGGCATATTCGTCCCTCAAAGTCACCTGTGGCCGCGGGTTGTTTTTTTGTTAAAAAAAAAGATGGCTCTCTGAGACCTTGCCTAGATTTTAGGGAGCTGAACCGTATCACGATTCGCGATCCCTATCCCCTACCTCTGATCCCGGACCTCTTCAACCAAATTGTTGGGGCCAAGGTGTTTTCCAAATTGGATTTGAGAGGCGCGTACAACCTGGTCAGGGTCAGAGAGGGGGATGAATGGAAAACGCCCTTTAATACCCCTAACGGGCATTTCGAGAATCTCGTTATGCTTTTCGGCCTGATGAATGCTCCGGCCGTCTTTCAGCATTTTGTTAATAGTATTTTCTACCATTTAATGGGGAAATTTGTATTGGTGTATCTTGATGATATTTTGATTTTTTCCCCTGATGTTCAGACCCATCAGGATCATCTTTTTCAGGTTCTGCAGATTCTGCGGGAAAATAAATTGTACGCCAAGCTGGAGAAATGTCTTTTTATGGTATCGGAGATTCAATTTCTGGGTTTTCTCCTCTCTGCTTCTGGTTTTCGCATGGATCCGGAGAAGGTCTGTGCTGTACTTGAGTGGGAGCTTCCTGAGAATCAGAAGGCATTGATGCGCTTTCTGGGTTTTGCGAACTATTACAGAAAGTTCATTTTGAATTATTCCTCTGTTGTCAAACCCCTTACTGACATGACAAAAAAGGGGGCGGATTTTTCCTCTTGGTCGGAGGAGGCGCTTGCAGCCTTTTCTAAGATTAAAGAGAGTTTTGCGTCTGCTCCCGTCTTGGTGCATCCCGATGTTTCCTTACCTTTTATTGTTGAGGTGGATGCTTCCGAGGTGGGTGTGGGTGCGGTTTTGTCCCAGGGCCCTTCTCCTGCCAAATGGCGACCCTGTGCCTTTTTCTCTAAAAAACTCTCCCCGGCAGAGAGAAACTATGATGTGGGAGATAGGGAGTTGTTAGCCATCAAGTTGGCTTTCGAGGAATGGCGCCATTGGTTGGAGGGGGCCAGGCACCCTATCACCGTTTTTACCGACCATAAGAATCTGGCATACTTGGAGTCGGCCAGGCGTATGAATCCGAGACAGGCCAGATGATCTCTGTTCTTCTCCAGATTCAATTTTGTTGTTACATTCCGACCTGGGATAAAAAATGTGAAGGCTGATGCTCTCTCTCGCTGTTTTCCGGGAGGAGGAAACTCCGAGGACCCGGGTCCCATTTTGGCGGAGGGGGTAGTTGTTTCTGCTCTATATTCCGATTTGGAGGCCGAGGTCCAGGCTGCCCAGACTGAGACACCTGCCCGTTGTCCTTCTGGGAAGTTGTTCGTGCCTCCTGAGCTACGTCACAAACTCTTTAAGGAGCATCATGATACGGTTCTTGCTGGTCACCCCGGGAGTAGAGCCACGGTAGATCTCATTGCTCGGAGATTTTGGTGGCCGGCTCTTCGTAAGTCGGTGGAGGGTTTTGTGGCTGCTTGTGAGACGTGCGCTCGCGCTAAGGTCCCTCGTTCACGGCCTTCAGGTTCCCTTCTTCCGTTACCCATACCTTCCCGTCCTTGGACACACCTGTCCATGGACTTTATCACGGATCTTCCTCGTTCCTCGGGGAAGTCGGTGATCCTGGTGGTGGTGGACCGTTTTAGCAAGATGGCTCATTTCGTACCTTTCCCTGCTTTACCCAATGCTAAAACGTTGGCGCAAGCTTTTGTCGACCATATTGTTAAATTGCACGGCATTCCCTCTGATATTGTTACCGATAGAGGCACGCAGTTTGTGTCCAGGTTCTGGAAGGCTTTCTGTTCTCGCCTGGGGGTTCGGCTGTCCTTCTCTTCTGCTTTTCACCCGCAGTCGAATGGTCAGACTGAGCGCCTCAATCAGAATCTGGAGACATATTTGCGCTGTTTTGTGGCAGAGAACCAGGAGGATTGGTGTTCATTTCTCCCTCTTGCTGAGTTTGCTCTGAACAACCGTCGTCAGGAATCTTCTGATAAGTCACCATTCTTTGGTGCATATGGGTTCCATCCGCAGTTTGGGACATTCTCGGGAGGGGCTCTTTCTGGTTTACCTGAGGAGGAGAGATTTTCCTCGTCTTTGTCTACCATTTGGCAAAAGATTCAGAGTAATCTTAAAAAGATGAGTGAGAGGTATAGGCGTGTGGCTGATAAGAGACGTGTGCCTGGTCCGGACCTGAATGTGGGTGATCTGTTGTGGTTGTCTACAAGAAATATTAAACTGAAGGTTCCCTCCTGGAAATAGGGTCCCAAGTTTATTGGGCCTTATAAAATCTTGTCAGTCATCAATGCTGTTGCCTTCCGTCTTGATCTTCCACGGGTTTGGAAGATACATAATGTATTTCACAGATCTCTCTTAAAACCATATGTCCAGCCCACAATACCCTCCTCTTTGCCTCCTCCTCCGATTTTGGTTGATGGCAATCTGGAGTTTGAGGTTTCCAGAATTGTGGACTCTCGCATTGTCCGCGGTTCTCTTCAGTACCTCGTTCATTGGAAGGGTTATGGTCCTGAGGAGAGGATGTGGGTTCCGGTGTCGGACATTAAAGCCACTCGCCTCATCAGGGCATTTCATAGGGCTCATCCTGAGAAGGTGGGTCCTGGGTGTCCGGAGTCCACCCGTAGAGGGGGGGGGGGTACTGTCACTACCAGAGCTTTGGGACGTTCTCACAGCTCTGTTTCTCCACCCCTGTGATGATGTCACTACTAGAGCTGGGAGGAGTTCTCACTGCTCTGTTTACTTTTGGTTTCCTTCCTCCCAGCTGTTCCTCATGCGTTTGATTTCCCTCTCTTTATATCACCCCTCCTCCTATTGTAGGGCGTGGATTATAGTTCTCATTTCAGTTGTAGCTCTTGCGTTAGTATCTTCACTTGTAGCTATCAGTTCACTGGACCTGTGTTCTGCTGCAGCAAGCACTCCGGATATTGCCAGCTGTCCTTGGATCCGTCTTCTCTGCGGCTGCAACACCTTCAGCTAAGTGTACAGACTTTGTTGTGTACCTGATTATTTTCTGACTGGATCTGAGGTGGCCACGGTTCCCTCCATATACTGAGTAGGGCACCGGTGGCCGTGCCCCTTCCACTATTGTAGGGGTTACAGTGGTCATCAGTCTTAGGCACGTGGGCATGCCTCGTTCCGCCATTTGGATCCGGGCATGTGCTTTAGCAGCATACGGAGAGCTTTGAGGGTCTGACACGGGTCACCCTTTATCCTCCCTAGTTTGGGTCCGGTCAGTAGCTCTTTTACTGTGTATACTATTGTTGCTCACATACAGCCGTGACATTATAATCCACCAAAACCGTCCTTTTTTGACATGGATCCGCTATCTGGCCTGGTTGACCGCATGCAGGGTCTTTATTTGGAAGTAGCGGATCTCCGTCAATCTATGACTCAGCTTCAAGCATTGGGCTCTGCTCCAGCTCATGGAGTCTGCTGCGAGCCAAAGGTCTCACTTCCGGAAACGTTCTCCGGGGGCAGTGAGAATTTTGTTCGCTTCAGAGAGGCATGCAAACTCCATTTTTGCTTGTGTCCCCACTCCTCTGGTAAGGAGGAGCAGAGGGTGAGGATTGTCATCTCCCTGCTCAGGGGTAATGTTTAGACTTGGGCTTTTTCGCTGCCATCAGGGGATCCCTCCCTTCGATCCGTGGAAAGATTTTTTGTGGCCCTGGGGCAGATTTATGATGACCCGAATCGTGTTGCTCTGGCCGAATCTAACTTACGTGTTTTATGCCAGAACAAACTGTCTGCGGAGCTTTATTGTTCTGAATTTCGGAGATGGGCAGCTGATTCGGGTTGGAATGATGCTGCACTCCGGAGTCAGTTCTGTCATGGTCTCTCAGAGAGATTGAAAGATGCGTTTGCTTTCCATGAGAGACCAACGTCCTTAGAGTCTGCCATGTCATTGGCGGTATGCCTTGACAGGCGTCTAAGAGAAAGAAACGAGACCTCTCTGTCCTGCCATTGTCAGTTTAGGGGCAGTGGTGTGGACTCATTCAGTGTGCAGGGGCCTCATCCTGTCTCGCTCCCCTCTGAGGAGGAGCCCATGCAGCTAGGTCGACTTGCCCCTGATAAAAGAGGATTTAGTCCTCAGAGTATGGTGTGTTTTTGTTGTGGGGGCATAGGTCATTTGGCAAATGTTTGTCCGTCTAGGAGATTCTTGAACTGTACTAAGAGCGATAATAAGAGAAAAACCTCAAAAGGTAAATCATCAAATTCTGCTTCATCTGCTACTTTGGGCAAAGTTGATGTAGGAATTGATGCTTTTCCTCTGACCTGCAGTTCCCGTTTTCTCCTGTCTGCCAGGGTGGCGCTAGAGAGCAAAGTCATTTCTTGTGAGATTTTTGTCGATAGTGGAGCGGCCGTCAATCTTATTGACACTCAATTTGTAGCCATGCATGGTTTTCAGGTTTGCACATTAGAAAAGGATATACCTGTTTTTGCTATTGACTCTGCTCCACTCTCACAGAGATCTCTGAAGGGCATTGTTCACAATATCCGGCTAGCTGTAGGTGACACTCATGTGGAGGATATATCTTGTTTTGTCCTTAACGGATTGCCTTCTCCTCTAGTTTTGGGGTTACCCTGGCTCACTAGACATAACCCCACTATTGATTGGCAAGGAAGGCAAATAAATGAGTGGAGTGACTTTTGTAGAGAGAATTGTCTCACAGCGACTTTTGCAGAGGTGTCTACTAAAACTGTGCCATCATTTCTCTCTGATTTCTCGGACGTGTTTTCCGAGAGCGGTGTTCAGGAGCTACCTCCTCACCGGGAGTTTGACTGTCCCATTAACCTCATTCCCGGCGCCAAGCTGCCAAAAGCACGCCTCTACAATCTCTCACAACCGGAAAGAATCGCAATGCGAACTTATATCTCCGAGAGTCTCGAGAAGGGGCATATTCGTCCCTCAAAGTCACCTGTGGCCGCGGGTTGTTTTTTTGTTAAAAAAAAAGATGGCTCTCTGAGACCTTGCCTAGATTTTAGGGAGCTGAACCGTATCACGATTCGCGATCCCTATCCCCTACCTCTGATCCCGGACCTCTTCAACCAAATTGTTGGGGCCAAGGTGTTTTCCAAATTGGATTTGAGAGGCGCGTACAACCTGGTCAGGGTCAGAGAGGGGGATGAATGGAAAACGCCCTTTAATACCCCTAACGGGCATTTCGAGAATCTCGTTATGCCTTTCGGCCTGATGAATGCTCCGGCCGTCTTTCAGCATTTTGTTAATAGTATTTTCTACCATTTAATGGGGAAATTTGTATTGGTGTATCTTGATGATATTTTGATTTTTTCCCCTGATGTTCAGACCCATCAGGATCATCTTTTTCAGGTTCTGCAGATTCTGCGGGAAAATAAATTGTACGCCAAGCTGGAGAAATGTCTTTTTATGGTATCGGAGATTCAATTTCTGGGTTTTCTCCTCTCTGCTTCTGGTTTTCGCATGGATCCGGAGAAGGTCCGTGCTGTACTTGAGTGGAAGCTTCCTGAGAATCAGAAGGCATTGATGCGCTTTCTGGGTTTTGCGAACTATTACAGAAAGTTCATTTTGAATTATTCCTCTGTTGTCAAACCCCTTACTGACATGACAAAAAAGGGGGCAGATTTTTCCTCTTGGTCGGAGGAGGCGCTTGCAGCCTTTTCTAAGATTAAAGAGAGTTTTGCGTCTGCTCCCGTCTTGGTGCATCCCAATGTTTCCTTACCTTTTATTGTTGAGGTGGATGCTTCCGAGGTGGGTGTGGGTGCGGTTTTGTCCCAGGGCCCTTCTCCTGCCAAATGGCGACCCTGTGCCTTTTTCTCTAAAAAACTCTCCCCGGCAGAGAGAAACTATGATGTGGGAGATAGGGAGTTGTTAGCCATCAAGTTGGCTTTCGAGGAATGGCGCCATTGGTTGGAGGGGGCCAGGCACCCTATCACCGTTTTTACCGACCATAAGAATCTGGCATACTTGGAGTCGGCCAGGCGTATGAATCCGAGACAGGCCAGATGATCTCTGTTCTTCTCCAGATTCAATTTTGTTGTTACATTCCGACCTGGGATAAAAAATGTGAAGGCTGATGCTCTCTCTCGCTGTTTTCCGGGAGGAGGAAACTCTGAGGACCCGGGTCCCATTTTGGCGGAGGGGGTAGTTGTTTCTGCTCTATATTCCGATTTGGAGGCCGAGGTCCAGGCTGCCCAGACTGAGACACCTGCCCGTTGTCCTTCTGGGAAGTTGTTCGTGCCTCCTGAGCTACGTCACAAACTCTTTAAGGAGCATCATGATACGGTTCTTGCTGGTCACCCCGGGAGTAGAGCCACGGTAGATCTCATTGCTCGGAGATTTTGGTGGCCGGCTCTTCGTAAGTCGGTGGAGGGTTTTGTGGCTGCTTGTGAGACGTGCGCTCGCGCTAAGGTCCCTCGTTCACAGCCTTCAGGTTCCCTTCTCCCGTTACCCATACCTTCCCGTCCTTGGACACACCTGTCCATGGACTTTATCACGGATCTTCCTCGTTCCTCGGGGAAGTCGGTGATCCTGGTGGTGGTGGACCGTTTTAGCAAGATGGCTCATTTCGTACCTTTCCCTGCTTTACCCAATGCTAAAACGTTGGCGCAAGCTTTTGTCGACCATATTGTTAAATTGCACGGCATTCCCTCTGATATTGTTACCGATAGAGCCACGCAGTTTGTGTCCAGGTTCTGGAAGGCTTTCTGTTCTCGCCTGGGGGTTCGGCTGTCCTTCTCTTCTGCTTTTCACCCGCAGTCGAATGGTCAGACTGAGCGCCTCAATCAGAATCTGGAGACATATTTGCGCTGTTTTGTGGCAGAGAACCAGGAGGATTGGTGTTCATTTCTCCCTCTTGCTGAGTTTGCTCTGAACAACCGTCGTCATGAATCTTCTGATAAGTCACCATTCTTTGGTGCATATGGGTTCCATCCGCAGTTTGGGACATTCTCGGGAGGGGCTCTTTCTGGTTTACCTGAGGAGGAGAGATTTTCCTCGTCTTTGTCTACCATTTGGCAAAAGATTCAGAGTAATCTTAAAAAGATGAGTGAGAGGTATAGGCGTGTGGCTGATAAGAGACGTGTGCCTGGTCCGGACCTGAATGTGGGTGATCTGGTGTGGTTGTCTACAAGAAATATTAAACTGAAGGTTCCCTCCTGGAAATTGGGTCCCAAGTTTATTGGGCCTTATAAAATCTTGTCAGTCATCAATGCTGTTGCCTTCCGTCTTGATCTTCCACGGGTTTGGAAGATACATAATGTATTTCACAGATCTCTCTTAAAATCATATGTCCAGCCCACAATACCCTCCTCTTTGCCTCCTCCTCCGATTTTGGTTGATGGCAATCTGGAGTTTGAGGTTTCCAGAATTGTGGACTCTCGCATTGTCCGCGGTTCTCTTCAGTACCTCGTTCATTGGAAGGGTTATGGTCCTGAGGAGAGGATGTGGGTTCCGGTGTCGGACATTAAAGCCACTCGCCTCATCAGGGCATTTCATAGGGCTCATCCTGAGAAGGTGGGTCCTGGGTGTCCGGAGTCCACCCGTAGAGGGGGGGGGGGGTACTGTCACTACCAGAGCTTTGGGACGTTCTCACAGCTCTGTTTCTCCACCCCTGTGATGATGTCACTACTAGAGCTGGGAGGAGTTCTCACTGCTCTGTTTACTTTTGGTTTCCTTCCTCCCAGCTGTTCCTCATGCGTTTGATTTCCCTCTCTTTATATCACCCCTCCTCTTATTGTAGGGCGTGGATTATAGTTCTCATTTCAGTTGTAGCTCTTGCTTTAGTATCTTCACTTGTAGCTATCAGTTCACTGGACCTGTGTTCTGCTGCAGCAAGCACTCCGGATATTGCCAGCTGTCCTTGGATCCGTCTTCTCTGCGGCTGCAACACCTTCAGCTAAGTGTACAGACTTTGTTGTGTACCTGATTATTTTCTGACTGGATCTGAGGTGGCCACGGTTCCCTCCATATACTGAGTAGGGCACCGGTGGCCGTGCCCCTTCCACTATTGTAGGGGTTACAGTGGTCATCAGTCTTAGGCACGTGGGCATGCCTCGTTCCGCCATTTGGATCCGGGCATGTGCTTTAGCAGCATACGGAGAGCTTTGAGGGTCTGACAGGGGTCACCCTTTATCCTCCCTAGTTTGGGTCCGGTCAGTAGCTCTTTTACTGTGTATACTATTGTTGCTCACATACAGCCGTGACAGTCATCCCGAGTTGCATGGGCTCGTCCTAGTGGGCCTCCATCTTGGGTTCAATGGGGAAAACCTCAGGTTGAAGAAGGGTATGAGGAGAAAACAAATGCTCTCGCTGTCTCTCTCTGATCCATCTATCTAGTCTGATGGCTAGCGTCATGGTCTCCTCTAAAGAGTCATGACAGGGATAACAAACCATCATGTCTTTTATCTTCTCAGTCAAGCCTGCCCTAAATTGACATTTGAGCGCTGGTTCGTTCCAACCCGAGGGAACGCATCACTTGCAGAACTGCGTACAATAATCCTCCACGGGACGATTCCCCTGAGTGAGGGCCTTAAGATTGGATTCTGCCACAGAGGCTTGGTCTGGTTCATCATAAAGAACCCCTAACGCCTGGAAAAAGAGGTCCACTGAATTAAGACAAGGGGAATCCGGAGGCAAAAAAAAACGCCCAATTCCTGGGGGTCCCCTTGAAGCAGGGAGATGATAATACCAACCCTATGTGGATCAGGACCAGAGGAGTGAGGATGTAGTCGAAAATAAAGTTTACAGCTTTCCTTGAAAGCTAAAAAACTTCGGCGGTCACCCGAAAACCGATTGGGTAATTTAATGTGTGGTTCCACCTGAACGGTGGCGGGAGCAAGAATGGGGGGAGTTCGGACGGTCTCTTGAACCTGTAGTCTCTCCCCAAGTTCCTGTACTATTTGAGCAAGACCCTGCACATGTTCGGTGAGGCTCTGTAGAGGGTCCATGCTAAATTAAGGCCTGTGATTCCATCACGAGGTAGCGTCACGGGTATAAAGATAGAGCGGAGGTGCACCCCCTTAGCTGCCACCCGGTCCCCTGTCCCTGCCTACTTGAAACACCCGCCCTAGGTGACGGGGCGCAACTGGGCGACAGTCCCTGACCTGAGTAAGTGCAAGCAGAGAGATAGAGACAGCAGGGATGCGGACAGCCAATGAGAGGTAGTACTCGAGCGGACAGAGAGGTGGAACAAGCAAGGTACCACCAAAAATGGAAGGACGAGGCGGGTCAACTAACCGGGGTCAGTCCAGGAGGTCACGTCAGTACGAGGCAGGAGTCAGACTGATCCGAGAGCGGGCCGAGGTCAAAATCCGGGAAGTCACGTCAGTACAAGAGAAGAGGCAAAGACAAAATCCAAAAGCAAGCCGAGGTCAAAATCCGAGAGGTAGCGTCAAGGTTCAGGAAGCACATCAAGGGTCCAATCCAAAGGTAAGCTAAATAACAATAATAATACACAGCCTAAGGGACCAAAATCACAGGTAACCTGTAGCAAGCAGGTTGCCTGTATTTATAGTGGGGAGTGAGGGTCATGTGACGTGGCCAGCGTCACATGACCTACAGACAGACAAGTCGAGCACCGAGTGATCAGCTCGGCACTCAAGGCAGACCTAGGAGCAGAGAGCCTCCCAGCTAGCAAATAAACCCTGGGAACGAGGCCGAACACAGATCCTCGCTCACGAAGCTAAGCAGCAGGTCTGCGGCTGATGGGAGACCGAGTGCGCCTTTGGCGACCTGTTACACTATTTGATTTAAAGTTTCTGTGTGTCGTTAAAAGATATAAACAGTTTCCCCCATAACAGTGACCTCTACAGCACCTTGCCCCACTGTCTGCTGAGTTGTGTATCTAATCCTATCCTGTGTGATACTGTCTGCTGAGCTATGTATCTAATCCTATCCTGTGTGGTACTGTCTGCTGAGCTGTGTATCTAATCCTATCCTGTGTAATACTGTCTGCTGAGCTGTGTATTGTGCCATAGCAAGGGGTTTTGTTTGGGAAGGCAGGTATTTCCCTCCCAACATGGGCGGCTGGGCTGATTTCCAGCCAGGTGAGATCAAATACCTGACCGGAGTTTAAGTGCTGGTCCGGGTTTTGGCAGCACCTGGCTGTCCTTTAATTAGGCAGCTGGGCTCAGAATCTGAATCTCTGTATTGGGATCTAAAGCATGGTGCTGTGCTAGAGGTCTGAGAGCCGCATGCGGAGAAACAGGCCCCCTAAAGCCTGTTGTGGATGCTGAAAGAACCTTCTAGCAAGGTGACTGTTTTTGTGCTTTGGACTTTCCTTTGTGTGAACAAACACTAAGTTTGTCGATGTTGCTTTTTTTTTCTCTCCTGGGTGAATAAACACTGAAGTTTTGTTTTACAAACTGTTTCTTTTGCCTCTGTTCTGCGTCCACTTACCCTGCCTACCAGAGCGAATCCTCACAGTATCTAATGTTATGTTGTGTGATACTGTCTACTGAGCTATGTATCTAATCATATCCTGTGTGATACTGTCTGCTGAGCTCTGTATCTATTCCTATCCTGTATGATACTGTCTGCTGAGCTCTTTATCTAATCCTATCCTGTGTGATACTGTCTGCTGAGCTCTTTATCTAATCCTATCCTGTGTGATACTCTCTGCTGAGCTCTGTATCTAATCCTATCCGTTGTGATACTGTCTGCTGAGCTCTGTATCTAATCCTATCCTGTGTGATACTGTCTGCTGAGCTCTGTATCTAATCCTATCCTGTGTGAAACTGCCTGCTGAGCTGTGTATCTAATCCTATCCTGTGTGATACTGTATTCTGAGCGGTGTATCTAATCCTTGCTGAGCTGTGTATCTAATCCTATCCTTTGTGATACTGTCTGCTGAGCTGTGCATGTCGTCGTGTAGCCCTAGCCTAAAGCTAACTTATATCAGTGGGTTGTTATTGAAACCTGGAATAAAAGTATGTGTATGTGGAGACTTAGAGCCTGTGGGCTTCTATTGGCTGATAAGGGACATGTGACCGTGTGCATGGCAGTTCGGGGCTTGTATTGGCTAATGCAGGTAATTTTTGGGGAATCTCTCAGGAAAGGTACGTCCTAGAGAGCTGTGACACGGTCTAAAACCTCCCTGTTAGGAAAATTTGCTCTCTTGCCTAACGGTGTGTCCCTGACACATGATTTCAGTGATCAGCTTGAATTAAGCCTTACCGGTACCGGGAGAATGAACTAGATTGACCAGATGAACACATGTCTATTTCCAATCCATTCTGGTTTATTCACAGCTGGCAAACAGTTTTAATAGAGGGGGTTGAGCTTCCTTGACATCCAATCATATGTTAGCATTAGTATTTGACCAATAGTATGGTCACACATAAGCTCTGCATTAACATAATAGATGACTCCTAGTAACAGCATTTGACCAATCAGGTATATACACATAGGCTAGCATACAGTTGAGCCAGATGGCCTTTTATGGTAGGAAGGCTGTTCAAACTTTCAACATGTATGGATTTCCTGAAACAGTTTAAGGAAGTGTCTCACATTCCATAGGGGGAAGGGGTATTTTGTAGTGCACTAACCAAATGTAATACACGTGGCTAAATGAGACAAAATGGAGTCACATATATCCCATCAAATCCCCTCTTAGAACCTTATATATATATATATACTATATGGTTCTTTCTCTGCTCTTCCTTGGTTTGCTTATAAGCCTTTAGGTATTCCATGTACCCTTCAGGAGTATAATCCTCAGGCTTTGTTGAGGTTGTGTTTGCCTCTTCTACCTCTACCGGAGTATAGAGGAATGTTGAGTGTACCCCTCTTTCGGCCACATTTTTTACATATGACAAGAAGGGAGGGCACACACTGCAGACAACAGCAGAGACCCACTATTGCAGCGACCACGGCGAGTGCCACTCCTAAAACATATCTTATTTGACCAAAGTCAGATATTCAGCCAAAAAGGCCAGTCCCACCAACCTTGGTCAACATCTTGTTTTATATGTTTTCTCATCTCCTCTAATTGGCCTATTTTATCTTTTATTCCACGGGAGTGATCTAATAAATTGAAACAACACATCCCTGCGAACGCTGAGCATCCTACACCATGTTGGAACAATAAATAGTCAATAGTTGCCCTATTCTGCAAGATAGCCTTTTCATACGATTGTATATCCAGCAGCATATCTTGCAGAACTGCACTAGTGACATCTATCTGTTTTACCATAAAACAGGCAAGTTTTGATATTGTCCTGTGGTTATATATGGCTAACCCTGGTACCCCTATCAAAGATACCCCTAAACTCATATATTCTGATCTAGAGAGGAGATTCACATTATAATCACAATTTTCTGGTAACTGTAGGGCAGTGTCTCTCGTGTGTCGTATCTGCATTGCTGGGAATAGTGGTATCATTGCTAATGTCAACCTAGCTATTGTACAGGGTCCCTCTGTAATATTGGCCGGTATGTATGTGTAACTAGTATTCCCACAGGCCAATACCCATCCTGCTGGTAGAGGTACATGTTTGTCTAGGGATGGTACTGTTTTTGTAATATTACATTGCATATTCTTTCCTGATATTATCTTTTTACAACTACCTAAATCTCTATCACAAATATTTGGTTTAGTCTTGTTCTGCATTTTTGCTTGTATGCAGGGAGGCAATAGTGTCTCATCACAGGTGAAGTTATAACATATTCCTGCTGCTGTGACAAGACCTGTAATTATTTCTATCATATTACTCTGCAGAGTCTCATATGTAGGACAGTCATAACAAGCATGATAAGGATTTACATATCCATATTTAACATCATGATCCTCCAAATCTGTGTCATTCCATTGGGAACGTAGGAGCTCCGTCCATACATCTACTGGGGTGGGGACTGCTACCAGACATGTCTCCAAAATGTTAGATGCCGATAAAGTGGTTTGGAGACAAAAGTCAGTTAAGTTCAGAGTTTTGGCCAGGTACAGCCATAAGTTCTCCTTTGTCTTGCATAGACTGTCTTCCCCTCTGCATTCTGTTTCCAGGTATATCTGTCTGTTCCACAGCCATGGGACAGTAAGTAGGAGACACAAAATTACAATTATTAAGGCACTACATCTCAGCCATCTCGAGGAATTTCCCGACTGCGTCATCTCGTTGGGGGTCAAGGCTGTCTGCCTCCGTTAGTACCCCTTCTGTATCTTCTTCGAGGTCAAGGCTGTCTGCCTCCGTTAGTACCTCTGGGCCTCGTTGGAGGTCAGGGCTGTCTGCCCCCGTTAGTACCTCTCTTTTCTTCACCAACTTAATCCTTGTGGCGTGGATCCACGTGGGCGATTGTTCAGTGAGGACTGCTGTTCTGGTGATCACGACTACCTCGGTGGGTTGTCCGTAGGTGAAGCTTCCTGGTTCCTTTCCCTTCTTTAAGATCTTGATCATCACCTGGTCGCCTATCCGGAATGGACGGGTTGATTCCTGTGAAAGAGAAGGAGACTTACAAGCCACTTTTTCTTCAGTTTTACTGAGGACTTTGATCAGATTAGTACTTCTCTCTGATCAGGTCCAAGTCCCCTTCCTGCACCACCAGGGGGCGTCTTGCCCATGGTGTGGGGAAAGGCCTACCCATGAGTATCTCAATGCTGTTTATGTCCTACTCTGTGGAAATGTGCTACTTAAGAGGGAAGCACTGTATTGGGGGAATGCATAACTTCCCCTCTTTGCAGACTAATTCTAATCCTGTCTTAGGATTTTTCTGCAATACTGGATAACACCAGTCTTGCTGTTCCTGTTCAGTGGCATACTACTGAAGATCAGTAAGCATTTGCAACATCTCAGGGGTTGGAGGTGCCAAACAAGGCATCTCCCAATGGTTATACAAACCTGTGAGGTTGCTTTTGGCCACTCATTTCGCCATCTTAACTGCCAGCGCATTGCCCTGTGAGACATGATCCTTACCATCTGCTGCCGTAAATCCTCTCCTCTGCCAGATCATACCATGGTCCCACACTACCCCATGTGTGTACCTACTCTCAGCATAAATGGTGACAGGTCTATCAGCATGTAGAATACATGTCCTAGGGAGTGCAATGAGCTCAGCTGCCTGCTGTGTGGAGTGTGGATGTCCTTGAGTAGGCCTACAACATCATGAGTGGTGTGCAAAATGGTGTAATGTCACATTGTGAAAGAATTTGTCAACTCTACCATCATAGCACAGGCTGCAAGAGAACACAGACATGCCGGCATCCCTTGAACAGAGGTGGGCATTACCTTTGAGAAAAACACACAAGGACGCAACTTGCCTCCGTTTTCTTGTGTCAGTACACCCGCCATGGTTTTACAATTTTGGCGTGCAAACATGTGGAAGGGCATATTATAGTCAGGGAGGCCCAGCCCTGTGCTCGACATGAGTAAACATTTCAAATAATCAAATGCATTGTACATTTCAGAAAACCATTTAATCAAATCTGGATTTCCATCCAGAGTGGCTTGCCTCAAAACATTGTCAATAGTGGGAGCAATCAGTAATCCATTGTCTACCGTTTATCATACCAAGGAAAGATAACATTTCCTTCTTGGTGTGCGGGGCGACCAAACCCGCAATAGACTGGACTCTTTCTGCGCTGATTCTCCGTTCACCTTTTGTGAGGACAAAGCCCAAGTATTCAACCTGCATTTTACACCATTGCATTTTCTTAAGTGTCACTTAGTGACCATATCCTGACAACCATTATAACAGTGATAAACCATCCTGAATGCTGGCCTCCGCTGACATGCTACACAGTAATAAATCATCGACATATTGCAGCAGCACAGAACCTTGGGGGGATGTACCATGATTCTAACATCGCTTGGAGGACTATGCTGTACACTACAGGTGAATCAGCATATCCCTGGGGCATTTCTGCACCAGGTCAGTTGGCGTCTGTCAAAGGAAAAAGCAAAAAGTAGTCTGGTTATCTTATCAACTGGGATAGAAAAGAAAGCATTTTTCAGATCTATCACACTGAACCAAACAGCGTCTGCTGGAATGGCAGATAATGATTAAGTGACATCAGGTACAACAGGGGCTATAGGCACAATGATGTTGTTGATGGCCCTTAAATCCTGTACAAAGCGGGTAGTACCATCTGCCTTTGTCACTGGATTCACGGGCGTGCTGTAGGGTGAAATCACCTCTGCCAGGATTCCCTTTTGTAGGAATTCCTTTATCATTGGCCTAAGCCCATCAAGTTTCTCTTTTTACAGCAGGTATTGTTTCTGGAACACTGAGATGACACCTGGTTTCACAGTAGCTGTGTAATGTGTGCAATCTATGAATCCTGTGTCATATTCATTTGAGGACCATAATGCAGGGTTAATGTTATTCTGGGTGGTCCTGTATGTTTGCAAGAATCAGTGGCACTGGTGTAGAGACTGGAATGAGATCTGAGTGTACTCTTATGCCCTGAGTCTTTGCTGATACCTGCAAGTCAAGCTTAATGAACAAATCTCTCCCTAATAGGCTGACTGGGCAATCTAGTATAATGCTAAATACATGACATGATGTATTCCCTGTCCATGGTTTCTACTGGTAAGGAATCTGTTCTGTATGTCCTTGTCAGTACCCCATTTATTCCCATAGAGGGCTCACATTTCCTTCCTGACACTCTGAGTCACCTAAGTCCACCCCTTTTGGTGGACGCTTTGGTCTGTCTTCTGTTCTGCCATTAGTATCTTAGCTGTCCATACGAGCAGAGCTCTGATGTTAAGCACAACACTGAACATGTAACATGTAACTGCAAACATTGAAACAAACAGATCTGACAATACAGACATGAACACACAAAGGGCCCATAAAAACTTTTCATTGAAATAAAAATGTACAGCTTGATCAATGCTGTTGGTACCAATAAAAAACCAAAAAACTTCCAAGAAAATAAAATAAAATTCTTAATGCGCATATTTAAAAACAAATACCGTATTCCATACGCATTCATATACATTTTCATGTACTCATCTTCACAAACCAGCTCATAACCACGCCCTTACACATAAAATATGAATTGCACACACAGCTCTGCTACGTACATACAACTCAGAGCCACACCCATTCACATTCCACTGAATCATGTATCTTTCACCCAATCACACAATCTCTTTGTTACATTCCAAAATTTGCAGCACAGACAAACACAGCTTTCCGGGAAGCAGATATTCATACCACACCCAGAATTGCTGATGGTCTGTCACTGTAAAACAATATACATGTTAATCATACAGTCATTTTGTTAAAATTAACAAATCATCTTATATGCCATGTAGTTTTTTTGTTTAGTGTTACACACATCGCCCCCCACCGTACACAACCATGCCTTCTACTTCCTCTTGTCTTGCGTCTCCCATTTCAGGAGTGTTCAAACAGGGGAAGTAAAGCAATACATCAAGACGTTCAGCTGTACCACATGTTCCTCAAACTTTTACTCATATCTGAATAAGGACTTATTGGGTGCAACCTTAGATTGATACGAGTGGACACTTCCAATTAGCATCATCACTGCAGGCACATTTTAAACCATCGGAACATACAATTGGGAAAGATCTAATCCAATACTGGAGCCCTGTCTGGAATATCTTAGAAATAACACAGGTTAGTATCTTCACATTCTGCTGATGCATTTACCAATTAACAGCCCCCTCCCCCCTCAACCCCCATATGAAATTCCTGAGCAGAGGAGGGGGGTGAGATGGGAGGGGGCTCCCTCTGAAAACACATCTCAGACAGAACAAGAAGTTCTTGTAGGACTACAAGTGACATTTTGGAATGTGGTGGGGGGGGGGAGGGATGCCTCATGGCAACCTTTGTTCTCTCTATAGGATTCAAAATCCTCCATTTTGAAATAAGAAATGCTGCTCATTTCATTTCTCTAATTTCAATTATCAATACACTTATGCATTAACTATCCATCTTTTAGTGCTCTAATCTCTAATTCTAGGACTATAAATCGTCACTATTTAAACACACACAGATCATTAGGGCAACAAAACTTAACCAGTTCATTTCTGAACGTTTAACACAAGCCCTTTCTAATTGCAAACACTGAAACACTTTTTCCCTTGCCATGAATTAACTTCCTGACTCTGCTGTGTCTTGTCACTCACCCTAGCCCCCCTTCACAATCACGGGAGTTCTGATGTAACTGATTTTCATCCCTGTTGCCAGCCGGGCATAACATTCTGTTTCACATTTTATTCTACTTGTACTGCGTGTAGTATAACTAGTATGCGGTGTGCCAATATTTAGACCGCGCTCCATTATGTTTCCAAATGTTGGCATGGGGGGTCGGTATTTTTCTTCTAGTTTTAATGGTATAACCACTGTTACAGCATCTTCCTCAATCTGAGTCAGAACTGGATACAGAGGTGCCGTGGGGGTGGATTTATTATAGGGTGGAGGGGGTTTCTGACTTCTCTTCTTTGTACCTACCTCCTGTTCTATTTCATGTAGAAACCTATCATTTTTGGGACTTTTTAGATTCTTATTCTTCTTGCTATTACCTGCATCATACCAGTGGGGGGCTATTTCCAGCCATTGTTCTGCACTCCTGGACATGTAATCCATGTCCCAGGAAGGATCCGCATCGAAATGCGGCCAGGCTGTTTTATCACCTAGACATAGTCCTTTGACCATATCCATATGATAAATACTATTATCACCGTCCCTGGGGAATGGATCTGCAGCATCCATTACCTCAGTCCAGCCTGCTAGATTATCTACCCACGGGTTGATCAGGTAATAGTTTGTTGGACTAACACGGGCTACATAGATTTTACAAGTTTCTCCTGGTTCTGGTTTAGGGAATTTAGTTTTAGACCCTTGTCCTCCCATGTTAGTATTTATAGTTCAAAGAATAAGTGAGACAATCACTGTCAGGACTGGCTGTACTGCACTGAAATAGCGCCGACAAGACCTGTCAACTGATCAGCTGATTTGTATCTTAATGTCTCTCTATACTCTTTGGACCCCTATCGACTATTGTTGTTTCGGACTGCCACTTGCGTTCAAATTTTCCGGGTCAACAGATCACTCTTAGCCGAAAAACTGGGGCGTCTTGCAGTCCTCCACAACACAAACAATTTTACACATTAACAGTAGTTAACCCAAAATACATCAATTTGATAATAACAGTGGGATGCGACCGTACACTTACCAACCGATCAGTATCTCACACAAACAGATAATCTTATTACTTCTAAAATACTTATACTATATATACATAAGAGTTAATTCAAGCTTGTATCCTTCTGTTCCCGGAACAGATTATTCTTATATATAGTGCACTATCTAACGATATGGACCCAAATGAGCCTCTTACAATCAACATTTTATACCTAACGATATGGACTCAATGATATGAGCCGCTTAAAATCAACATTTGCGTGTCCCAGACATCGCATCACTGAAATCATAAATAGATGGTTCGACTTACTTGAATGGGATTTTTGGTCATTGCTCCCAGGTCCAAGGCGGACAAGAATTGATGTCTTTCACTGTAGACCTGAAGAGTTGACCCTCCCAATCCCGGAAACTGAGCCCCCAAAGCTGTTAGGAAAATTTGCTCTCTTGCCTAACGGTGTGTCCCTGACACATGATTTCAGTGATCAGCTTGAATTAAGCCTTACCGGTACCGGGAGAATGAACTAGATTGACCAGATGAACACATGTCTATTTCCAATCCATTCTGGTTTATTCACAGCTGGCAAACAGTTTTAATAGAGGGGGTTGAGCTTCCTTGACATCCAATCATATGTTAGCATTAGTATTTGACCAATAGTATGGTCACACATAAGCTCTGCATTAACATAATAGATGACTCCTAGTAACAGCATTTGACCAATCAGGTATATACACATAGGCTAGCATACAGTTGAGCCAGATGGCCTTTTATGGTAGGAAGGCTGTTCAAACTTTCAACATGTATGGATTTCCTGAAACAGTTTAAGGAAGTGTCTCACATTCCATAGGGGGAAGGGGTATTTTGTAGTACACTAACCAAATGTAATACACGTGGCTAAATGAGACAAAATGGAGTCACATATATCCCATCACTCCCCTTTAACAGCGACCTCCAGTGTCTACCCCTTTAACAATGACCTCCACAGCGCCCTACCCCTTTTACAGTGACCTCCACAGTGCACGCCTTTTTAACGGTGACTTCCACAGCACCCGCCTCCTTTAACAGTGAACTCCATAATGCCTGCCCCTTTAACAGTAACCTCTACAGTTCCTGACCCTTTAACAGTGACCTCCACAGCGCTCGCTCCTTTAATAGTGACCTACACAGTGCCGGCCCCATTAACAGTGACCTCCACAGTGACATGTAAAGAAACAGTTGAAGTGGCACTGCACCCTGATTTCCTCTGCTCCCTTGTGGGTATGCTGTCGGTCACTTGATTAGAAAAAAGAGTGCATGACTTCGCAACCTGGCGGTGCTCAACTGTGCAGACTGTCCGTAATAACAGATATATTTAGCTTAAGAAAAAGCAAAAAAATCTGTGGCACTCACCATTAGTTGGAGTCCTTCTTTATTAATTCCAAAACTTGGATAAAATATGTCGGCAGTAGGTGGACAAACGTACTTGCAGTGCAAATAGATATGTGGCGCGTTCAGCGCTTCGTAGGGCCAACATAACAGCAGCATAAAGGTGCTTTCTTAAATACCTGTGTGCACATCCCTTGTCTGTCATCACTGGGCGGCACTCAACCACGGGGCTCACCTGTGAGGTCATCCCGGGGTTAAAGGTGTGCTCACCGTACAGACTATATCTGAATAATTACATAAAATCAGAAACATAAAGACATACACAAAATCATTTACAGAAACACTCCCATATCTATCTTCTCATTTAATCCTAAGGGGACCGGAACGCAGTATCCACCTGCTCTCCCTTCTGAGTAGTTCCCGATGCCTATCTCCGCCCTGGGGCGGGTTCTTAATGATCTTATTGCCTGCAAATCTAAGCACTTCACTTCTTCCTCCGTGATCATGCTTTACATGATGTATAAGACGTGGACAACCCTTCCCGGAGGTGAGTGAGATTAGATGTTCTCTTATTCTCTCATTAAGGCTCCTTATCGTTTTTCCTATGTAGAACCTGCCACATATGCACAGTATAAGATAGACTACAAATTTACTTTTACAAGTCATTAAGGTGTCCACCGTATGTTGCAGATACCAAAGTTTCCCATTGTGGGTTGAACCTGGAGCAGGGGCAATTTCCACATCGGCGATTACCCGCGGGACGCCACCCCTGCAGCCAGGTTTCAGATTTTTTCTCTAGAAAGCGGCTAAGGACTAGTCTGTCTTTTAATGTATGGCACGTTTTAAATACAGGGCCTTCTAAGGCTACTTTCACACTAGCGTTCAGAGAGGATCTGTATGGTGTCTGCACAGACGGATCCTCTCCTATAATGCAGACGTTTGGATCCGTTCAGAACGGATCCGTCTGCATTATAGTTTAGAAAAAATTCTAAGTCTGAAAGTTGTTCAGACGGATCCGTCCAGACTTTACATTGAAAGTCAATGGGGGACGGATCCGTTTGAAAATTAAGCCATATTATGTCAACTTCAAACGGATCCGTCCCCATTGACTTACATTGTAAGTCTGGACGGATCCGTTTGCCTCCGCACGGCCAGGCGGACACCCGAACGCTGCAAGCAGCGTTCGGGTGTCCGTCTGCTGAACGGAGCGGAGGCTGAACGCTGCCAGACTGATGCATTCTGAGCGGATCCGCATCCACTCAGAATGCATTGGTAGCTGGACGGATGCGTTCGGGGCCGCTTGTGAGACCCTTCAAACGGAGCTCACAAGCGGAGCTCTGACGCCAGTGTGAAAGTAGCCTAAGGAGTCTCCTAGCTAAATATGTAGAGCTAAACGTTTTGTCACGCAAGTTAGCTGAAAAATTAATACCTCTCTTTACCTACTTGGTACTTTGTACCTAAGGTGCACAAGTCACTGACCCAGCCCCCGGGCAGAACCATTGTCTCGGGGGTTGGGTCGGTGGCTGAACCACTGTCAAAATATCTCAACTGGCTACTTAGGCCCATGGTGCGTTACGCACCATTCGACCTCAGGGACACTACCGATCTACTTGTGACACTGCAGTCCCTGTCATAGAAATCCTCAGAAATACAGACAAAAGTGAGGTCTTCATGGATTTCATTAAAGACGCTCTCAGTTTGGTTCTCAAGCATAATGCCTTCAGGTTTGGGGATGCGTGGTACAGGCAAATGTTTGGCACAGCAATGGGCTTGCCGGTCGCATGCACATTTGCAAATTTGTACCTCGCAAGGTTCGAGGACAAATATATATATTCAGTTACAGATAATTTCCTCCCTTATATACAAACATACCACAGGTTTGATGTGGATGACATACTCATAATATGGTCAGGCACAGAGACCATCTTTAAACAGTTTGTTGAACATCTCAATCAAATTAACAACATGAACATGGTGTTTACATACATTACAGACCAAAAGTTTGGGCACACCTTCTCATTCAAAGAGTTTTCTTTATTTTCATGAATATGAAAGCGCCGAACCCAAACTTTTAATGAAATGTTCGGGTTCGGGTCCGGGGTCCAAAAATCCTAAAGTTCGGTACGAACCTAAACTTTACAGTTTGGGTTCGCTCAACCCTAATCCTCATAGACACCTCAAAAAACAAGAAAGGTCTCTGGCTCCTCCTGCTTCCTCTTCTGCTGCAGTCGCGGCCTCTTCATCCACCTCTGGAGTGACAGTGTCACCTTCCACCCCGCAGACAGAGGATCTGCCAGCAACACCAACACCTGGGTCACAAAGCATCTCCACAATATCCCAAGGAAGCGTTCAGCTCTCCATATCCCAAACGCTGGAGAGCAAGAGGAAGTACCCCCCCTATCCACCAGCGATCCCTAGCCCTGAATGCCAGCATTTCTAAATTACTGGCCTTTGAAATGCTGTCATTCCGTCTGGTGGAGACAGATAGTTTTAAAGGCCTTATGGCGGTGGCTGTCCCACAGTCATGCCCAGCCGCCACTACTTTTCAAGGCGAGACATCCCTTCACAACCTAGTAGGGGACAAAATCAGGTGTGCACTGCGCAACGCCATCTGTGGCAAGGTGCACCTGGGACTACGGATACGTGGACCAGTAAGCACGGTCAGGGCCATATCTCTATAACAGCACACTGGGTAAATGCAGTGGAGGCTGGGCCTGAGGCTGATAGCAGTTTGGCGCATGTCCTTCCACCACCGAGGATTGCAGGGCGCTTCAGTTTGCCTCCTATTGCTTCCTCCTCCTACTCTGCTTAATCATCCTCTACCAGCTCCTCATCCGGTCAGCACAACACCTTCACCACCAACTTCAGCACAGCCAGGGGCAAATGACAGCAGGCAGTTTTAAAACTTATCTGTTTGGGGGACAAACCCCACACCGCGCAGGAGCTGTGGACAGGCCTTTAAAAAACAGACCGATGAGTGGTTTGTGCCAGTCAGCCTCAAGCCCGGCCTGGTGGTGTGCGATAATGGGCGAAATCTCGTAGCAGCTCTGGGACTAGCCTGTTTGACGCACATCCCTTGCCTGGCACATGTGTTGAATTTGGTGGTGCAGAGATTCCTTAAAAATTACCCTGATATGTCAGAGCTGCTGCATAAAGTGTGGGCCGTCTGTGCACGCTTTCGGCGTTCTCACCCTGCTGCTGCTCGCCTGTCAGCGCTGCACTAAAATTTCGGCCTTCCCGCTCACCGCCCCATATGCGACATGCCCACAAGGTGGAACTCCACCTTGCACATGCTGGCCAGACTGTGCGAGCAGCAGCAGGCGATAGTGGAGTTTCAGCTGCAGTACGCACGGGTGAGTCGCTCGGCGGAACAGCACCACTTCACCACCAATTACTGGGCCTCCATGCGACACCTGTGTTCCTTGTTGCGCTGTTTCGAGTACTCCACCAACATGGCCAGTGCCGATAATGCCGTTCTCAGCGTTACTATCCCACTTCTATGCCTCCTTGAAAAAACGCTCTTCGTGATGATGGAAGAGGATGTGGCACAGGAGGAGGAAGAGGGGACATTTTGTAGAGTTTCCGGCCAGTCATTCCCAAGTGGCTCCGAGGGTGGGTTCCTGCACCCACAAACCCAAGGTACACAATTGTCCAGCCAGGGCACAGTTCTGGAGGATGAGGAGGTGGAGGAGGAGGTGGAGGATGAGGAGGAGGAGATGGAGGATGAGGAACCATTTCACAGCAGGGTGGCACCCAGACCAGCTCATGGCCATCACTGGTGCGTGGATGGGGGGATACAGAGGACACAGACGATACACTTCCCACAGAGGACAGCTTTTCGTTGCCTCAGGGCAGCCTGGCACACATGAGCGATTACATGCTGCAGTGTCTCCGCAACGACCGCCGAGTTGCCCACATTCTAACTTGTGCTGATTACTGGGTGGCCACGCTGCTGGATCCCCGTTACAAGGACAAGGTACTGTCCTTAATTCCGTCACTGGAACGTGATCGTAAGATGCGCAAGTACAAGCGCACGCTGGTAGATGCGCTGCTAGTGGCATTCCCACCTGACAGCGGGGGCACAGTGGAAGCACAAGGCGAAGGCAAAAGACGTGGAACAGGTCGCCAACGCAGCTGGGGCACCGCCAGCACCTCAGAGGGCAGGGTTAGCATGGCCAAAATGTGGAAAAGCTTTGTCAGCACGCCACAACCACCAGCACCACCAGATGATATGGAACGTCTTAGCAGGAGGCAGCATTTCACCAACATGGTGGAGCAGTATGTGTGCACACGCCTACACGTACTGAATGATGGGTCTGCCCCCTTCAACTTCTGGGTCTCCAAATTAGGCACATAGCCTGAGCTTGCCCTTTACGCCTTGGAGGTGCTAGCCTGCCCTGCCCTAAACGTGTGTTTATCACGGCAGGGGGCGTCATCACAGACACGCGCAGCTGCCTGTCCACAGCCAATGTGGACAAGCTCAAGTTCATTAAAATGAACCAGGCATGGATCCCTCAGGACTTGTCCGTACCTTGTGCAGAATAGACATGTATACCGGCACTAAGCAGCCATTGTTATACTGCAGCGCAATTGCTCATGTTTGTATTTTGGATATTTCACACTCTTTTGGAGTGTACCTGAATTTTACAAAATTAAATTAAAACCAAAAACCTGTGTTGGCTACCTTGTCCTCCTCCACCTCCGCTTCCACCTAGACCGCTACGTCCACCGCCTCCTCAAACTCCTACTCCATATGGAACTCCACCTCATAAATCCATTTTTTTTTTGTACGTGTTTTATTATCATTTCACTATTTTGTCATTTACATTTTCGGGTGAAATTCACAAATTTTTGGGTGTATATTACCACTGCTATACCTAGTAGGCCCGTTAAAAAATAAATAAATTGTCATTTACATTTTAGGGTGAAATTCACCAATTTTGGTGTGTATAGTACCACTGCTATACCTAGTGGACCGGTAAAACATTTTTTTATCAGTTACATTTTCTGGTGAAATAAACAAATTTGTGGGTGTAGTACCACTGCTATACCTAGTAGACAGGTTAAACAAAAAAAATTGTCAGTTATATATTCTGGTGAAATTCACCAATTTTTGGGTGTGATGTACCAAAACACAAAAACGCAACCATCCATTTCAACGAAACTAGGTATACACTTCCCTTGCTACCTGGAAAGAAATCTTGCGGGGGTCTCAGCTATCTAGGACGTACAGTTCCCGAGATATTCCCAAAAAATCACCTGCATTGGCCAATACAAGCCTGACAGCCTTTCACTTAAATCCTAACTGCCATACACATGATCACATGTCCCTTATCAGCCAATAGAAGCTTGCAGATCCCACTCCAGGTTGCCATAACAACTGATCACAGGTTTTAGCAGTTCGCAGGTCCTGAAAAATTGAACGTATGATGGCACAACTACACTGCTACATGCATGTGGGGCAGGTGCCACTATTAAACGGACGGGCGCTATGGCGTTCACTGTTAAAGGGGCGGGCACCGTGGAGTTCACTGTAAAAGGGGTGGGCACCGTGGAGTTTACTGTTAAAGGGGCGGGTACCGTAGAGTTCACTGTTAAAGGGGCTGTCACTGTTAAAGGGGCGGTCACTGTAAAAGTCACTGCTAAAGGGGCGGTCACTGTTAAAAAGGCGGTCACTGTGAAAGTCACTGATGAAGGGGCAGTCACTGTGAAAGTCACTGTTAATGGGGCGGTCACTGTGAAAGTCACTGTTAAAGGGGCGGTCACTGTGAAGCTCACTGTTAAAGGGGCGGTCACTGAGAAAGTGACTGTTAAAGGGGCGGTCACTGTTAAAGGGGCAGCCACTGAGAAAGTCTCTGTTAAAGGGCCAGTCACTGTTAAAGGGGCGGTCACTGTAAAAGTCACTGTTAAATGTGCAGTCACCGTGGAGATCACTATTAAAGGGGCGGTCACTGTTAAAGGGATGGTCACTGTGAAAGTCACTGTTAAAAGGGCGGTCACTGTTAATGGGGCGACCACTGTGAAAGTCACTGTTAAAGGGGCGGCCACTGTTAAAGTCACTGTTGAAGGGGCGGTCACTGTTAAAGAAGCAGTCACTGTGAAAGTCACTGTTAAAGGGGAGATCACCCTGGAGGTCACTGTAAAAGGGGAGGTCACTGTTAAAGGGGCAGTCACTGTGAAAGTCAATGTTAAAGGGGCGGTCACTGTTAAAGAAGCTGACATTCTGAAAGTCACTGTAAAAGGGGCGGTCCCCGTTGAAAGGGTGGTCACTGTGAAAGTCACTGTTAAAGGGGTGGTCACTGTAAAAGTCACTGTTAAAGGGGCGGTCACTGTGAAAGTCACTGTTAAAGAGGCGGCCACTGTGAAAGTCACTGTTAAAGGGGCAGTCACTGTAAAAGAGGCGGTCACTGTGAAAGTCACTGTTACAGTGGCGGTCACTGTTAAAGGGGCAGTCACTGTGAAAGTCCCTGTTAAAGGGGCGGTCACTGTGAAAGTCACTTTTAAAGGGGCGGTTACTGTAAAAGTCACTTTTAAAGGGCACAATTATTTTTCCAATCTGAACTTCAGATGAGAAAAAAATAACCACTATTAGACAAAGAAGATTATAGCACTATATTAGCTAAATTGCTCTATATTCGTTATTTTTTTCGAATATTCGCTATATTGCAATATATTCTTGTTTTCAATAGTTGAATTTTTTTTCCAATCTGAACTTCAGATGAGAAAAAAATTACAACTATTAGACAGAAGATTATAGCACTATATTAGCTAAATTGCTCTACATTTGTTTTTTTTCGAATATTCGCTATATTGCTATATATTAGTTTTTTTACAATATTCATAATTTTTCCCATTTGAAGTCATGATTCCTCCCTGCTTCTTGCTTGTGGGCCAATGAGTCATTGCAGAAAAAATGCACCAAACGGATATGCCACTAACTATACTGGCTAGTCATAAATGCAGATTTTAAAAGCTGAGACTTTCGCCAATATATTCCTGTCAGGAAAATATCGGAGCCCATCATTGCACCACGTCACGTCATTTTTTCTGTGATTTATATGATTGTATTTACATCCGCACAATGCTCCGTTTTGTGTAGGATGCCCTTGTGGTGCATGTGGACCGCGCCGACATCCTCCACCGTATGCATTTTTTGCTGGGGATAGTCGTTTGCTGCGGTCCACATGCGGTGGGGCTGCTCCCCCAATGTAAAACACGCTACAGTGTTAGGGGTTGAGCCGCTCCTCCAGTATTGCCACTATATTTCTGTGTTTTTGTCTTGTTTTATATGTAGTGTATGTGCCGTTACCTGGCATTCAAACACTCTTTTGCACCTGGTGACCTCCATCACAGGGTCTGATATGGGTGTGGTTTGCAGTCTTGGCTTTGTTCACATTGCACTAGTTGTCCTGCTAGGCGTCTGTGTGGAAGCCTGGCTGCAAGCTGGATTACATCACCTTCAGACCGTGTTCACACCATAGGTAGCGTAGTGGTAGGACCCTTTGCCATGCTGAGTGACCGTGACGTGGTGCAATGATGGGCTCCGATATTTTCCTGACAGGAATATATTGGCGAAAGTCTCAGCTTTTAATATCTGCATTTATGACTAGCCAGTATAGTTAGTGGCATATCCGTTTGGTGCATTTTTTCTGTGATTTATATGATTGTATTTACATCCGCACAATGCTCCGTTTTGTGTAGGATGCCCTTGTGGTGCATGTGGACCGCGCCGACATCCTCCACCGTATGCATTTTTTGCTGGGGATAGTCGTTTGCTGCGGTCCACATGCGGTGGGGCTGCTCCCCCAATGTAAAACACGCTACAGTGTTAGGGGTTGAGCCGCTCCTCCAGTATTGCCACTATATTTCTTTGTTTTTTTCCAATGAGTCATTGGCCCACAAGCAAGAAGCAGGGAGGAATCATGTTTTTACTCGGCAATTGCGATAAAAATTTGCAATAAAAAAAATCTCTCATATTCGAAATTCCGAATATATATTACTGTATTCTAAATATTCACAAATTTTCGAATTACCTATATTCGCGATAAAAATTTGAAATTAGAATATTCGTGATCAACACTATTTGTGGCATCTGAGCGCTGTTCGGATATATTGAGCGCTCAGATCCAAGCCATCTGGGGATAAGTTGAATGTGGGGGTTCTTTTCAGTTTGATAGGAATTATGTATTTTTGTGTAGTTTTGCTGTTGTGAATAGAGGTATTTTCTGTACCTAGTTGGCAACCACACCCAGTTAAGCCAATTATCTCACACAGCTTATGGCCGAATGCACACGGCCGTGTTCCGCGGCCGAGAGCGGTCCGTGGTATGCCGGGCTGGATTCCTGTTCAGAGCAGGAGCGCACGGCGTCATTGGTTGCTATGACACTGTGCGCTTCATGCTGCCGCTGCACTACAGTAATACACTGGTATGATCTATACGAGTGTATTACTGTACAGCAGCGGCGGCATGAAGTGCACAGTGTCATAGCAACCAATGACGCCGTGCGCTCCTGCTCTGAACAGGAATCCAGCCCGGCATACCACGGACTGCTCTCGGCCGCGGAACACGGCCGTGTGCATTCGGCCTTACTCTGTAAAAACTGGTTTTGGGCAGAAAAGCCATGCTTCCTTTGTTCACAAAGGACTTTTACTAACTTTTGAACCCCTGGTCTAATTCCTGCCATTTTTGGATATGTTAAATGTCTATGTTTTATGCAATAGCTGCACAGTTAAATTTTCTTCTGTCTTTTATTGTCTTTTGCTACCATGTGGTTAATGAAGTTTTGCCTCGGCCCTTGGAGATAAATTGAATTACTTCCCAATTGTCTCCAGGACAGAAGACATTGTGTAACACTGTGTATTCTCCTGCCTGTGATAATTACATTAACCCATTGTGTAAGGTATTTGTATCACAAGCAGAGGGGAGGATTTTGTGTGGGAGTGTCTAAGTGTATTGTACGTGTTTACTGGTTGTTTTACAAAACCCTGTAGGTGGTACTAATGTGTAAGAATGTGTATAAGAACAATAAACGCACAGCTCTGGCTGACCACTGCTTTACCCTCAACATGGAGCTTGGTCTCGTTCTTGGGGGGATTCACCGTATGCTGTTAGAGACTGAGTGTAAGCCGCTTGGGTGCATTTCCTATTTGTCTGCTAGCAGCTATTCGTGAGGTTCCATTCGGAGTTTGGAGCATTTCCTTGTATGCCGTAACATATTAGTTTTTTAGAATATTTGTCATTTTTCATCATCCATCTGAAGTGAACAGTACACATGATTCCTCCCTGCTTAGGGTGTCTGGTTCCCAAAAAAACTGTTCTTTTCTGTTAACTCATGAACAGTGACAAGACTATTCGCTGTTGTGACATCGTGAAAACTCAGATCTGGTGGTATATTCTAACCACGAGGCATTCCCATGGTGATGGGGATGCTCCATGCGCATGACAACAGGCACTGACTGGAGCGGGCTGAAATCCTAAGGAGCGCAGACAGATAAGAACTGTTTTTTTTGGAACCAGACACCCTAAGCTGGGAGAAATCATGTGTACTGCTCACTTCAGATGGATGATGAAAAATGATGAATATTCTTAAAAGGAATATATAGCGAATATTTTCAAATATTCGCGAATATATGACGAATATTCTACAAAATATTCGTCAAAATTCGAATATAGCCCCTGCCACTCATCACTATTAGCTATAGCTGTTGGTATAATTATTAAAAGCTGGCTCACTGACAGTTATGTGGACTTGGGTTAAAAGTGCACAATAGTGCTAGGAATCAAGCCCCTTTTTAAAACATATTTATCATTCCCAATATTTGTACTGTGATACATCGGTAAGCACCACCACTAATAATCTTTCTAAATATGTTTTATCTCAAAATGCATATATGTTAATAGAGAATAAATCATTATTAGAGGTTAAAATAATGTACATTAAAAACATATAATAAAAAAAACTGAAATAAAAATGCAAAAACAAGTAACACAATCATGGTCTAAAACTGTCCAATGAGCCACAGGACCTTGACAGTCACGTAATGCATATTCACACCTATTGATGTGTTATGCATAGCCTGCTCATGTTGATTTCCAAATAATACAAATGTATTAGATTTCAATTATTTTGATTTTTATCTTTGCATCAATAATAGAGCCAAAATGCATTAAAGAACCCCTGTCATCATTGATCAACCCTATTACGTTAGGCATATTGCCTGGTAGATTTGATCATGCTGATAAAAACAGATACCTTATTTATCTTTGTAGGTTGCAGAATTGTGGAGATATGAAGATTTTTATTGTTTTGCAAATCATTACACTGCCCCCCTTTGATTGACAGGCCTAATAGCCCTGTCTATTGATGCTTGAGCTGAGCTGTGACTCACAAATAATCAAAGGAGCGCAGCTGCCAGCAAGATGGAAAAGTATTCTCTCCTTTCCACACACTGCTCACTCTCTTTTGCAGAGGCTCCCCTGCCACCAATGATTGCATACATATAAACCACTGGACGTTATCAAAATCCTGCATTCCTATGTGAATGCATATTTTTGTTAAAGGGGGGAACTAACTCTCCTTAGGGAGAGAGCACTTTAATCAGTGTGAGGAGACTTATAGGCCATACATGTTCCTCTGGAATTCTGGGAGGGAAGAAATGCAAATTAGCTCTTAACAAGCTTTGCCTCTAATGTCACCAGATGTAAGGCAGCTTATCCTATTTTTGTTAAAACACGTCCCCTATTTTTGTTAAAACACACTGACCTCAATGACTCCATATAACATATTAATGCTGGACCGCCAATGATTATTTGTTAGTCAGGAGTATAGGCACCATTAGAAAGGGCGGTTTGTTCTGTCAACGAAAGGAGAGGGAGGAGTGTAATGAGCACTAGGAGTATAGCTGTAGCAGTGGTGCTTCAACTGCCTGATTTGCATATGCTATGCAATATTCCTGGTTTAATAGGGTTGATCATGCATAAAGAGGCTCTTTAATAGTTTGAGATCCTAGTCTATTAAGATCACTCCTGGCGGTATAGCGAAAAAGCGCTTCTCAACACATCCAATGTCTCTTGTTTTTCTCTATGGGTTCAGAAACTGTCCCCATTTGCAAAAGACATAGGTGTTCGGAGCTTGCTCACAGCAAGCAGTATCATGATCCAATTCCATCAGGTGTCTCTTAGCATCTCCTTTGATCGTGAGATGGAAAGTTTGTTATTGGGCACAGGCTGTTGTTTTAGTGAAAAGGATTCTGTCCACTTGTTTGATTTCACTACTACTGGGCAGATACTCGTATCCTTATCAATTTAATGCAGTAAAGTATACTGGTGTGAATGGTTGATCTTTGAGACGAGTTTTGAAGCCTCCACTTTAGTGGCTCAATTCAATATATATAAAAAATAAATGAACAAAAAAAAGTAAAATAAATATATACAATCAGCCAATAAAAATATATTTTTAAGGCTACTTTCACACTAGCGTTTACCGTATTTTTCACCCTATAAGACGCACCTGCCCATAAGACGCACCTAGGTTTTTGAGGAGGAAAATAAGAAAAAAAATATTTTGTACCAAAAGGTGTGCTTTTGGTGGGTTTTGAACTAATGGTGGTCTGTGGATGACACTATTATGGGGGATCTGTTCAGGACACTGTTATGGGGGATCTGTGGGTGACACTGTTATGGGGGATCTGTGGGTGACACTGTTATGGGGATCTCTGGATGGCTCTTATTGGGGTCTCTGGATGGCAAGGTTATGGGGATCTGTGGATGACACTGTTATGGGGGGGATCTGTGGATGACACATATATAGCATCTTATACTATGTGTCATCCACAGATCCAATCCATAACAGTGTCCCTGTAGTGTGAACGACCCCCAATACAGGGGGTCGCATCTGGTTTTATAATGACAGCGGGGCCCGTGCAGTGACTGTATTCTACTACACTGGCCCCGCTCACTGTATATAATCGTATCTGTAATTGTAGGCATTGCTAATGTTTACAAATTCTGGGTAATCAGCGCCTGTATTACTTACAAGCGCTCGGTAGCAGAGAGGAGGAAGGAGGCAGGCCGGGAGGACGGGCGCTGGCAGCGTGAGTCACTACGTCATGCGCCCACGCCGCCTGCTTCATTCATAAAGTGGGCGGTGCAGGCGCGTGACGTAGTGACTCACGCTGCCAGCGCCCGTCCTCCCGGCCTGCCTCCTCCCTCCTCTCTGCTACCGAGCGCTTGTAAGTACTGTAATACAGGCGCTGATTACCCAGAATTTGTATACAATAACAATGCCTACAATTATAGATACGATTATATACAGTGTGCGGGTCCCGTGTAGTAGAATACAGTCACTGCCCGGGCCCCGCTATCATTATAAAAGCAGATGCCGGCCCCAGCCCCTCCTCCCTCTCAGCTGATACACCCGCTGAGCGGCGTATCATTTAAAATTCGGCAAAATGCAGCATTCGCCCCATGAGACGCACTGCTATTTCCCCTCCACTTTTTGCGGGAAAAAAGTGTCTTATAGGGTGAAAAATACAGTAAGTTTTCGGGTACTGAGTTCCATCATAGGGGCTCAATCCCGGAAAGAAACACTTCAGTTTTGTCCCCATTAATTAGGGACAAAACTGAACAGAACAGAATGCTCCAAAATACATTCCGTTCCGTTCCCAGACTGGAAAGCAAACAACAACATGTTGTAGTTTGTAGTGTTAAGCGAGCATGCTCGGCCGATCACCAGTTCAGCTCGAGCATTGCTATGCTTGGCACATGGCGGAGTTACGCCGAACACCGTGTGTGCTCAAGCCAGTGTATTTAGTTTAGTCTCTATTTCTATGCAGAACATCGCTGTACAGTGTGAGTAGGCGGCTTAGGAGTCCCTGCTCTGACTCCATTTATAGCTATGTCCATATATGGAGTCAGTGCTTGGAGACACCGCAGTGTATTTAAATCTAATTTAGCCTGTATTTCAGAAAAGTTTCTGCTGGGATTTTAACTCACAACCTTTTGCATTAGAGGCAAGGCACTTAACCATTCAGCTATAATAGCTGCATAGCCAACTACTTAAAAAAAATAAAAATATTAGACTTCTACTGTACTTCTACTGAGACCTATACAGTAGAAGTCTCTTTTTTTTTCTTTTCTTTTTTTTAGTGATTGGCTATAGTGTAGTGGTTAAAGTTCTGGGCTATGATGCATTATGTGCGTTAAAATCCTGTCACAAACTTCTTCAGAAATAGAGGTTAAATTTGATTTATATATTTTTGGCACAAAATGTATGGCACAAAATAAATGTGTAATTACTAAAATAATAATAATAATAATAATAATAATAAATATATATATATATATATATATATATATATTCAACAAATGAAGAGGCAGCACTTCCAGTTGTTAGGTGATAGGGTGATGACCCCAAACTTTATTCCAGCTACGTTTCTGCCTTCTCAATGAGGCCTTTGTCAAGGATATAAAAAGTCTACACACCCCTGTCAGGTTTCTGTGATGTAAAAAAATGAGACAAAGATAAATCATTTCAGAACTTTTTCCACCTTTAATGTGACCTATAAACTGTACAACTCTATTGAAAAAAAACTGAAATCTTTTAGGTAGAGGGAAGAAAAAATGTAAAAATAAAATAATATGGTTGCATAAGTGTGCACACCCTTAAACTAATACTTTGTTGAAGCACCTTTTGATTTTATTACAGCACTCAGTCTTTTTGGGTATGAGTCTAACAGCATGGCACATTTTGACTTGGCAAGATTTGCCCACTCTTCTTTGCAAAAACACTCCAAATCTGCCAGATTGCGAGGGGATCTCCTGTGCACAGCCCTCTTCAGATTACCCCACAGATTTTCAATCAGATTCAGGTCTGGGCTCTGGCTGGGCCATTCCAAAACTTTAATCTTCTTCTGGTGAAGCCATTCCTTTGTTGATTTGGATGTATGCTTTGGATCGTTGTCATGCTGAAAGATGAAGTTCCTCTTCATGTTCAGCTTTCTAGCAGAAGCCTGAAGGTTTTGTGTCCATATTGACTGGTATTTGGAACTGTTCATAATTCCCTCTAGCTTAACTAAGGCCCCAGTTCCAGCTGAAGAAAAACAGCCCCTTGGCATGATGCTGCCACCACTATGCTTCACTGTGGGTATGGTGTTCTTATGGTGATGTGCAGTGTTGTTTTTGTGCCAAACATATCTTTTGGAATTATGGCCAAAAAGTTCAACTTTGGTTTCATCAGACCATAACACCTTTTCCAACATGCTTTTGGGAGACTTCAGATGTGTTTTTGCAAAATGTAGCCTGGCTTGGATGTTTTTCTTTGTAAGAAATGGCTTTCGTCTTGCCACTCTACCCTATAGCCAAGACATATGAAGAATACGGGAGATTGTTGTCACATTCACCACACAGCCAGTACTTTCCATATATTCCTGCAGCTCCTTTATTGATGCTGTAGGCCTCTTGGTAGCCTCCCAGACCAGTTTTCTTCTCATCTTTTCATCAATTTTGGAGGGACGTCCAGTTCTTGGTAATGTAACTGTTGTGCCATATTTTCTCCACTTGATAATGACTTTCTTCACTGTGTTCCATGGTAAATCTAATGCCTTGGAAATTCATTTGTACCCTTCTCCTGACTGATACCTTTTAACAATGTGATCCCTCTGATGTTTTGGAAGCTCTGTGGACCATGGCTTTTTTTGTGGGATGCGACTAAAACAATTTCAGGAAAGACCACCTAGAGCAGCTGAACTTTATTTGGGGTTAATCAGAGGCACTTTAAATGATGGCAGGTGTATGCTGACTCCTATTTAACATGATTTTGAATGTGATTGCTTAATTCTGAACACAGCTGCATCCCCAAGTGCTTCTTTATTGGATGAATTCAGGTACAAAACAATATAGGTGAGCCACTGGGCTGGCTTCTTCAGTCTCCTCCCTGACAGAAGAAGGGTTTGATGCTGAGGAAAGGCCTGAGCTAGCTGTCCCTCTCTCTCTTCAGAAGTCTGGTACCCTTGTCCAGGGCTGGTGATCCAGGGTCTGTGGCAGCATATCCCCGACTCAGCGTCTTCTATTGGTCACTCAATAGTCTGGCAGAGTCTCCTCCCAAGAAGGGTTTGATGCTGAGGAAAGGCCTGAGCTAGCTGTCCCTCTCTTTCTCAGGAGGCTGGCATCATCGTCAAGGGCCCACAGTCTGTAGCTCAGTAGTCCAGTTGGCTCCTTGATCACAGGGCTAGTGACCCATGGTCTGTGGCTTAGCATCCCCATCTCAGCCTCTTCTAGTCACTCAGGCTGGCATGAGTCTCCCCTCCAAGCACTGGTCCCTAACTACAGCACCCTAGGGGCTCTGATTGCTCTCCTTATATACAGGGGCGTAACTACCATAGCGACTGCTATGGGGCCCAGGGCAAGAGAGGGCCCAGTCTTAGTTGGAATTATCTCCTCTTCTACTGGAGGTGAAAACTTGGTCAGGACTGTACCCTCTAAGAACAACTTTTAGCAAATGAAGCAGTGGAAAAATGGCCCAAGGATCATTGAAAAAGATTTAGTCATAAACCCTTCTGTCCTGTTGGGGGGGGGGGGGGACTGGTTTGATCGTTGCTATGGGGACCTTACTTCTCTATGTACGCCACTGCATATACAGTTTATAGCTAGACTAAAACCTTCTAGTGGGAGGGCTGGAGTGGAGAAACTCAAACAAATACATTGTTTCAACTCCTGTCTGGTATAGACTTAGGCTACTTTCACACCTGCGTTCGGGTGTCCGCTCGTGAGCTCCGTTTGAAGGGGCTCACAAGCGGTCCCGAACGCATCCGTCCAGCCCTAATGCATTCTGAGTGGACGCGGATCCGCTCAGAATGCATCAGTCTGGCGGTGTTCAGCCTCCGCTCCACTCAGCAAGTGGACACCTCAACACTGCTTGCAGTGTTCGGGTGTCCGCCTGGCCGTGCGGAGGCAAGCGGATCCGTCCAGACTTACAATGTAAGTCAATGGGGACGGATCCGTTTGAAGATGACACAATATGGCTCAATCTTCAAACGGATCCGTCCCCCATTGACTTTCAATGTAAAGTCTGGACGGATCCGTTCAGGCTACTTTCAGACTTAGAATTTTTTTCAAACTATAATGCAGACGGATCCGTTCTGAACGGATACAAACGTCTGCATTATAGGAGCGGATCCGTCTGAGCAGACATCAGACGGACCCGCTCTGAATGCTAGTGTGAAATTAGCCTTACATTAGAGCTTCATTGATACTCAATGGCAATGACAGAGCAGTTGTTCCAGACAAAAACAAGTTTCCAGACAAAACAACATAGCTAAAACCAGATATTTAAAAGGTCAGACTGTTTGCTTTTGGTGGTAAACAAGTCTGGGTTTTTCCCTCCAAAACATAGTGGTCTTTAAACCCTATGGCAGCTTCTCAATCAAAGTCCTAGCAGTCTCTTAGTATTCATTAACCCTTTTAACAGAGCCATGCAAATACAGTGATGATGAACAGGATATATATCACAACATATATATAAAATGCAGTAACACAGTAATAAACAGTATAAATTAACCCTTTCAAGAGAAATAAAGTGAGAAGTTTTAACTTTGCATAGGGGATATAGGCAAATGTCCAAATGTCAAAGTACTCCCTGCTCCAGGGCACTACATTATTACACAGGATTTTAAACAGGCATCCTAGCATAACAGTTGAGCTAGCTTCACATCTGCAAACAGCTCTTTCAGAAAAAAAGCCCTTTATCAGAGAAAAGGAGACATAATTGCCCCTTCTATCTTAGAGGCCTTGAAGGACCTTTGGCTGGGTACTATTTCTATTATAGAGACCAGTTAATATGGGTGATGACTTGACTGTTGTAGGCTAGGCAATGCTCCTCTCGGTCTTTCTGGGAAAAATACAATCAGGTCCATAAATATTGGGACATCGACACAATTCTAACATTAGTGGCTCTATACACCACCACAATGGATTTGAAATGAAACAAATAAGATGTGCTTTAACTGCAGACTGTCAGCTTTAATTTGAGGGTATTTACATCCAAATCAGGTGAACGGTGTAGGAATTACAACAGTTTGCATATGTGCCTCCCACTTGTTAAGGGACCAAAAGTAATGGGACAGAATAATAATCATAAATCAAACTTTCACTTTTTAATACTTGGTTGCAAATCCTTTGCAGTCAATTACAGCCTGAAGTCTGGAACGCATAGACATCACCAGATGCTGGGTTTTATCCCTGGTGATGCTCTGCCAGGCCTCTGCTGCAACTGTCTTCAGTTCCTGCTTGTTCTTGGGGCATTTTCCCTTCAGTTTTGTCTTCAGCAAGTAAATTGCATGCTCAATCGGAATCAGGTCAGGTGATTGACTTGGCCATTGCATAACATTCCACTTCTTTCCCTTAAAAAACTCTTTGGTTGCTTTTGCAGTATGCTTTGGGTCATTGTCCATCTGCACTGTGAAGCGCTGTCCAATGAGTTCTGAAGCATTTTGCTGAATATGAGCAGATAATATTGCCCAAAACACTTCAGAATTCATCCTGCTGCTTTTTTCAGCAGTCACATCCTCAATAAATACAAGAAAACCAGTTCCATTGGCAGTCATACATGCCCATGCCATGACACTACCATCACCATGCTTCACTGATGAGGTGGTATGCTTAGGTTCATGAGCAGTTCCTTTCCTTCTCCATACTCTTCTCTTCCCATCACTCTGGTACAAGTTGATCTTGGTCTTATATGACTTGACTGTTGTAGGCTAGGCAATGCTCCTCTCGGTCTTTCTGGGAAAAATACAGTCAGGTCCATAAATATTGGGACATCGACACAATTCTATCATTTGTGGCTCTATACACCACCACAATGGATTTCATCCTGCTGCTTTTTTCAGCAGTCACATCATCAATAAATACAAGAAAACCAGTTCCATTGGCAGTCATACATGCCCACGCCATGACACTACCACCACCATGCTTCACTGATGAGGTGGTATGCTTAGGTTCATGAGCAGTTCCTTTCCTTCTCCATACTCTTCTCTTCCCATCACTCTGGTACAAGTTGATCTTGGTCTCATCTGTCCATAGGATGTTGTTCCAGAACTGTGAAGGTTTTTTAGATGTCGTTTGGCAAACTTTAATCTGGTCTTCCTGTTTTTGAGGCTCACCAATGGTTTACATCTTGTGGTGAACCCTCTGTATTCACTCTGGTGAAGTCTTCTCTTGATTGTTGACTTTAACACACATACACTTACCTCCTGGAGAGTGTTCTTGATCTGGCCAACTGTTGTGAAGGGTGTTTTCTTCACCAGGGAAAGAATTCTTCGGTCATCCACCACAGTTGTTTTCCGTGGTCTTCCGGGTCTTTTGGTGTTGCTGAGCTCACAGGTGCGTTCCTTCTTTTTAAGAATGTTCCAAACAGTTGTTTTGGCCACGCCTAATGTTTTTGCTATCTCTCTGATTTGGGTTTGTTTTGATAGTGACAGCTCTTTGGATCTCATCTTGAGAGTTGACAGCAACAGATTCCAAATGCAAATAGCACACCTGAAATGAACTCTGGACCTTTTATCTGCTCATTGTAATTGGCATAATGAGAGAATAACACACACCTGGACCAGCTGAGAAGTCAATTGTCCCATTACTTTTGGTCCCTTAACAAATGGGAGGCACATATGCAAACTGTTGTAATTCCTATACCGTTCACCTGATTTAGATGTAAATACCCTCAAATTAAAGCTGACAGTCTGCAGTTTCATTTCAAATCCATTGTGGTGGTGTATAGAGCCAAAAATTTTAGAATTGTGTCGATGTCCCAATATTTATGGACCTGGCTGTATATGTAAATTCGCATGTCTAATAAACTGGCATTTGAAAGAATTAGGGCTCATGTACACGACCACACTGTGTTTTGAGGTCCGCAAATAGCGGATCTGCAAAACATGGATGCCGCCATGCGGAACGTTATGGGCCGTCTATAAGTAAAAATGTCTATTAGGAATGCTGTCCACATCTTTTGTGGCCCAATTGAAGGGAATAGGTCCGCATCCGAGCCACAAAAAATGTGGCTCGGATGTGGACCCAAACAACGTTCGTGTGCATGAGTCCTTGGGGTAGGTTCACACTAAGTTTTTTTGGAGGTTTTGAGGTAGAATATCCTGCAGTAGCCAAAGCCAGATGTAGATTCAAAAGGAATTGGAACCATAAAGAAATTACTTATACTTCCTATTAGATCCACTTCTGCCTCAAATCCTTCTCCAAAAAACGTATATTTTTTTTCTTCAGGAAAATTAATTTGCATATCTTTGGGTTTCTGGAAAATATTAAAATTCACTTCCTGACAGAAAAAACTTTGAAAGGTAATTGTTTCTGGTGCCCTCCTGGAGGACTTTTTGTCTTGTCTAAAATAACGGATGCAAATTGAGCACAACAGATATTCAAAATAAAGGATTGATTTTTTAAAATATGTTTCTGTTCTTTTGATGGATCAGAAGAACAGAAAACTAAACTGTGTTGTGAACCTGTCCTTATTCTGTCAAGCATTGTGAGAAACGTACAGTTTATGTACTGTATGTGTGTTTTGTGTACAGTTTGCATAACAGTGGGCCTGTATTTTCTTATCAAATGATTTGCATTGAGCAAATGCCAGACATATAAATACAGTTGCAAGAAAAAGTATGTGAACACTTTGGAATGATATGGATTTCTGCACAAATTGGTCATAAAATGTGATCTGATCTTCATCTAAGTCACAACAATAGACAATCACAGTCTGCTTAAACTAATAACACACAAAGAATTAAATGTTACCATGTTTTTATTGAACACTTCATGTGAACATTCACAGTGCAGGTGTAAAAAGTATGTGAACCCCTAGACTAATGACATCTCCAAGAGCTAATTGGAGTGAGGTGTCAGCCAACTGGAGTCCAATCAATGAGATGAGATTGGAGGTGTTGGTTACAGCTGCCCTGCCCTATAAAAAACACACACAAGTTCAGGGTTTGCTTTTCACAAGAAGCATTGCCTGATGTGAATGATGCCTCGCACAAAAGAGCTCTCAGAAGACCTACGATTAAGAATTGTTGACTTGCATGAAGCTGGAAAGGGTTATAACAGTATCTCCAAAAGCCTTGCTGTTCATCAGTCCACGGTAAGACAAATTGTCTATAAATGGAGAAAGTTCAGCACTGCTGCTACTCTCCCTAGGAGTGGCCGTCCTGTAAAGATGACTGCAAGAGCACAGCGCAGACTGCTCAATGAGGTGAAGAAGAATCCTAGAGTGTCAGCTAAAGACTTACAAAAGTCTCTGGCATATGCTAACATCCCTTTTAGCGAATCTACGATACGTAAAACACTAAACAAAAATGGATTTATTGTAAGGATACCACAGAGGAAACCACTGCTGTCCAAAAAAACATTGCTGCACGTTTACAGTTTCTTTAAGAGCACCTGGATGTTCCACAGCAGTACTGGCAAAATATTCTGTAGACAAAGTTTAGTTGTTTGGAAGAAACACACAACACTATGTAAGGAGAAAAAGAGGCACAGCACACCAACATTAAAACCTCATCCCAATTGTGAAGTATGGTGGTGGGGGCATCATGGTTTGGGGCTGCTTTGCTGGATCAGGGCCTGGACGGATTGCTATCATCGAAGGAAAAATGAATTCCCAAGTTTATCAAGACATTTTGCAGGAGAACTTAAGGCCATCTGTCCACCAGCTAAGGCTCAACAGAAGATGGGTGTTGCAACAGGACAACGACCCAAAGCATAGAAGTAAATCAACAACAGAATGGCTTAACCAGAAGAAAATACGTCTTCTGGAGTGGCCCAGTCAGAGTCCTGACTTCAACCCGATTGAGATGCTGTGGCATGACCTCAAGAAAGTGATTCACACCAGACATCCCAAGAATATTGCTAAACTGAAACAGTTCTGTAAAGAGGAATGGTCAAGAATTACTCCTGACCGTTGTGCACGTCTGATTTGCAACTACAGGAAACGTTTGGTTGAAGTTATTGCTGCCAAAGGAGGTTCAACCAGTTATTAAATCCAAGGGTTCACATACTTTTTCCACCTGCGCTGTGAATGTTTACATGGTGTGTTCAATAAAAACATGGTAAAATTTAATTATTTGTGTGTTATGAGTTTAAGCAGACTGTGATTGTCTATTGTTGTGATCAGATCACATTTTATGACCAATTTGTGCAGAAATCCATATCATTCCAAAGGGTTCACATACTTTTTCTTGCAACTGTATATATATATATATATATATATATATACACTGCTCAAAAAAATAAAGGGAACACTTAAACAACACAATGTAACTCCAAGTCAATCACACTTCTGTGAAATCAAACTGTCCCCTTAGGAAGCAACACTGAGTGACAATCAATTTCACATGCTGTTGTGCAAATGGGATAGACAACAGGTGGAAATTATAGGCAATTAGCAAGACACCCCCAATAAAGGAGTGGTTCTGCAGGTGGTGACCACAGGCCAATTCTCAGTTCCTATGCTTCCTGGCTGATGTTTTGGTCACTTTTGAATGCTGGTGGTGCTTTCACTCTAGTGGTAGCATGAGACGGAGTCTACAACCCACACAAGTGGCTCAGGTAGTGCAGCTTATCCAGGATGGCACATCAATGCGAGCTGTGGCAAGAAGGTTTGCTGTGTCTGTCAGCGTAGTGTCCAGAGCATGGAGGCGCTACCAGGAGACAGGCCAGTACATCAGGAGACGTGGAGGAGGCCGTAGGAGGGCAACAACCCAGCAGCAGGACCGCTACCTCCGCCTTTGTGCAAGGAGGAACAGGAGGAGCACTGCCAGAGCCCTGCAAAATGATCTCCAGCAGGCCACAAATGTGCATGTGTCTGCTCAAACGGTCAGAAACAGACTCCATGAGGGTGATATGAGGGCCCGACGTCCACAGGTGGGGGTTGTGCTTACAGCCCAACACCGTGCAGGACGTTTGGCATTTGCCAGAGAACACCAAGATTGGCAAATTTTCCACTGGCACCCTGTGCTCTTCACAGATGAAAGCAGGTTCACACTGAGCACATGTGACAGACGTGACAGAGTCTGAAGACGCCGTGGAGAACGTTCTGCTGCCTGCAACATCCTCCAGCATGACCGGTTTGGCATTGGGTCAGTAATGGTGTGGGGTGGCATTTCTTTGGAGGGCCGCACAGCACTCCATGTGCTCGCCAGAGGTAGCCTGACTGCCATTAGGTACCGAGATGAGATCCTCAGACCCCTTGTGAGACCATATGCTGGTGCAGTTGGCCCTGGGTTCCTCCTAATGCAAGACAATGCTAGACCTAATGTGGCTCGAGTGTGTCAGCAGTTCCTGCAAGACGAAGGCATTGATGCTATAGACTGGCCCGCCCGTTCCCCAGACCTGAATCCAATTGAGCACATCTGGGACATCATGTCTCCCTCTATCCACAGACTGTCCAGGAGTTGGCAGATGCTTTAGTCCAGGTCTGGGAGAAGATCCCTCAGGAGACCGTCCGCCACCTCATCAGGAGCATGCACAGGCGTTGTAGGGAGGTCATACAGGCACATGGAGGCCACACACACTACTGAGCCTCATTTTGACCTGTTTTAAGGACATTACATCAAAGTTGGATCAGCCTGTAGTGTGTTTTTCCACTTTAATTTTGAGTGTGACTCCAAATCCAGACCTCCATGGGTTGAAAAATTTGATTTCCATTTTTTTATTTTTGTGTGATTTTGTTGTCAGCACATTCAACTATGTAAAGAACAAAGTATTTCAGAAGAATGTTTAATTAATTCAGATCTAGGATGTGTTATTTTTGTGTTCCCTTTATTTTTTTGAGCAGTGTATATATATTGTGGTAAGGTGAACATAAAAGTCTATGGTAAAGTCCTGGAAGGGGTGTATATCCCACCCAGCTTCCTTAACTGGGTGACGTAAATAAAATCCAGAAGTTAAAAATGGTCTCAGCAATGTGTAGGTTGCTGAGACAGTTTTGTTAAGTTTATGGGCTGGATTTTATTGGACTGGGAGAAGATAGGATTGGTAGAGGGACCTCCCCAGTCCACGCCATTCCGGGACAGCTTTTCCCCTAGCCTGAGGGATCCCCAGCTGAAGCCAGCTGGGGTCATCAAGGGGAAATAAAGCACCGTCCAGGCTGTCAGTCTGGGAAGAGTAATGCCTGGAGAAAGTCTGGGAAGCTGGCTGCCCTGCTGGCTAGAGAAGCCGAATTCTCTGTGTGAACGGTGTACAATAGGTGAGTTAGGAACTTCACTGTATTAGCCAGAGCCCAGACGGGCAGGTGTTTATTTTAGTTTGGTTTATGTTTTGTGGTGTTGGACCTTCACCTTACCCAGTGAATTATAACTGGGGTTGCCTGTATTGCCGGAGTGTGATAAATAAAGCAACATTTGGACTTTAACCCTGTGGTCTGCAAGAGAATCTGTCATCGCCGCCCTACCTGAGAGTGTAATCCCTTACAATATATATATATATATATATATATATATATATATATATACATATACACAGACAGGTAAAACTCGAAAAATTTGAATATCGTGCAAAGATCATTTTTTTCAGTAATGCAACTTAAAAGGTGAAAATAACATATGAGATAGACTCATTACATGCAAAGCGAGATATTTCAAGCCTTCATTTGTTATAATTTGGATGATTATGGCTTATAGCTTATGAAACCCCAAAGTCACAATTTTGAGGTACCCTTTGCTCAGGGGATATGGATTAATTAGCTGACTAGAGTGTGACACTTTGAGCCTAGAATATTGAACCTTTTCATAAAATTCAAATTTTAAGCTGCATTAATGCAATTCCTTTTAATTTGCATTACTGAAATAAATGGAGTTTTGCACGATATTCTAATTTTTTGAGTTTCACCTATATATATATATATATATATATATATATATATAATCACTATATTATGGTATATATTTAGAGATATATTATAGCATATATCATTGTTTTATATTAGACACAATGTAAACCATTTATTTTTTATTTTAGTCTGCAGTTATGAAGTGTATCACTGCCCTCTGGTGGATGATTTATATTTATTTCAAGTTTGTGATGAAAAATATCTATACATAAGTTATAATATTTTGTATTTATAATTTATTTGTCATTAAATATATGTAGGCTGTAAATATAATATAATATATAACCACATTGTTACTTTCATTCCACTTTATATTGTTGTTGTTTTTTTCATACAGGATACTTTGTTTACTTGAATTAGTCACATGAAGAACATATTACTATACACACATTGCAATTAATCATAATTGTAATGCTTATCTTAATGCTTTTAATCAAATCTCTTTTTATTTTCAAGCAAAGAAGAAAACCATTTCTTACATTACACCATGGAAAATATCGTGGTAAAATACAGTAGATTTCAAATTAGCAATAGTGACAGAACCACAGTTATTAAAAAGAAAGAGAAAAATGGTGAGAGAATAGGGAAGGTCACAAAAGGGGGGGGGGGAAGTAGGAAGGGAGGAAAGGGAATGAAGGAGGAGGAAAGGGAATTAAAGGGCGGAATGAAGGAAACATTTGATGACGTTTTACAAATAAAAATAAGACTATGGAACAGACTTATAGAATTACTGGACCAAAATGTAAACAATAGAGCCTTACATATACAAAGACCACGGAATAATGAAAGAGAGGCACTTTAGGCACTTCTGTAACCACCTAATTAGGTAAATTAGCGTTCATCAAAATCAAATAGAAACAAAGATCAAATAGAAACAAAGATCAAATATTCCCCTCACCAGGGTACATAAACAAAGGAAGTATGCTTGGGACCCCAAAAACTTTTTTGAGTTAAACATTAGAGCCAAGCAAACAATCTGCTACAGCAATGAGGTACGCGTTGAACCAACTACTAAGTTGTATCAAAAGTGAGAAGACCTATCACATGGTCATGGAGTATTCTAGAAAACAATGTGCTGGACTATAGTTGACTAGGGAGGATTTCGATATGACTTCCAAGGTTTCCATATCCTAGCAAATTTATCATGGGATCTGTTTGACCAGCTTACTAATTCCTCCATTAGGTATATTTGATCCACTTTTGTGTGCCATTGTTCCAATGTAGGGGACAAGGGACTGAGCCATTGAAGTGGGATTAAAAGTCTCGCCGCCTGGATCAGTAAAGTGGCCAAATCTTTTGAAGAGGGGTACCATTTATCATCCGGTAACCATAGCAATACAGATTGGGGAGAGAAGTTCAGGTCAGAGTGACAAATTTTATTAATTTCCCTACCAATTAGGTCCCAGAACTGACGAATCTGGGGACAATGCCAAAATATGTGACCCAGGGAACCTGTGTGAACCGAACATCTCCAGCACTTATCTATTTGAGAGAGACCCATTAAGAATAGCTTCTGCGGATCATTGTACCACCTTGTTACTGTCTTATACGAATGTTCCTGGATTTTTACACATCTCGAAAAACCATGAGAGTTTCTGTGTATGTGTATAATATCTTGATCAGAAATAGATATGTTGAGGTCTTTTTCCCAGGATCTGATATAGGAGGGGACAGTTGAATCAATAGGGGTGATCAATGCCTTGTATAGGGTAGATATACAACGTTTCGGGCAGGAGTCTAGAGTGGTTAATCTTTCGAACCATGTGGGGTCTGTCTGGGTCTTAACTTTAACCTGTAAGGCCTTGAGGGAGTTCTGAAGCTCCTGATTAGCAATAAAGTTGCTAACAGGGATGATTTGGGAACAAAAGTTTGGAATGTTATCAGCTGAACCAATCTCCTGCAACAAGGAAGAGACTGGGACATCTTTTAATCCTTTCCAAAAATGGGGTAATTCCTGGGAGTGTTTATTTAAAAAATAAGGTATAAACTTTGCAGGTAGGGTCTTAGGGGGGGAGGAGAATACCCCTAATGTAGTGTGTAAGGACCTTATGGTCTGAAATACACCTCTTGTAAGATTTTGTGGGGTAGAAGAGGTAGTGTACAACCCCCATAAACTCGCAACTTGAGCGTCTGTCAGTAGGTCTAATTCAATGTCCGATCCCAATATCTTATATTTAGATATGCACAACTGTAACCACCTTTTAAGTTGGATCGCATTGTAATATTGCTCCACGTCCAGGAGGCCAAAACCCCCATGAGCTCTACTCCTTGCAAGTTTGAAGAAGGAGATCCTAGGCTTCTTCCCTCTCCATAGGAAAGTCGTGAGGATACGTCTGATCATTTTGAAAAAAGACTTTGGGAGAAATATAGGCACCATTTGTAATAGGTACGTTATCTTAGGTATAATAAAAGTTTGCAAGAGGTTTTTTCTGCCTATCCAGGACAACCATGGCAGAGCAAGAGTATTCAATTGCTCCTGGATCTTTTTTACTAATGTAGGATAATTTAGTTTATATAGTAGGGAGGTGTTATTGGGGAGAGTTATACCTAAATATGGAAGAGAAGTAGAATTCCACCTGAATGGGAATTTATCTTTCAATGAGTTAACCGTGCTGGTCGAGAGGTTAAATCCCAATGACTCCGACTTGGTGTAGTTAATTTTAAAATTGGACAGATTGCCGAATTCAGAGAAGATATCCAAGACATGAGGAAAGGCCGTCGTGGGATTGGTAATTAAAAGCATGAGATCGTCTGCAAATGCAGCACATTTATGTTCACAACTACCAATTTTTAAACCCCTTATGCGAGAATCATCTCTGAATGCCTGTAGTAAAGTCTCCATTACAAGAATAAAGAGAGAGGGAGACAGGGGGCAACCCTGTCGTGTCCCATTCGTGATGGGAAAAGGCTCAGATAATGTGCCATTAACTCTCACTCTCGCTCCTGGGGATCCATACAGAGACATTACAGCTCGTACGAAGGTATCTGGCACACCAAATCTATGTAAAGTTCTCTGCATGAATAGCCAATTTACCCTATCGAAAGCCTTCTCAGCATCTGTGCTGAGAAGGACTAATGGGGAAGACTTCTTCTGAACCCAAAAAGCTGCATTTATCTTAATGCTTTTAATGAAGATTGTTCAAACACAAATAATAAAGTAAATGCAATAGTGCCATACTCACTATAGAAAATGCACCAGGAGAGGTAAAATGCAGAGTGGGCTCTGCATGCATGTATGGCACTAAAGGAGGTAATTTTAAGTGTAGGCTCCTGTCCAAAAGAGACAACCTTGTTGTTGGCGGACAGGCACAAATCATTTTGTACAAAATGTATTTGCCAAGAATCTCACATTTACAACGTAACATTAGTACATTTTCTATAGTGAATATGGCACAATTTTATTTACTTTATTACTTGTGTTTGCAGTGTGCTGTTGCATTGTGATATATATATAATAATTATTATTATTTTTTTTTTTTTGCTTTTGTGTTTTCAGCCATGGCAACATGCACCTGCACATTGGGATATGCTGACTAACCGTCATTGTTTCTTTGCAGTCTAGTTTTCGAGTAGTCTACATATTTGGTGGAAAACTGAGCTCTTCTTGTACCTTTTGAAGGTAATATCTTGCCTGAAAATTATTAACTGCTTTCCCTTCTGTCCATAAATATAAAATATATAGACCACAAGATGCATAACGTTACTGTCCCACAGGTTCACAGTTCCACTGGTACTCAGAACATAGGTCCACAAATCAAAAACACATCTTTTCAGGTCCTGCTACCGATATCTCTGTTTGATTCATAAGAATTGTTTTTTTGAAAGCCAAAGAAGAGCATGGAAAACTAGAGTGACTTAAGAAAGTCAGGATTAGCAGCAATTGCACAAGCTGCGGGTTCTTTTCCTGGAAGACCTACGTAACATATTGTAGTAGTCTAGTTGGGAGGAAACAAATGCATCTATAAGTTTTAGCAGACTTCCAGGCAATAAGTTACTAGATTTATATAACTTTTGTATTCAATTATTTATATTATATTACACAATATTATGCATGTTTCTTTTCCTGACCATTATGAAGGCTTTTGCTTATAATGCAGCACTAATGATATTATTCTGAGGACATGACCATGTCCAATTGCTCTTCCCTTCTACATTCGTGTGGCCAGTAGTTTGCTGAAATGCTCACCTTAACAGACATTATACTACCATGGTGAAACAAAAGACTAATGCGGTATTTACTAACCTTATTGAAATATTAAATATATTGGGGTGGGGGGGAAGGGGGATGTTTATCAAGACCGGCATGTGGTACACCCATCCTAATATCCCCTGCTTTGCTGGAGGATACAATTAATTTATGGCGAGGAGCAGTAGCACTGCCCTATTCAGGCCTCCTGCGGCCTGCCTGTACATTTCAGTACAGGAACAGTGCACTGATTTATACTATTAGAATATACAGTACAGACCAAAAGTTTGGACACACCTTCTCATTCAAAGAGTTTTCTTTATTTTCATGACTATGAAAATTGTAGATTCACACTGAGCTTCAAGAGGTAGTCCCCTGAAATGGTTTTCACTTCACAGGTGTGCCCTAAGTGGGAATTCTTGCCTTATAAATGGGGTTGGGACAATCAATTGCTTTAAGGAGAAGTCAGGTGGATACACAGCTGATAGTCCTACTGAATAGACTGTTAGAATTTGTATTATGGCAAGAAAAAAGCAGCTAAGTAAAGAAAAACGAGTGGCCATCATTACTTTAAGAAATTAAGGTCAGTCAGTCAGCCGAAAAATTGGGAAAACTTTGAAAGTAAGGGCTATTTGACCATGAAGGAGAGTGATGGGGTGCTGCGCCAGATGACCTGGCCTCCACAGTCACCGGACCTGAACCCAATCGAGATGGTTTGGGGTGAGCTGGACCGCAGAGTGAAGGCAAAAGGGCCAACAAGTGCTAAGCATCTCTGGGAACTCCTTCAAGACTGTTGTAAGACCATTTCAGGGGACTACCTCTTAAAGCTTATCAAGAGAATGCCAAGAGTGTGCAAAGCAGTAATCAAAGCAAAAGGTGGCTACTTTGAAGAACCTAGAATATTACATATTTTCAGTTGTTTCACACTTATTTGTTATGTATATAATTCCACATGTGTTAATTCATAGTTTTGATGCCTTCATAGTCATGAAAATAAAGAAAACTCTTTGAATGAGAAGGTGTGTCCAAACTTTTGGTCTGTACTGTGTGTGTATATATATATATATATATATATATATATACACAGTCAGGTCCATAAATATTAGACATCGACACAATTCTAAGATTTTTGGCTCTATACACCACCACAATGGAATGAAACAAACTAGATGTGCTTTAACTGCAGACTGTCAGCTTTAATTTGAGGGTATTTACATCCAAATCAGGTGAACGGTGTAGGAATTACAACAGTAATGGGACAGAATAATAATCATAAATCAAACTTTCACTTTTTATTACTTGGTTGCAAATCCTTTGCAGTCAATTACAGCCTGAAGTCTGGAACACATAGACATCACCAGACGCTGGGTTTCATCCCTGGTGATGCTCTGCCAGGCCTCTACTGCAACTGTCATCAGTTCCTGCTTGTTCTTCGGGCATTTTCCCTTCAGTTTTGTCTTCAGCAAGTGAAATGCATGCTCAATCGGATTCAGGTCAGGTTTTTGACTTGGCCATTGCATAACATTCTACTTCTTTCTCTTAAAAAACTCTTTGGTTGCTTTTGAAGTATGCTTTGGGTCATTGTCCATCTGCACTGTGAAGCGCCGTCCAATGAGTTCTGAAGCATTTGGCTGAATATGAGCAGATAATATTGCCCGAAACACTTCAGAATTCATTCTGCTGCTTTTGTCAGCAGTCACATCATCAATAAATTCAAGAGAACCAGTTCCATTGGCAGCCATACATGCCCACGCCATGATACTACCACCACCATGCTTCACTGATGAGGTGGTATGTTTAGGATCATGAGCGGTTCCTTTCCTTCTGCATACTCTTCTCTTCCCATCATTCTGGTACAAGTTAATCTTGGTCTCATCTGTCCATAGGATGTTGTTCCAGAACTGTGAAGGCTTTTTTAGATGTCGTTTGGCAAACTCTAATCTGGCCTTCCTGTTTTTGAGGCTCTTTAATGGTTTACATCTTGTGGTGAACCCTCTGTATTCACTCTGGTGAAGTCTTCTCTTGATTGTTGACTTTGACACACATACACCTACCTCCTGGAGAGTGTTCTTGATCTGGCTAACTGTTGTGAAGGGTGTTTTCTTCACCAGGGAAAGAATTCTTCGGTCATCCCCCACAGTTGTTTTCCATGGTCTTCCTGGTCTTTTGGTGTTGCTGAGCTCACCGGTGCATTACTTCTTTTTTTAAATGTTCCAAACAGTTGTTTTGGCCACGCCTAATGTTTTTGCTATCTCTCTGATGGGTTTGTTTTGTTTTTTCAGCCTAATGATGGCTTGCTTCACTGACAGTGACAGCTCTTTGGATCTCATCTTGACAGTTGACAGCAACAGATTCCAAATGCAAATAGCACACTTGAAATTAACTCTGGACCTTTTATCTGCTCATTGTAATTGGGATAATGAGGGAATAATACACACCTGGCCATGGAACAGCTGAGAAGCCAATTGTCCCATTATTTTTGGTCCCTTAACAAGTGGGAGGCACATAAGTAAACTGTTGTAATTCCTACACCGTTCGCCTGATTTGGATGTAAATACCCTCAAATTAAAGCTGACAGTCTGCAGTTAAAGCACATCTAGTTCGTTTCATTTCAAATACATTGTGTTGGCGTATAGAGCCAAACATCTTAGAATTGTGTCAATGTCCCAATATTTATGGACCTGACTGTGTGTGTATATATATATATATATATATATATATATATATTTTTTTTTTTTTATATAGAATATAGAAGAAATATAGAGGACAGGAAACACTCAATGTATTCACCAAAGTATATCAAATGATCTCCACTTGTAGGTGCTAACTATAAATATTATTTTTGTGACCACCTTGGAGTGAGTAACATCACTTATATAAAAAAAAAAACTGTATGCTGACATGAATGAAACCCCTAGCTAAACTAAAAGAGCAAAATAATTAAAATGTGCAGAAAAAGTATCTCGAAGACATATATTATGCAAAAAAACTAACAAAAAAATCTATCTTAACCCCTTCAAGACACAGCCAGTTTTCACCTTCCTAACATAGCTTAATTTTGCAATTCTGACGTGTCACTTTAAGTGGTAATAACTTTGGAATGCTTTCACTTATCTAAGCCGTTCTGGAACTGTTTTTCCATGAAATATTATACATTATTTCACGTTAGTCATAAATTTGGGTCGATATTGTTTTACCTTTATTTATTTTTTTAAAAATTAGCTTTTCTAAACTTGAATTTCTGTGCTTTTAAGACAGATAGTGATACCTTACAAAATAGTTATTAACATTTGTCATGTCTTCTTTATGTTGCCATAATTTTGGTAATGTCATATTTTTTTTTTTTTTAGGATGTGGAGTTTTGAAGTGGCTTTGAGGGTTTACAGAGTAGAAACCACCCATAAATGACCACATTTTAGAAACTATACTCCTCAAATTATTCAAATTTGTTTTTAATAACTTTTTAACCCTTTAGGTGTTCCATAGAAATGAATGTATTTTGGAGATTAAATTAAAAAATTAATTTTCCCATTTTTATTTTTTCCTGTAACACAGCAAGGGTTACCAGCAAACCAAACATCAATTTTGATTACCCTGATTCTGCAGCTTAACTACCACATATGGTCATAAACTCCTGTATGGGCACATGGCAGGGCTCAGAAGAGTAGGAGTGCCATATAGATTTAGAAGGGCAGATTGCACTTGAATGGTTTTCTGGCACTATGTTACATTTGGAGAGACCCTGGGATACCCATACCGTGGAAACCCCCAAAAAATTACACCATTTTAGAAACTATACCCCTCAAGGAATATTTCCAGGGGTATAGTAAGCACTTTGACTCCACAGGCAGTTCATAAGATTTAGAAATAATTTGCTGTGAAAATGAAAAATATAATTTCTTCCAATGAAATAATAATTTAGCCCCAGATTTTAATTTTCCATTTGCACAAGGGGAAATGGGAACAAGCACCCTACAATTTGTTTTCTTTTTTTCTGAATATGACAACACCAGATATGTGGTTGCAAACTGCTGTATGGGCACACAGAAGAAGAGGCTTTTGGAGCTTGATTTATTGCTGGAATGGTTTTTGAGCGCTACATCAAATTTGCAGAGACTCCTAAAGTGGAGATACCCCTACAGTGGAAATCCCGATAGGGATCCTACTTTGATACCATACTTATTATGTAAGGGCATATGGTTAATAAGGACTTCATGGGACACCCAGGTAGATGCTCAATTACATAACCTGGTATCTGTCTAACCTTTGTTGCTCCCTCTGGTAACAAGGGTCTGTCCCTGTCACCCGGGGGAGATACCAGCCAGTAACAGGAATTTGAACTCCAGGTAACTGCTAAAAGTCCCCTCAGTTACTGAGGACCTAGAAAAAATCCTGCAGTAACACTACAAACTGGCAGGTATTTTCTTGAATTTGGACTTATTATGATGGACTATAAACTCTGTCTTACAAACTAAAGTGATAAACAGTGAAACTGTACATCATAGGAACAATAAGTAGGAATGTGGTAGGCTACTCTTCATTTTCTGCATTTATCTTTTATAATAAAATAGTGGCCTCAAGATACCTTAAGTATTAAGATGTCAAAATCTGTGAATCTTTAATATAGGAATATAGACCTGGAATTGAATTCTGTCCATTATAGTATAATAAAATTCTGTAGAGTTAATCATAGACACACTAATTTATCGCTCCTACATATCCATTTGGTTTTACACTCCAATGGATCATCATGGCTTTAAAGTATCTCCCATTTTCTTGTTTATAAGATATCAGAAGTGCTCTTAGACATTAAAGGGAACGTCTCATGTATTTAATTTTAGTTTCATGAATTAGATATGGTAGCTTTTTATTTAAAAAAAACAAACTTCCTTTTGGTAGTCATATTAATTGCATCGTGTGTTTGATTTTAGTTTCATGAGTTAGATATAAGTCAGTAAGAGAGAAATAATGTGTTTGCTATTTATATAGTAGCTTTTGTATTACAAAAAACCCCCCTTCCATTTGAAAATATATGCTTCCTTGTCTGTGATATGTGTGCTTACAAAGACACTTAGAACAGGCTAGCGATGGGGGGTGGAGCCAGCGGCCGAGCTGTGAAGACATGCTTGGCTGAGCTCCGCTTATTCTCTTGCTAAGGGACAAGATTACGATAGCCAACAGACCTCAGAATGGTAAAGATTGGAGGACAGAAGTCCACTGACCCCGCCGCAATCCCTAAAGGTCCTAATCCGGGATCGGGGATGGCAAAATACCTAAAGAAGCAAGCCGCAGCGTCTGAGACTAGAGAACCCAAGATGGCGCCGACAGAGGAGCGCACTCTAGCAGACTCAGAAAAAGGCTGGTCCGAAGGTGACAGCGACGGGGGTGAGTCAGAAAGCTCCCGCACCTGGCCGGTATCCAGAAAATTCATAAAACAAGCATTAGCAGAGGCTCTGTCACCCCTCAAGCATGAGATTTAGGTGCTAACGCATGAGATACAGCACATAGGCCACAGGGTTGAATCCCTGGAGGCCACTCAACAGGCCGCTCTGGAACACAGCTCAGCGGTCTCCAAATCCCTCGCCTCTTGTCAGCACCACATAAATCTTCTCCATGCCGCAATGGAGGACCAGGAAAATCCAGGCCGGAGGAACAATCTCCGTTTCAGAGGTATACCTGAATCGGTGCCTAACGGCGATCTTAAGAGGGTTATCCCATCATAATGATCACTGTTAAATCTGTTAATGATTTGACAGTGATCATTTTTGTAAATATATTTGATTCATCCCCATCTACCTCATTGTTGTCATTCGGTCTCCCCTGGTTACGGCCACCGCTCTTCTCCAGAATCCCGGTGGCCGCGCTTGCGCAGAAGACTCCTTCTTTTCTTCCAGCCGAGCTGCTCGCTGTCCTGAATGCGCACGCCGCCGCGCAGGCCTGATGGTGACTTCTTCCCGGCCAGAATAGTACAGAGCCGTGAACGCGCCCGCCGGCTCTGTACTACACTGGCCAGGAATAAGTCACCATGGCGCATGCCATGTCAGTCCAGCGCGCAGCCCGGCCGGGAGAAGACTTCAATCAAGATGAAGCCCACCCCCAGCCAGAATCCAGGAAGTGAACGGCGTGCTGGCAGCAGGTAAGTATGAAAAGGCGAAGTGGGATAACCCCTTTAAGGACACTATTTTACAGATTGCTAGAATCTCTCCTGAACAATAGTGAATCCTCTCAGATGATTATTGAAAGGGCTCACAGAGCTCTCAGACCGAAGCCAATTGACACTGAACCACCTAGAGATATAATCTGTCGATTCCTGAGCTTTGCAGATAAAGAAAAGATTTTCAATGCAGCCAGAACTTCAAACAAAATCATCTTTGGAATCTCCTATTTCTATATACCAAGATCTCTCTCCTATTACATTGAAAAAGAGGAGAAATCTAAAACCTCTCACAGATCATCTCCGCAACAAACAAGTCCCCTACAGATAGACCTTTCCTTTTGGTCTAACTTTCAAATATTCTGGTAAACAGATAAAGATTGCCTCTTATACTGATCTACTAGAAGCATTCTCCATCATGGACATTTCTCCGTTGGACATTGTGGATTGGGACGCGGTGTCTGAAATCGCCGGATCTCCCTAAGATGACCCCATGGGAGAAATCAACCACTCCGAAAAGACAACGAATGAAACATCGCAGCGGCAACCTGACTCCTAGAAGGATTACAGGGACCATCTTTTAATTTCCTTTCTCAAGTAGTCAAGAATATGGTGAAGTTGCCTGTGTTCTGCCTTTAATATGCCCTTATCCTGCTACTCCCTCTCTCCTCCTTCTCCCTACTACTCCTCTCCTGAGGTCTACCTCTCCTATCCTCTCCTGTCCCAAAAATTTGCAAGTTCTCTTACCTAGGGTCAAACCCATTGTACCCCCTCATGAAGAAGCCTTCAAGCTTTATAATGTTAAGAATGTTGTTACCTGCTTCCTTATGGTTATACTACTGTATTGTAATTTGTTTTATGTATTTTTTATGTTTCTTTAGTTATGGAACACATGTGTACCACTCTTCCTTGATTGGGCTAGATGCAGACCGTTCACTCTCTCTCCTGGAGGTTGCCAAGATGGTCCACTATTCCAGACAAAGACTCCCCTCCCACAGATATTATCAGATCCCCGTAAGAATTTCTCTCCTTTACTTACCATGACAGATCTCAAATTAACATCATACAATGTAAAGGGACTTAGATCCCCATCCAAAAGATCACAAATCCTTTCCCTCTTGTGGAAGGAAAAGTGCTCAATAATTTTTCTCCAAGAAACCCATTATAAGCACAGGAAATACCCAGACCTATCTTTCTCTAAATTCCCGAACTGGTACCATTGTGGAGCGGATGGCGCGGCCTCTAGGGGGGTGAGTGTGGGGTTTAGGAAGGACATTCCCTTTTTGTATTCCATGCACACACAAGACCCAGAAGGCAGATACATTATTTTAAAAGGTCGCATTAGACATAAGATGTATACCTTTGTCAACATTTATGCTCCTAATAGCGATCAGATTACATGGCTACCAACCGTCTTAACTTTGGTAGAATCTATGCAGGAGGGAACACTTGTCTTGGCAGGTGACTTTAATGTCGCTTTACAGCCTCTAGTTGACACTTCCTCCAAAAAAACATACAAACTGGATTCCAAAAAAGTTGGGACACTATACAAATCGTGAATAAAAACTGAATGCAATGATGTGGAGGTGCCAACTTCTAATATTTTATTTAGAATAGAACATAAATCACGGAACAAAAGTTTAAACTGAGAAAATGTACCATTTTAAGGGAAAAATATGTTGAATCAGAATTTCATGGTGTCAACAAATCCCCAAAAAGTTGGGACAAGGCCATTTTCACCACTGTGTGGCATCTCCCCTTCTTCTTACAACACTCAACAGGCGTCTGGGGACCGAGGAGACCAGTTTCTCAAGTTTAGAAATAGGAATGCTCTCCCATTCTTGTCTAATACAGGCCTCTAACTGTTCAATCGTCTTGGGCCTTCTTTGTTGCACCTTCCTCTTTATGATGCGCCAAATGTTCTCTATAGGTGAAAGATCTGGACTGCAGACTGGACATTTCAGTACCCGGATCCTTCTCCTACGCAGCCATGATGTTGTGATTGATGCAGAATGTGGTCTGGCATTATCTTGTTGGAAAATGCAGGGTCTTCCCTGAAAGAGATGACGTCTGGATGGGAGCATATGTTGTTCTAGAACCTGAATATATTTTTCTGCATTGATGGTGCCTTTCCAGACATGCAAGCTGCCCATGCCACACGCACTCATGCAATCCCATACCATCAGAGATGCAGGCTTCTGAACTGAGCGTTGATAACAACTTGGGTTGTCCTTGTCTTCTTTGGTCCGGATGACATGGCGTCCCAGATTTCCAAAAAGAACTTCGAATCGTGACTCGTCTGACCACAGAACAGTCTTCCATTTTGCCACACTCCATTTTAAATGATCCCTAGCCCAGTGAAAACGCCTGAGCTTGTAGATCTTGCTTAGAAATGGCTTCTTCTTTGCACTGTAGAGTTTCAGCTGGCAACGGCGGATGGCACAGTGGATTGTGTTCACTGACAATGGTTTCTGGAAGTATTCCTGAGCCCATTCTGTGATTTCCTTTACAGTAGCATTCCTGTTTGTGGTGCAGTGTCGTTTAAGGGCCCGGAGATCACGGGCATCCAGTATGGTTTTAAGGCCTTGACCATTATGCACAGAGATTGTTCCAGATTCTCTGAATCTTCGGATGATGTTATGCACAGTTGATGATGATAGATGCAAAGTCTTTGCAATTTTTCGCTGGGTAACACCTTTCTGATATTGCTCCACTATCTTTCTGCGCAACATTGTGGGAATTGGTGATCCTCTACCCATCTTGGCTTCTGAGAGACACTGCCACTCTGAGAAGCTCTTTTTATACCCAATCAAGTTGCCAATTGACCTAATTAGTGTTAATTGGTCTTCCAGCTCTTCGTTATGCTCAAATTTACTTTTTCCAACCTCTTATTGCTACTTGTCCCAACTTTTTGGGGATTTGTTGACACCGTGAAAATTGGAATCAACGTATTTTTCCTTTAAAATGATACATTTACTCGGATTAAACGTTTGATCTGTCATCTACGTTCTATTACAAATAAAATATTGACATCTTCACATCATTGCATTCAGTTTTTATTCACAATTTGTTTAGTGTCCCAACTTTTTTGGAATCCGGTTTGTATTTTTCTGCCAGAAATCTGAAAAGACTTAACTCTAGACTTTATGACTTAGGTCTTGTCGACATATGGAGATGTCTTAATCCCACTTGCATTGACTATTCCTTTTACTCAGCTCCAGGGAATTCCTATAGTAGGATTGACTACATTTTTACTCCCAAAGACCAAATACACCTATGTGCTGAGGCGAAAATTGGAAATATTACTATTTCGGACCACGCTCCGATTTTATTGCACCCTACGTTCTCCATCTGAACCAGGTAAGCCTCCAATTTGGAGACTGAACAAGTCCATACTGAGCAACGAGGACCATAAGAAACGTTTCTCATCTCTTCTAGACGAATACTTCGTCACCAATAACACACCAGACATTTCCCCTCAAATTCTATGGGACGCCCATAAAGTTTTCATTAGGGGTCATTTCATTAGCAAATGCTCCTTTTTAAAGAAACAATCAGACAAACACCTCTCCTCCTTATTAGACAAGATCCACACTCTAGAATCCCTTCATAAAAGATCCCTAGCAGCCCAACATTTGTCTAATTTGACAGCCCTTAGGACAGAACTCAAAAACCTCTTAAATGCAAAATCAGCCAAATATTATTTATCCTCCCAACATAAATTCTTTGCCCATGGCAATAAAGCATCAAAATTCATGATGCAACGCATAAGGCGTAGAAAACTAGCGAGACATTTAACTTCCATTAAATCCCCTCAAGGTCATCAACTCTTTTCATCGGAGAGTATTGCCGAACAGTTTAGATTCTTTTATGAAGCCCTGTATAACTTATCACAAACGAAAAGAGATGAAGATAACTTAGATAGACATCTGGCTGTTAATACATTTCTAGACTCATTAGATCTCCCTACCTTACCCAGCACCCAACAAGAGGTTTTGTCTAAACAGTTTTCACTCACAGAACTTAAAAACGCTCTCAAGTCAACCCCCAAAGACAAGTGCCCTGGCCCAGACGGCTTCCAAACTGTATATTATACCTCTTTCCAAGACTCCCTAAATAACCAAGCCTTGTCATCTGATATGACCAAAGCACTAATTACAATTATCCCCAAAGATGGTAAAGATCCTACATCATGCGCAAACTATCGCCCCATATCCTTATTAAATATAGACTTAAAAATTCTTGCTAAAATGCTGGCCATTATACTTCATTCTTTCCTTTCCAATTTGATCCACTCTGACCAAGTAGGATTCGTAAAAGGCAGTGAAGGAAAAGATAATACCACCAAGCTCCTGGATGCCCTCTTCTTCGCTTCATACAAAAAACTACCTTTGGTATTACTTGGCACTGATGCCGAAAAAGCATTTGAACGTATAGACTGGTCCTTTATTAAGCATACTCTGCATAGGTTTTACTTCCCTGCTCCATATATCCAAGCAGTGTTTGCGATATACGCGAATTCTTCTGCTTCTGTTTTAGTAAACAACCTCATTTCAGATAGATTTTCCATCAAAAATGGAACACGTCAGGGTTGCCCCCTTTCCCCCTTAATATTTGACCTTGTAATGGAAACTTTATTACAAGCCTTGAGGCAAGAGGAGGGTATTATCGGACTTAAAATAGGGTCACAGGAATACAAGATAGCAGCCTTTGCTGACGATCTTTTGATTCTTACCTCAAACCACATCAAATCTATGGCCATAATAATCTCCCTCTTACAAAGATTTGGTTCCCTTTCCAATTTTAAAATAAACCCACAAAAATTCCAGATTCTACATTTAGGCCTCACCACCAATCTTATATCAGATCTTCAACGAGATTCCCATTTTAATTGGTCATCTCGTCATTTAACCTATTTGGGTATCAAACTAACCTCTCATCTTCCGGATTTATTCCACCTTAATTAAACTCCCCTCTTGGCGGCCATCGTTGCTTAGTTGGACTCCCTGGATCTTCCTTACCTTTCTTGGTTTGGTAGAAATAATTTGGTAATGTCTCTAGTGATCCCTAGACTCACTTATCTTCTACAAGTCCTCTCATTGCCATACCGAGATCTTTCTTTAGGTCTTTAAATTCCCATATTCGCCAGTTCATTTGGCAGAAAAAGAAACCTAGATTATCTTTCTCAACTTTAACAAAGCCTAGACATCTAGGTGGCATAGGCCTCCCGGATCCTGAAATATATATGAAAGCTATTCATTTATGTAGAGTAGTTGATTGGCTCAGACCCTCTAACCACAAGCAATGGCTTTCAATGGAAAATGAATTTCTTCCTTCTACCTTCAGACCCCTTTTGTTGGCGAACAGGCCACCCCCCCACACTATATCATCTATTCCAAACCCTATTATTCGTACTATTTTAAAAGTGTGGGGGTGGTTCTCCTCCAACCATCAAGCCCTGACTCTACCCTCACCCCTCCTTCAAGTCAGGGACATCATATCCCTCGCCCCCAAGGAAATAAGAGATTCCTGTCCCCCAGGAGTCAAATATTCCTCTCTTTTAATAACTGAATTACTGGATACTAATGGTTGCATTCTTCCAGAACTCTTACTAAGAGATTATCTTAATATACACAGCCCGCATGCTTTATTCTTTAATTTCCTTAAAAAAGAAATTGGTTATTGGGCTAAAAGATTGAATACTGGGTCACCTCATCAATGGTTTGAGAATCTTTTATCTAACACTAAATACCCCCCCAAATTGATCTCCACCTTATATAAAAAACTAAACCTTACCTCTGTGGATGTCAAACCAGCAATAATAGGACTATGGGAGAAAGACCTGGGAAGACAATTCTCTCAACAATAAACTATTAAGCTCTTTACCATTCCCCACAAACTTTCACGTTGCGCTCGAGTGCAGGAAAACGGATATAAGGTGTTGTCTAGATGGTACAGAACTCCAGATAGGATAGCTCTTTTTATCCTAATATCTCGGACCAATGCTGGAGATGTGGAAAAGGCAGAGGCTCATTCTTTCATATATGGTGGAGTTGCCCCCTGATACTCTATTGGTGGAAAGACATCTTTCACATAAGCAACGTTGTTTGTAGATCCAGGTTTACCTGTATCCCTGAGATTGCTCTTTTATTCTTTGGCATCCACGGAGAGGACTACCACAAAATGTCCCTCTTTTCCTTTATGATATCTGCCGCTCGCATATTAATTCCCACGATGTGGCGATCAGCTGAAACCCCACACTAGACCAATGGATCAATCAAGTTGATAAATTTTACCGTTTAGAGGAACTTTCCCACTGGGAACTTAAAACTAGAAGTACCTTCATCTACATCTGGTCTCTCTGGAAAACTTATAGACAGTTTAATTAACAACATGTACACATGATTCACATTTCTGTGTTCTTATGTTCATTTCACCCAATTTTTATTTGTTTTACTGTACTGATTATCTGTGCAATGTGTCTACGACATGCCTGCTTCTCATTTATCCTTTTACTATTGTAACTGTAAAATGCCTCTCTTGATAAGATGTATTATCAACAAAGATGACATTGCTTTGATATACTAAAACAATAAAAAATGTTTATAACAAAAAGAACAGGCTAGCGATATCAGATCAGCTGGCCAGTGGTGGCATCAGTTTTGTAGAACCAGAGAACACCTTTAAAAGTTGCTAAAATTAATAGGAACAAACAAGCAGAGAAAGGTCATAGATTGTTAGTCTCTAGAAAGTGAGAAAAAACAGCCACGTCTATTTACAGTAAAATGGTGCTGGTGCTGTTTTCACACAGTTTGATCAAAAATAATCAAAAATCTTTGGCTTTGTTTGGCAGACAAGCTTTTGTGAAATTCATCATGAATTGGATTTGTTTATAATCAATTCACTCCTCTCTATACTGTACATGTTTAAATATCATCTGCTCAAAATACAGAACAATTTTTGAAATGTTTTTTTTATTTTATTATTTTAATCCCTTGGTGACCGTCAATACCCATTTTTAAGGCAATCAATAGTCTAGTCTAGTCTAAGAACTGCATAGGTCTGTCATGCAGTGATGAGCAGGAGTTCAGCTGTCGCATGACAGCTGGGCTCCTGCTCTAAGGACCCAGAAGGAGGAAGTGCATGAGATTGTGGGGGTGTAGATGGCTTATCATGGCAGTTGGGAGCCTAATGAAGGCCCCCAAGCCTGCCCTCAGCCCATGCCTATCAGGCTGTACCCCCCTCCCCCTGGCTCTTCCATTGTGGAAGCACTCATTGCAATAGTAAAACCAGGGAGTGGTGGGTGTAGCACACTAATTCTGGTATCACTCACCGTTCCCTGGTCTTCTCTGGGCACTGCGCTGTGCTGCATCCTGATCGCATATAGTGACAGAACGTAGTGTACGTTGCAATGTCAGGTCTCAGTCCAGTGCAGCTGATTTGTGGATCTGACTGGGGTTCTGATCTAAGGTCTGATGAAGATTGTATGTCTGATTTGTGGGTCTAATGAAGATTGAGTGTCTGAAGATTATGAGTCTGATTTGGGGGTGTGAGGAAGACTGAGGGTTTGATCTGAGGTATGATGAAGAATGGAGGTCTGATCTGAGGTTTTCCTTCTCTAAAAAGTAAGTGTGTCTTATGGTCAGGTGGGTCTCATAGAGTGAAAAATACAGTATGTACCCCAAAATAACACCAATGAAAAGAACATTTAGAAAAAAAAAATATGTATGGGTCTTGAAATGCAGCAATGCAAAAACAATGGAAGTCAATGGGAGAACCCGAGCATTAAACCAGGCACCCCCTGCTCTGAATAGGGGAGGGTGTCTGGTTCATAGGAAAAGGTCAGAAATTGATGGAAACACCACCAAAATGAGAAACAGCATGGGGAGGATGTCTGTATGCATCTTGGACTCCCAGGATGCTTCTGAGAACGATGTTGAGCTGACCCTCAAATACTTTATATGCGAGGGCCTGCTCCCGAGATGACCTTCTAAAAGATTGTAGGTAAGGGCCTGCTGGTGAGCTAACCCTGTAAAACATTATGGTTGAAGGCCTGCTGGTGAGCTGACCCTCTAAATCATTATATGTGAGGGCCTGAAGAAGAGCTGACCCATTAAACGATTGTAGGTGAGGGCCTGCTGGTGAGCTAACTCTCTAAAACATCACATATGGAGGCCTGCAGGTGAGCTGGCCCTCTAAAAGATTGTAGGTGAGTGCCTGCTAGTGAGCTAACCCTCTAAAACATTATATGTGAGGGCCTGAAGGTGAGCTGACCCTCTAAAAGATTGTAAGTGAGGGCCTGCTGGTGAGCTGACCATCTTAAACATTACATACGAGGGCCTGCAGGTGAGCTGACCCTCTAAAAGATTGTAGGTGAGGGACTGCTGGTGAGCTTACCCTGTAAAACATTATGGTTGAGGGCTTGCTGGTGCGCTGACCCTCTAAAACATTATATACAAGGGCTTGTTGGTGAGCTGACCCTCTAAAAGATTGTAGGTGAGGGCCTGCTGGTGAGCTTACCCTGTAAAACATTATGGTTGAGGGCCTGCTGGGAAGCTGACCCTCAAATACTTTATATGTGAGAGCCTGCTCCAGAGATGACCCTCTAAAAGATTGTAGGTGAGGGCCTGCTGGTGAGCTGACCCTCTAAAACATTATATGCGAGGGGCTGAAGGTGAGCTGACCCTTTAAACGATTGTAGGCAAGGGCCTGTTGGTGAGCTAACCCTCTAAAACATTACATATGGAGGCCTGCAGGTGAGATGGCCCTCTAAAAGATTGTAGGTGAGGGCCTGCTGGTGAGCTGGCCCTCTAAAAGATTGTAGGTGAGGGCCTACTGTGAGCTGACCCTCTAAAACATTATATAAGAGGGCCTACAGGTGAGCTGACCCTCTAAAAGATTGTAGGTGAGAGCCTACTGTTGAGCTGACCCTCTAAAACATTAGATGCGAGGGCCTGAAGGTGAGCTGACCCTCTAAAAGATTGTAGGTGAGGGCCTGCTGTTGAGCTGACCCTCTAAAACATTAAATGCAAGGGCCTGCTGGTGAGCTGGCCCTCTGAAAGATTGTAGGTGAGGGCCTGCTGGTGAGCTAACCCTCTAAAACATTATATGCGAGGGCCTGCAAGTGAGCTGACCCTCTACAACATTAGAAGGAAGGGCAGACTAATAAGCATGTTGATATGATGAAAGAGGAGGAGGAGGAGGAGGATGAGAAAAGGAAGATTAAACCATATACCCTTTTTTGTAGTGGAAGGGGTGCATGGGAATAAAATGTATTCAGTACATTACAGAAAACACATTTAAAGTGCCTTCATGTTCAGCCGCTTTCCTATGGTGGAGTAGAGAAGTCAGGGGCAATCCAGGCCTTGTTCATTTTTATAAGAGTCAACCTGTCAAGCATTTTCAGTTGACAGGCGAATGTGCTTATCAGTTACTAGCAGAAGGACCCGGCTTCGCACGGGTATATTTCTTCTATTTCATTTTATGTTTCCGTGTGTTGTAAAAAGATATCGACAGTTTCCTCCATAACAGTGACCTCCACAGTGCCCGCACCTTTAACAATGACAGCCCCTTTAGCATTGACAACCTCTTTAACTGTGACCTTCATAGTGGCCGCCCCTTTAACAGTGACTTCCACAGTGACCGCCCCTTTAACAGTGACTTTTAAAGTGACCGCCCCTTTAATAGTAACTTTTACAGTAACCTCCTCTTTAACAGTGACTTTCACAGTAAAACGGCCCTTTAACTGTGACTTTCACAGTGACCACCCCTTTAACAGTGACCGCCCCTTTATCAGCTGCCTCCCCTTTAACAGTGACTTTCACAGTGACTGCCCGTTTAACAGTGACTTTAACAGTGACCGCCCCTTTAACAGTGACTGCCCCTTTAACAGTGACTTTCACAGTTACAGCCCCTTTAACAGGGACTTTCACAGTAACCGCCCCTATAACAGTGACTTTCACAGTGACCGCCCTTTTAACAGTGACTTTCACAATGACCGCCCCTTTAACAGTGACTTTCACAATGACCGCCCCTTTAACAGTGACTTTCATAGTGACCACCCCTTTAACCACCTCAGGACCGCCGTACGCAGGATTGCGTCTTTGCGGCGGTCCTGTTGTTCTGGGTGGACGCGCCGGTGCGTCCTCTCGCGAGACGCGAGATTTCGTGCATTGCCGGCCCGCGCATGCGCATCGCGGGCCGGCAAAAGTTAAAGAAGTATTTCGTCACCAGCCTGCCAGCAACGATCATTGGCTGGCAGGCTGGCGATTTTCAAAAAATCGAATCAGAAGCCAGATAACAGATCATATTAGTAAATATGATCTGTTATATGGCTTCTCTGCTCCTGTGCTGGTCCTTTTCGTCGGTTGGATCCAGCACAGGAGCAGACTTCACAGTGAGTAGCACCAACACCACACTTTAGCCCCAGATCACCCCCCTGCACCCCAATTAACCCTTTGATCACCCCTTTGATCGCCCCTGTCAATCACTATTGAAAGGAAAAAAAGTGATCAGTGTAAACTGTCACTTTTTTTTTTTCACTAGTATTGGCTGTTAGGTTTTAGGGATAGTTTAGGCCCCTTGGTTAGGTAGTTAGCGTCAGTTAGCGCCCAGCCCACCGCACCGCAGTCACTTTTATTCGCTGATTAGCGTATCGCTAATCAGCATTTGTACTTTTATAGTATCTGTAAGTGATCAAAACTGATCACGGTCAGATCTATAATAGTATTAGTGTCACTTTAGTTCGCCCTCCACCCAAAACGCAGTGTTTGCCCGATCAGGCCTGATCGGTCGCCCACACGTGCGTTCACCCACGCCCGCCCCACCGCAGTGACAAAAAAAATTTTGTTTTTTGATCACTGCACATTCACTTTACAAGCACTGCGGCGATAAAAAAATCAGTTTTGATATTTTTTATCAACCGCAGCAGCCTCCGGTACTTCGCTAGCCTCCCCTTTGTAAGACAGGTTTGCTTTTTTTCTTGGGTAGTCTCAGGGAATACCCCTAAATTTAGTAGTCCAAATGTCAAACAGGGGGTATTCTTCTGAAGAGGCCTACAGGATTCTGACCCAGTCGGATGAGGAGTGGGAACCCTCATCTGATGAATCTAGCGGGTCAGAATATGAACCTGTGGAAAGCAGTGGCTCTCTGACCCAAAGTTCGGACGAGGAGGTGGAGGTCCCTGGCAGCACCAGGCGTACCCGGCCCCGTGTCGCTAGACCACAGGTTACGCAGGATCCGTTTCAAGAGCAGCAGAGTGGGGCTGTCGCTGCCGGATCACGTGGTGAGGCATACACCAGCAGCGCAGCCCTTCCTGGACCTAGTACCAGCACTGCCGTACAACATGGTGACGTGGCGAGCACCAGAAGGGCAGTTGAAGCTGGTACGGTGGCACGTGCACTAGTTACCCCGTCGCAGCCACCGCGCAGACAGGCCCGTAGAGCCCCTAGAATCCCTGAGGTGCTGGCAAACCCTGATTGGCAGTCACCAACTTCAGCCGCACCTGTAGTTCCCCCTTTCACCGCCCAGTCTGGAGTTCGGGTTGAGACGGCTCAAATCGGTTCGGCCCTGGGATTTTTTGAGCTGTTCTTGACTGCGGAGCTCTTGGACTTAGTCGTGGCAGAAACAAATCGGTATGCCACACAATTTATATCCGCCAACCCGGGAAGCTCTTATGCCCAGTCTTTCCGGTGGAAACCAGTCCAAGTTTCCGAAATTAACATTTTTTTGGGCCTTCTCCTCAACATGGGTCTAACTAAAAAGCATGAATTGCGGTCATATTGGTCCACGAACCCAATTCATCATATGCCCATGTTCTCTGCTGCTATGTCCAGGACACGATTTGAGACCATCCTACGTTTTCTGCATTTTAGCGACAACACCACCTCCCGTCCCAGAGGCCACCCAGCTTTTGACCGGCTCCACAAAATTCGGCCCCTCATAGACCATTTCAACCAGAAATTTGCAGATTTGTATACCCCTGAGCAAAACATCTGCGTAGACGAGTCCCTAATACATTTTACCGGGCGCCTTGGCTTCAAACAATACATCCCAAGCAAGCGTGCCCGGTATGGGGTCAAATTGTATAAGCTCTGTGAAAGGGCCACAGGCTATACCCACAAATTTCGGATCTATGAGGGAAAAGATCAGACCCTGGAGCCGGTCGGTTGCCCTGACTACCTGGGGAGCAGTGGGAAGACAGTCTGGGACTTGGTGTCACCCTTATTCGGCAAGGGGTACCATCTTTATGTGGACAATTTCTACACAAGTGTGGCCCTCTTTAGGCATTTGTTTCTAGAACGGATTTGCGCCTGTGGCACCGCGCGAACTAGTCGCGTGGGCTTCCCCCAACGGCTTGTAACCACCCGTCTTGCAAGGGGGGAGAGGGCTGCCTTGTGTAACGAAGAACTGCTCGCGGTGAAATGGAGAGACAAGCGTGACGTTTACATGCTCTCCTCCATTCACGCAGACACGACAATCCAAATTGAAAGGGCAACCCGTGTCATTGAAAAGCCCCTCTCAGTCCACGACTATAATGCGCTCATGGGAGGGGTGGACTTCAATGACCAGATGTTGGCTCCCTATTTAGTTTCCCGCAGAACCAGACGCTGGTATAAGAAGGTGTCTGTATATTTAATTCAATTGGCGCTGTATAATAGTTTTGTTCTCTACAGTAAGGCTGGGAGAACACGATCCTTCCTCAAATTCCAGGAAGAGATCATCGAGAACCTCCTTTACCCAGGAGGTTCCGTGGCCCCATCCACCAGTGTAGTTAGCCGTCTACACGAGCGACATTTCCCCAGTGTCGTTGCTGGTACCTCAACCCAACCGCCACCCCGAAAAAAATGTCGTGTCTGTAGCAGGAGTGGAATAAGGCGTGACACCCGCTATTTCTGTCCTGACTGTCCTGACCACCCTGCCCTATGCTTTGGTGAGTGTTTCCGGAAGTACCACACACAGGTACACCTAGCATAGGGATTGCATCTCACAGGACAGGCACACAGGGCTATTAGGGCCCTTTTACTCACAGCTGCTGCAAACCTCTCCTTTCACCTGGGATAAAGTGCATAATGTACTTCGCCACATCTTTGGGCAATTTGCGCTTTGCACATTGTCCCATGGGGAAGGAGAGGTTTGTTCTATAAAGGTAAAAAAAACTAAACAAAAAAAAAATTACCGGTAAGTAAAAAAGTTAAACGTTCAGTTAAAAAAGTTAAAAAAAAGTTTCTATGTTCTGTTCAACAGTTAATAAATTTATTGCGATGCGGCCTGGTTTTTTCTTTTTTGTTTTGTTTTTTTTACCTTTCAGGTGGACCAACCGATCGACTAGCTGCAGCACTGATGTGCATTCTGACAGAAGCATTGCGCTGCTGTCAGATTACACGCAAGTCGGTGTATGCGGCGCTGCAAGACGAGATTTCTCCTCTGCAGTAAAAGATATGTTTGCCGAGGCATATGAGCTGAGGAGGTGGCGGTGTTCATATACTTTGGCAAACACTTTGTATATATAAAAAAAAAAATCCCGGCAATGATTTATTCATCCACATCGATTGATGTGAATGGAGAAATCTGGTTTGCCAGGGCATACGAGCTGAAGTGGGTATGGATGTTGGGCGGAGCTCCTATGTCCTGGCAGACGCCTTTCCCCTCCTTTTTTTTTTTTTGGCAGAGATTTTTTCATCCACATTGATCGATGCGAATGAAGAAATCTGTGCCGTTCATTTTTTTCTTTCAGCCCAGAGGCTGAACGGAAAAAAAAAATCTCATTACCCGTATGCTCAATATAAGGAGAATAGCAGAAACTCCTAATGCTGGGCATACATGTAATGATTGTGGAGACCCTCAAATGCCAGGGCAGTACAAACACCCCACAAATAACACCATTTTGGAAAGAAGACACCCCAAGGTATTCGCTGAGGGGCATATTGAGTCCATGAAAGATTGAAATTTTTGTCCCAAGTTAGCGGAAAGGGAGACTTTGTGAGAACAAAATCAAAAAAATCAATTTCCGCTAACTTGTGCCAAAATTATTTTTTTTCTATGAACTCGCCATGCCCCTCATTGAATACCTTGGGGTGTCTTCTTTCCAAAATGGGGTCACATGTGGGGTATTTATACTGCCCTGGCATTTTAGGGGCCCCAAAGCGTGAGAAGAAGTCTGGTATCCAAATGTCTAAAAATGCCCTCCTAAAAGGAATTTGGGCCCCTTTGCCCACCTAGGCTGCAAAAAAGTGTCACACATGTGGTATCTCCGTATTCAGCAGAAGTTGGGGAATATGTTTTGGGGTGTCATTTTACATATACCCATGCTGGGTGAGATAAATATCTTGGTCAAATGCCAACTTTGTATAAAAAAAATGGGAAAAGTTGTCTTTTGCCAAGATATTTATCTCACCCAGCATGGGTATATGTAAAATGACACCCCAAAACACATTCCCCACCTTCTCCTGAGTACGGAGATACCAGATGTGTGACACTTTTTTGTAGCCTAGGTGGGCAAAGGGGCCCACATTCCAAAGAGCACCTTTCAGATTTCACAGGTCATTTACCTACTTACCAGACATTAGGGCCCCTGGAAAATGCCAGGGCAGTATAACTACCCCACAAGTGACCCCATTTTGGAAAGAAGACACCCCAAGGTATTCCGTGAGGGGCATGGCAAGTTCCTAGAATTTTTTATTTTTTGTCACAAGTTAGTGGAAAATGATGATTTTTTTTTTTTTTTTTTTTTTCTTACAAAGTCTCATATTCCACTAACTTGTGACAAAAAATAAAAACTTCCATGAACTCACTATGCCCATCAGCGAATACCTTGGGGTCTCTTCTTTCCAAAATGGGGTCACTTGTGGGGTAGTTATACTGCCCTGGCATTCTAGGGGCCCAAATGTGTGGTAAGGAGTTTGAAATCAAATTCAGTAAAAATTGACCTGTGAAATCCGAAAGGTGCTCTTTGGAATATGGGCCCCTTTGCCCACCTAGGCTGCAAAAAAGTGTCACACATCTGGTATCCCCGTACTCAGGAGAAGTTGAGGAATGTGTTTTGGGGTGTCTTTTTACATATACCCATGCTGGGTGAGATAAATATCTTGGTCAAATGACAACTTTGTATAAAAGAATGGGAAAAGTTGTCTTTTGCCAAGATATTTCTCTCACCCAGCATGGGTATATATAAAATGACACCCCAAAACACATTCCCCACCTTCTCCTGAGTACGGAGATACCAGATGTGTGACACTTTTTTGCAGCCTAGGTGGGCAAAGGGGCCCATATTCCAAAGAGCACCTTTCGGATTTCACTCGTCATTTTTTACTGAATTTGATTTCAAACTCCTTACCACACATTTGGGCCCCTAAAATGCCAGGGCAGTATAACTACCCCACAAGTGACCCCATTTTGGAAAGAAGACACCCCAAGGTATTCCGTGAGGGGCATGGCGAGTTCCTAGAATTTTTTATTTTTTGTCACAAGTTAGTGGAAAATGATGATTTTTTTTTTTTTTTTTTTTTTCATACAAAGTCTCATATTCCACTAACTTGTGACAAAAAATAAAAACTTCCATGAACTCACTATGCCCATCAGCGAATACCTTGGGGTCTCTTCTTTCCAAAATGGGGTCACTTGTGGGGTAGTTATACTGCCCTGGCATTCTAGGGGCCCAAATGTGTGGTAAGGAGTTTGAAATCAAATTCAGTAAAAAATGACGAGTGAAATCCGAAAGGTGCTCTTTGGAATATGGGCCCCTTTGCCCACCTAGGCTGCAAAAAAGTGTCACACATCTGGTATCTTCGTACTCAGGAGAAGGTGGGGAATGTGTTTTGGGGTGTCATTTTATATATACCCATGCTGGGTGAGAGAAATATCTTGGCAAAAGACAACTTTTCCCATTTTTTTATACAAAGTTGTCATTTGACCAAGATATTTATCTCACCCAGCATGGGTATATGTGAAAAGACACCCCAAAACACATTCCTCAACTTCTCCTGAGTACGGGGATACCAGATGTGTGACACTTTTTTGCAGCCTAGGTGGGCAAAGGGGCCCATATTCCAAAGAGCACCTTTCGGATTTCACAGGTCAATTTTTACTGAATTTGATTTCAAACTCCTTACCACACATTTGGGCCCCTAGAATGCCAGGGCAGTATAACTACCCCACAAGTGACCCCATTTTGGAAAGAAGAGACCCCAAGGTATTCGCTGATGGGCATAGTGAGTTCATGGAAGTTTTTATTTTTTGTCACAAGTTAGTGGAATATGAGACTTTGTATGGAAAAAAAAAAAAAAAAAAAATCATCATTTTCCACTAACTTGTGACAAAAAATAAAAAATTCTAGGAACTCGCCATGCCCCTCACGGAATACCTTGGGGTCTCTTCTTTCCAAAATGGGGTCACTTGTGGGGTAGTTATACTGCCCTGGCATTCTAGGGGCCCGAATGTGTGGTAAGGAGTTTGAAATCAAATTCAGTAAAAAATGACGAGTGAAATCCGTAAGGTGCTCTTTGGAATATGGGCCCCTTTGCCCACCTAGGCTGCAAAAAAGTGTCACACATCTGGTATCTCCGTACTCAGGAGAAGGTGGGGAATGTGTTTTGGGGTGTCATTTTATATATACCCATGCTGGGTGAGAGAAATATCTTGGCAAAAGACAACTTTTCCCATTTTTTAATACAAAGTTGTCATTTGACCAAGATATTTATCTCACCCAGCATGGGTATATGTAAAAAGACACCCCAAAACACATTCCTCAACTTCTCCTGAGTACGGGGATACCAGATGTGTGACACTTTTTTGCAGCCTAGGTAGGCAAAGGGGCCCATATTCCAAAGAGCACCTTTCGGATTTCACAGGTCATTTTTTACTGAATTTGATTTCAAACTCCTTACCACACATTTGGGCCCCTAGAATGCCAGGGCAGTATAACTACCCCACAAGTGACCCCATTTTGGAAAGAAGAGACCCCAAGGTATTCGCTGATGGGCATAGTGAGTTCATAGAACTTTTTATTTTTTGTCACAAGTTAGTGGAATATGAGACTTTGTAAGAAAAAAAAAAATAAAAAAAAATCATCATTTTCCGCTAACTTGTGACAAAAAATAAAAAGTTCTATGAACTCACTATGCCCATCAGCGAATACCTTAGGGTGTGTACTTTCAGAAATGGGGTCATTTGTGGGGTGTTTGTACTGTCTGGGCATTGTAGAACCTCAGGAAACATGACAGGTGCTCAGAAAGTCAGAGCTGCTTCAAAAAGCGGAAATTCACATTTTTGTACCATAGTTTGTAAACGCTATAACTTTTACCCAAACCATTTTTTTTCTACCCAAACATTTTTTTTTTATCAAAGACATGTAGAACTATAAATTTAGAGCAAAATTTCTATATGGATGTCGTTTTTTTTGCAAAATTTTACAACTGAAAGTGAAAAATGTAATTTTTTTGCAAAAAAAATCGTTAAATTTCGATTAATAACAAAAAAAGTAAAAATGTCAGCAGCAATGAAATACCACCAAATGAAAGCTCTATTAGTGAGAAGAAAAGGAGGTAAAATTCATTTGGGTGGTAAGTTGCATGACCGAGCAATAAACGGTGAAAGTAGTGTAGGTCAGAAGTGTAAAAAGTGGCCTGGTCTTTCAGGGTGTTTAAGCACTGGGGGCTGAGGTGGTTAACAGTGACTTTCACAGTGACCGCCCCTTTAACAGTGACCGCCCCTTTAACAGTGACTTTCACAGTGACCGTCACTTCAACAAGGACTTTCACGGTGACTGCCCCTTTAACTATGACTTTCACAGTGACTGCCCCTTTAACTGTGACTTTCACAGTGACTGCCCCTTTAACAGTGACTTTCACAGTGACCACTCCTTTAACAGTGACTTTCACAGTGACTGCCCATTTAATAACCGTGACCTCCACTGTGCCCGCCCCTTTAAGCAGTAAAGAAAAATGGCTGGGTTGTTATGGAAACCTGGAGTAAAACTGTGTTTATGGCAGTTGGGATTTGAAGAGAAAGACTTGCAGACTTGAATGTGGGTCATTTTTTGGGAATATCTCAGGAACGGTATGTCCTAAAACCTTCCTGGACACCTGATGTACCTGTGTGCTAAATTTGGTGAAGATCGGTCCAGTCGTTTGGTCGCGCATAAAGAACGTCCAGACAGACAGACAGACAGACAGAAATACATTTTTATATACAGTTAGGTCCATAAATATTGGGACATCGACACAATTCGAAATTTCTTTGCTCTATACACCACCACAATGGATTTGAAATGAAATGAACAAGACGTGGTTTAACTGCAGACTGTCAGCTTTAATTTGAGGGTATTTACATCCAAATCAGGTGAACGGTGTAGGAATTACAACACTTTGCATATGTGCCTCCTGAGTGGCGTAGCTATAGGGGTCGCAGCGGTCGCAATTGCAACCGGGCCCCTAAGTCAGGGGGTTTACAGACTACAGTACTTGCCGGCGGCTAACTTCACAAGGGGGGCAGAGGCAGAGCCGTGCGTGCAGCTGTGCAGGCTCAGCCATTAGAGGGAGTGGTCCCGTCTGGCAGTACTGTCCGGAAGTGGAGCGGTGGAGGAGAAGATGCGTGCCGCCCGAGTGAGTGAGGTGAGGGCGGCCGTGGCGACGTGACTAGCAGAGACTCGGAGACAGTCTCTGCTCTGGCAGTTGGGTGCTTTCTAGTAGCTAGAGTACACTAGCATCACATAGGATAGCAGTAGTGGGTCCTCTTACTAGTACCGTTCTAGCCACGTGTGCTGTTCCTTTCATATTGAATTTCTGCACTGTATTATTTCTTGTTTTACCTATGTTGTTTAAGTCTATTGTTCTCTGCTGCCATCTGCTGGCCGGAATTTGTATGCTGCACGCCTTCGTTCTTGTTAAATAAAGTTTTATCTCTGGGCGTGGTTTTAGCAGCCTTGGGCCTGGTCACTTCCTGTAGCCTTTTTCAGTGCTGCATCCTTTGTGACTGGAGACACACACCTCGGCTTGTGAAGGCATCAGTTTTTGATCAGCAGTTGCCTCAGCAGTTAGCTTCAGAAAAGACATCCACATGACAGCATCTACTGCATTCCTGTATTGTATCACTGTATGTCACTGCTCTGGATCAAATAAACCACGTTTTATTGCATCCTCATGTCTACGTCTGGATCCATCTAACCTGAGCATCTGCCGGTCCGGTCTGCTCCACTGCTTGGATACGAAGGTAGGACAGTCACACAGTCATTATCAGTTACACCTTCAATCGCCTTCATGTGGGGACAGAACAGTCAAAAACTGCCTTAAAGCCTTGTACCCCAGTCAATACCCGTCTCAACGTCCAATGCCCGGCTACAGGTTCCCTCAGAGCCCAGTGCCACACTCAGGAACCTCCCCTGCAACAGGCCCACTCCTAGCAAATCTGCCCGGCAACAGTGCATGTCCCATAAGCCTAAGGGGAAGCACGGCGTGTCCGCAGTGGATGTACCCTCGCCTGGAAGTCCTCCACCACTCGCCAAGCCACTTTCTACATCCTATATTAACCCTTGCTCGCATGATATAAGAACTGTTCATGCACGCGGGGCCTCCCTTAAACCAAAACCCCGCAATTCACTAAAAGGACTTTGGGAAACTCATTGTGGTGCCTCATCTGAGCCGCACTGCAATTTTCAGCCCCCAATTCAAAAGTTCGATTTCTTAACCCCTTAAGGACCGGGCTCATTTTCACCTTAAGGACCAGGCCATTTTTTGCAAATCTGACTAGTGTCACTTTAAGTGCTCATAACTTTAAAACGCTTTGACTTATCCAGGCCATTCTGAGATTGTTTTTTCGTCACATATTGTACTTCATGACACTGGTAAAATGAAGTCAAAAAAATTATTTTTTTTGCACAAAAAAATACCTAATTTACCAAAAATTTGAAAAAAATTAGCAAATTTCAAAGTTTCAGTTTCTCTACTTCTGTAATACATAGTAATACACCAAAAAATTGTGATGACTTTACATTCCCCATATGTCTACTTCATGTTTGAATTGTTTTGGGAATGATATTTTATTTTTTGGGGATGTTATAAGGCTTAGAAGTTTAGAAGCAAATCTTGAAATTTTTCAGAAATTTACAAAAACTCAATTTTTAGCGACCAGTTCAGGTCTGAAGTCACTTTGCGAGGCTTACATAATAGAAACCACCCAAAAATGACCCCATCTAAGAAACTACACCCCTCAAGGTATTCAAAACTGATTTTGCATACATTGTTAACCCTTTAGGTGTTGCCCAAGAGTTATTGGCAAATGGGGAGGAAATTTGAGAATTTCATATTTTTGTCAAATTTTTCATTTTAACCCATTTTTTCCACTAACAAAGCAAGGGTTAACAGCCAAACAAGATTGTATCTTTATTGCCCTGACTCTGCCGTTTACAGAAACACCCAATATGTGACCGTAAACTACTGTACGGCCACACAGCGGGGCGTAGAGTGAAAGGTGCGCCGTTTGGTTTTTGGAAGGCTGATTTTTATGGACTGGTTTTTTGACACCATGTCCCATTTGAAGCCCCCTGATGCACCCCTAGAGGAGAAACTCCCTAAAAGTGACCCCATCTAAGAAACTACACCCCTCAAGGTATTCAAAACTGATTTTACATACGTCGTTAACCCTTTAGGTGTTGCACAAGAGTTATTGGCAAATGGGGATGAAATTTGAGAATTTCATTTTTTTGCCTAATTTTCAATTTTAACCCATTTTTTCCACTAACAAAGCAAGGGTTAACAGCCAAACAAGATTGTATCTTTATTGCCCTGACTCTGCCGTTTACAGAAACACCCCATATGTGGCCGTAAACTACTGTACGGGCACACAGTAGGGCGTAGAGTGAAAGGTGCGCGGTTTGGTTTTTGGAAGCCAGATTTTGCTGGACTGGTTTTTTGACACCATGTCCCATTTGAAGCCCCCCTGATGCACCCCTAGATTAGAAATTCCATAAAAGTGACCCCATCTAAGAAACTACACCCCTCAAGCTATTCAAAACTGATTTTACAAACTTTGTTAACCCTTTAGGTGTTGCACAAGATTTAATGGAAAATAGAGACACAATTTCAAAATTTCACATTTTTGGCAGATTTTCCATTTTAATATTTTTTTTCCAGTTACAAAGCAAGGGTTAACAGCCAAACAAAACTCAATATTTATGGCCCTTATTCTGTAGTTTACAGAAACACCTCATATGTGGTCGTAAACTGCTGTACGGGCACACGGCAGGGTGCAGAAGGAAAGGAATTCCATACGGTTTTTGGAAGGCAGGTTTTGCTGGACTGTTTTTTTTGACACCATGTCCCATTTGAAGCCCCCCTGATGCACCCCTAGAGTAAAAACTCCAAAAAAGTGACTCCATTTTAGAAACTACGGGATAGGGTGGCAGTTTTGTTGGTACTAGTTTAGGGTACATATGATTTTTGGTTGCTCTATATTACACTTTTTGTGCAGTAAGGTAACAAGAAATAGCTTTTTTGGCACGTTTTTTTTTTTTGTTATTTACAACATTCATCTGACAGGTTAGATCATGTGGTATTTTTATAGAGCAGGTTGTCACGGACACGGCGATACCTAATATGTATACATTTTTTTTTATTTATGTAAGTTTTATACAATAACTTCATTTTTAAAACCAAAAAAATGTTTTAGTGTCTCCATATTCTAAGAGCCATAGTTTTTTCAGTTTTTGGGCGATTATCTTGAGTAGGGTCTCATTTTTTGCGGGATGAGATGACGGTTTGATTGGCACTATTTTGGGGTGCATATGACTTTTTGATCGCTTGCTATTACACTTTTTGTGACGTAAGATGGCAAAAAATGGCTTTTTTTACACTGTTTTTATTTTTATTTTTTTACGGTGGTCATCTGAGGGGTTAGGTCATGTGATATTTTTATAGAGCCGGTCGATACGGACGCGGCGATACCTAATATGTATACTTTTTTTTTATTTATGTAAGTTTTACAGAATGAGTTCATTTTTGAAAAAAAAAAAATCATGTTTTAGTGTCTCCATAGTCTAAGAGCCATAGTTTTTTCAGCTTTTGGGCGATTATCTTGAGTAGGGTCTCATTTTTTGCGGGATGAGATGACGGTTTGATTGGTACTATTTTGGCGTACATGCGACTTTTTTGATCACTTTTATTACCTTTTTTGGGAAGTAAGGTGGGCAAAATTTCAATTTTCTCATAGTTTTTATTTTTTTATTTTTATGGCGTTCACCGTGCGGGGAAAGTAACATGACCATTTTATAGATCAGGTCGTTACGGACGCGGCGATACCTAATATGTGTAGTTTATTTTATTTTTTTAATTTTTATTCAGTGATAAATGTTTTTTTTTTTATCTTAACTTTTTTCACTTTTTTTTACATTTTTGTGACCCAGACCCACTTGGTTCTTGAAGATCCAGTGGGTCTGATGTCTGTATAATACAGTACAGAACAATATATATTGTTCTGTACTGTATTTTACTTACACTGAACAGATCTGTGCTTTTAGCACAGATCTGTTCAGCACCATGGACAGCAGGACGCCTGAGCAGGCGTCCTGTTGCCATGGGAACCCTCCCCGTCTGCTCAGAACTTCGCAGACGGGGAAGGGTAAGCACGGGGCTGAGGGGGGCTCTCTGGGGGCTCTCTCCCTCTCCATCGGGGGGCTGCAAAGGCACAGCAGCCCCCCGATGGAGAGGGAGTGAGCTCCCTGACCGATGACAGTTAACTTTTTCCATACAGCGGTCCGTACGGACCGCGGTATGGAAAGGGTTAAACGGCTGACATCTTCACAGATGTCAGCCGTTTATACCAGGGGGCCAGCAATGTGCTGGCACCCTGGTACAACCACTAGAAGCCAACGATCGTTCATGGGGAGGCCCCCACCGCCTGCGACACCCCCCCCGCACCACCCTCCGGCATAAAATCGTGCAGGGGTGCAGGGGGGGGTGAAAAATATTTATTTTAGCCACTCTAAAGTTTCTGATCCCCGCGGTCAGGGACCGCGGCGATCAGAAACTGCAAAAAGCGCAGCAAACCGCAGGTCTGAATTGACCTGCGGTTTGCTGCGATCGCCGATACGGGGGGGTCAAATGACCCCCCCCTGCATTGTTACGGGATGCCGGCTGAATGATTTCAGCCGAAATCCCGTTCCAATTAACCCCTGGGGCGCCGGAATACAGATTTTAAGTCAGGACGTACCGGTACGTCCTGGGTCCTTAAGGACTCGGGAAATAGGGCGTACCGGTACGTCCTAGGTCCTTAAGGGGTTAAAGAGACAGCGCACCTTAAATCAAAATGGCCGAAAAGGACCTTGTACAGTTCCCCAGTGATGAAACAAAGCAAATGCAACCTGATACTGATCATTATGGAGAGCTGGAGGTAGAAACCACACTTCCAGCAGACCAAGTCACGCGACCAAGGCGCTCTCTCAAACCAACTATAAAGATCACAGAAAACTATCACACCAGGAAAGATGAGCTATGTGACAACCTGGAAGAGCTATGGGAACGAGTTTCCTCCCTCATATCACGACTTAAGTCCTCCTCAGGCGATGCCACCAGCTTACAAGTTGCCGTCGGGCGGCTGAACGCAGCCCATGAAAGATACAAGAGACTGTCCACAAGGTATATAACCTTTCTAAAAGACTCTAATATTGAAGAAGCCCTGTCAGAATTGTGCAAGGCAGAATCAATAGACCGACAAAGAGACGCCATGGTGCTGGACGCTAAAGATAAAGTGGAACTCCGCATCTCTCATTTACAAGAAACCAGATCACACAGATCGCATTCATCAAAACATTCCTCGCGGTCCTATAGATCATCATGCTCTAGAAGCTCCACCCTGAGCGACAGATTACTAGAGGCCCGCATAAATGCAGAGCAATCCAAAGTGAGGCGTTCCTTCACCGAAAAAGAAGTCCTTGTGAGGGCAGAAGCACAGACGGCGGCCAAGAGGGCTGAAGCGGAGGCAGAAGCAAAGAGGGCTGAAGCGGAGGCGGCAGCTAAGAGGGCAGAGGCAGAAGCCAAGAGGGCAGAAGCGGAGGCGGCGGCCAAGAGGGCTGAAGCAGAGGCAGAAGCCAAGAGGGCAGAAGCGGAGGCAGAAGCCAAGAGGGCAGAAGCAGAGGCTCGAATAAAGATCCTTGAATCAGAGAGGGAAGAGGAAATTGCATTAGCAAAAGTAAGACTACTTGAGCAAGCATTGAGCCAAGGCCTTGATTCAGTCTGCTTACCACCAGAGGAGATAGACGATCCAGCTGATCGCACCAGCGACTACGTACTGAAACAGTTATCTGCACCACCCCCAGTGTGCAGTACTGTCCAAGCAAACAACACTGAAACCTCCAAGTCAGCTCTACCTGCAGTGCCAGCGATACCCGCAGCACCCGAGCAATCCAATAACAGTCGCCCAGACGCGCCCTCTCAAGGGCAGTTATTACAGCAAGATGGCTACCAGGTGTTTCCTGGCCTACCTCCACAGCTCAAGCAGCAGTCATCAGAATCTACAGAGGCTAGACCACAGCTCAACCCTGCAGCAACATCATTCTACCCGGAAGCATCTCACCCTTTCACGCCACGCAGCCTATACGCCCCAGGGGCATCACAAGTTGTCATGGCAACATGCAGTGAGAAATCAGATATGTCTGAGTTTGCCAGGTTTTTTGGTGAGCAGAGAGCTAATTAACACCAGTCTCTCAAAATTTGATGACCGTGCGGAGAGCTACAGAGCCTGGAAGGCAACCTTCAAAGCCGCCATCGCCAACCTCAACCTAACCGCAGAGCAGGAGCTCGACCTCTTGATCAACTGGCTGGGCCCAGGCTCCACAAATCGCATCAAGAGCCTTAGAACTGTCTATGTGGGACAAGCAGAAGCAGGTCTCGCTGCAGCCTGGCAGAGACTCGAACGCACCTTCGGCAGTGCAGAAGCAATAGAGAAGGCACTATTCAGGAGACTGCAGAACGTCCCCAAGATCAGTCTCAAAGATGTCCATAAGCTTCAGGATTTAAGTGATTTGCTCATGGAACTGGAGCTCGCCAAAAGAGACCCTCGTCTGTCCGGGCTGTGCTACCTGGATACAGCCCATGGGGTGAACCCAATTGTCGTGAAGCTACCATACAGCCTGCAAGAGAAGTGGGCGGCATCAGTCTCAAGGTACAAAAGAGTGCATGACGTCACTTTTCCCCCATTTATTCATTTCTGCAGATTCATCGATGAACAGTCCCAGATGAGGAATGACCCCAGCCTTGACTTCCTGGAGTTCAATACTACAGCCTCAGTGACACCATCATCAAGGTATGAAAGTATTGTACATAAACACAGAGACTTTAAGAGCAGCGTGAATGTTAGAAAGACTAACCTACCATCATCTGCAGTACCCACTGGTAGACAGTACACTACCTCATCAGGAGACAAGGCCTTCAATCGTGAATGTCCCATTCATAAAAAACCACACTCGCTGAACAAATGCAGAGGATTTAGATCCAAAACCATACAGGAGCGCAAGAAAGTCCTCACCGAGCTTGGGGTATGCTTCAGATGCTGCGCTTCATTGGAGCACATGGCTAAGGACTGTAAATCCATCATCAAGTGTGAGGAGTGTCATAGTGAAAGACATGCCTCAGCTATGCACCCAATTCCACTCACAAGGGATTCACCGACTGCTGTCACCACCAGTCCTGCTCAAAGTCATGGCGGGGAGCCCCAGAACAACGCTAACACAACCACTGCTGTTTCCTGCTCATGCTTGGACGTATGTGGGGAGGGCCAGAGTGAGAAAAGTTGTGCCCGCATATGCCTAATCAAGGTCTACCCGGAGGGGCTACCAGAAAAGGCAGTAAAAATGTATGCCATCATTGACGACCAAAGCAACCGCTCCCTAGCAGGACCTAAATTCTTTGAAGCCTTTGGAATAAAGGGACCGTCAGAACCCTACATCTTAAACACCTGCTCGGGTCGCATAGAGACTAGCGGCAGGAGGGCACAAGGATTCATCGCTTGTTCCGTCAGTGGAAATACGGAAATACCTCTACCGACGCTGATCGAATGCGATCAAATACCCAACCATAGGGATGAAATTCCTACCCCGGAAGCTGCATTTCACCATCCACACCTAAGGCACCTTGCCAACGTTATCCCACCTATGGACAACAACGCCGAGATTCTACTCCTGCTTGGCAGAGACAATCTAAGGGTACACAAGGTGCGTCAACAGTGTAACGGTCCCGACTATGCACCATACGCCCAGAGACTGGACTTGGGATGGGTGGTCATAGGAAATGTATGCTTGGATCAACCTAGAATCCGCTCTTTCAAAACATACGTGCGTGGAGATGGACGCACAACTTGCATTAAGCCTTGCCCTCATCACTATGAGGTGAAAGAGAAGCCTCCAGACCTCATACAACCACCTGACGACATTCCTCCCTTTGCTGACAACTTGGGAAGATTAGTCTTTCATACCAGCAAGGACGATGATAAAGTAGCTTTGTCAGTAGAGGACAGAGAATTTATCAAGATAATGGACAATGAGTTCCTTAAAGACGAAACCAATCACTGGGTTTCTCCATTACCCTTCCGAGCTACCAGGGTGAGACTCCCGAACAATAGGGAACAAGCTCTGTCTAGATTTAACTCTCTTCAGCGTACCATGAACAGTAAGCCTGAGATGAGAGAACACATCGTTGCCTTTATCGACAAAATATTCCGCAACAACCATGCAGAACCAGCTCCATCCTTAGGGAAGAACGACGAGTGCTGGTACTTGCCTTCATTTGGAGTGTATCACCCATGGAAACCTAATCAAATTAGGGTTGTTTTCGACTCAAGTGCCAAACATCAAGGTGTATCTCTTAATGATGTCCTCCTCACAGGTCCTAATCTGACGAATAACCTAGTTGGAGTGCTGATGAGGTTCAGAAAAGAGCTCGTTGCCATCACCGCCGACATTGAACAGATGTTCCACTGTTTCGTAGTCAGAGAGGACCACCGGAATTTCCTCAGGTTTCTGTGGTACAAGAAAAACGACACCAACGCAGAGATGGCAGAATATCGTATGAGGGTACACGTATTTGGAAACAGCCCTTCACCTGCCGTGGCAACTTACGGCCTTCGGCGCACTGCATTAGAGGGAGAATCCAAGTACGGTAAAGATGCCAGAGACTTTGTAGAAAAGGACTTCTACGTAGACGATGGACTCAAATCACTACCGACTGAAGAAGCGGCTATCGATCTGCTCAAAAGGACTCAAAGTATGTTGTACCAAGCTAAACTTAGACTACACAAAATTGCTTCAAACAGCCTGGCTGTTATGAGGGCCTTCGAATCAGGCGATCACGCACCAGGATTCAAGGACATTAACTTGGGACTGGACAGTCCACCTGTGCAGAGGAGCTTGGGCCTCAGATGTGATCTCTCGGCTGACTCCTTCGGTTTTCAGATAAGTTGTGCAGACAAGCCATTCACAAAACGAGGCGTCCTATCAGTGGTAAACAGCCTATTTGATCCGCTGGGATTTGTAGCGCCCATCACTATACAAGGTAAATCTCTACTGAGACAGTTTTCTGAAACAGTCAAGGATTGGGATACCCCACTTCCCTCCGAGAAAGAGCAAAAATGGGAAGCCTGGAAGCGATCCTTGTGTGCCTTGGATGAGATCCACATCCCAAGATGCTATATTAAAACTTCACTTTCCTCTAGCATAAGGAAAGAACTCCACGTGTTCTCGGACGCCTCCACGGAGGCCATCGCAGCGGTTGCCTATCTGAAAGTCACAGAACCCAACAACCAAAATCACGTTGGATTCGTCTTTGGTAAGGCTAAGTTAGCCCCCAAGCCAGATCATACTATTCCCAGACTGGAACTCTGTGGGACTGTGTTGGCAGTGGAGATTGCGGATTTCGTACAACAAGAACTGGGTGTCGACATCGCCGAAGTCCAGTATTACACCGACAGTAAGGTCGTTTTAGGATACATCCACAATCGGACCAAGCAAATTTATGTGTACGTTAGTAACCGCATAGAGAGGATCAGGAGGTCCTCCAAACCTGTACCATCCGAACTTAATCCAGCAGATCATGCCACTAGGCCTATGTCTATAGGTTCCTTTACTAACTCTACTTGGCTTACAGGTCCAGAGTTTCTACTTGGAGAGGCGGACGAATGTGTACAGGAAGTTTTCAGCATCCAGGATCCGGATAATGATCCAGAAATCCGCACTGAAGTTAGTGCACTAGTCACTGGAACTACGCAAACCGCCAGTTTCGGTTGTCAGCGCTTTGAACGTTTCTCCAGTTGGATGAGACCCATCGAGAACGTCCCTGATGGGTGAACAGGACTGTATCTAGCTTCGCAGATCTTCTCCATTTCAAGTTGGAAAACAGGACTATCTATGTTTGCATTCTAACATGTTTCTTTTATAGGTTGTTTATATTTTATGGACATTCGTCATACTGAAATCCCCAAAGTGAATTTCAGACGGGGAGTGTGCTGTTCCTTTCATATTGAATTTCTGCACTGTATTATTTCTTGTTTTACCTATGTTGTTTAAGTCTATTGTTCTCTGCTGCCATCTGCTGGCCGGAATTTGTATGCTGCACGCCTTCGTTCTTGTTAAATAAAGTTTTATCTCTGGGCGTGGTTTTAGCAGCCTTGGGCCTGGTCACTTCCTGTAGCCTTTTTCAGTGCTGCATCCTTTGTGACTGGAGACACACACCTCGGCTTGTGAAGGCATCAGTTTTTGATCAGCAGTTGCCTCAGCAGTTAGCTTCAGAAAAGACATCCACATGACAGCATCTACTGTATTGCATCACTGTATGTCACTGCTCTGGATCAAATAAACCACGTTTGATTGCATCCTCATGTCTACGTCTGGATCCATCTAACCTGAGCATCTGCCGGTCCGGTCTGCTCCACTGCTTGGATACGAAGGTAGGCCAGTCACAAAGTCATTATCAGTTACACCTTCAATCGCCTTCATGTGGGGACAGAACACCACGTGCAGCTGCAAATGAGTTCTGCAAGTAAGAATACCCACTACTGCTATTCTACAAGTACTGGTAGATGTCACAGCAGAGTCCTATAAATCATGTGATGGTCTATGGCCCATAGAACATCACATTCATAGCACAAGTGGCGGCTATATCATCATCATCAATGCTTCATCATATGCCCGCAGGGTTATTAACATCGCCGCCAAGCCCGCCATTATTGCTCACACAGGGCTGGTCAGCACTGGAAATATGGGATTGCAAGTGCAACACCTATGGAAGCAGTAACTGTCACCATATTGCCGTGAGTGACTGATTCCAGCACAAGCGGCAGCTATAATCATCAGTCACTCACAGCAATATGGTGACAGTCACTGCATCCATAGGGGTTGCAGTTGCAATCCCATATTTCCAGTGCTGACCAGCCCTGTGTGAGCAATAATGGCGGGCTTGGCGGCGATGTTAATAGCCCTGCTGGCAAATGATGAAGCAAACCCAAAGGATAAGTGAAGGAAAATTATGAACTATGTACCCCCCATGCTGCAGAATGACACATATAGGCCGTGAACGGTCCGTGGTATCCCGGCCTGGATTCCTGCTGACAGCAGGAGCGCACGGCGTCATTGGTTGCTATGACGCCGTGCGCTTCATGCCGCCGCTGTACTACAGTAATACACTCGTATGATCTATATGAGTGTATTACTGTAGTACAGTGGCGGCATGAAGCGCACGGCGTCAGTGCACTCCTGCTGTCAGCAGGAATCCAGGCCGGGATACCATGGACCGTTCACAGCCATGTGCATTCGGCCATAGACTGATTCCAGCACAAGCGGCAGCTATATCATCATGAATATGGGCATGGGCACAGTGGGCGTGCAAGGGTCTGGTGGTGTTAGGAAATGGTATTGAGGGTAGGGGGGGGCCCAAACTAAATTCTTGCACCAGGGCCAATGAGCCCATAGCTACGCCCCTGTGCCTCCTACTTGTTAAGGGACCAAAAGTAATGGGACATAATAATAATCATAAATCAAACTTTCACTTTTTAATACTTTTAAAGTACAATTATAGCCTGAAGTCTGGAACGCATAGACTTCACCAGACGCTGGGTTTCATCCCTGGTGATGCTCTGCCAGGCCTTTACTGCAACTATCTTGAGTTCCTGCTTCTTCTTGGGGCATTTTCCCTTCAGTTTTGTCTTCAGCAGGTCAGGTGATTGACTTGGCCATTGCATAACATTCCACTTCTTTCCCTTAAAAAACTCTATGGTTGCTTTTGCAGTATGCTTTGGGTCATTGTCCATCTGCACTGTGAAGCGGCGTCCAATGAGTTCTGAAGCATTTGGCTGAATATGAGCAGATAATATTGCCCGAAACACTTCAGAATTCATCCTGCTGCTTTTGTCAGCAGTCACATCATCAATAAATACAAGAGAACCAGTTCCATTAGCAGTCATACATGCCCACGCCATGATACTACTACCACTATGCTTCACTGATGGGGTGGTATGCTTAGGATCATGAGCAGTTTCTTTCCTTCTCCATACTCTTCTCTTCCCATCACTCTGGTACAAGTTGATCTTGGTCTCATCTGTCCATAGGATGTTGTTCCAGAACTGTGAAGGCTTTTTAGATGTCGTTTGGCAAAACCTTCCTGTTTTTGAGGCTCACCAATGGTTTACATCTTGTGGTGAACCCTCTGTATTCACTCTGGTGAAGTCTTCTCTTGATTGTTGACTTTGACACACATATACACCTACCTCCTGGAGAGTGTTCTTGATCTGGCCAACTGTTGTGAAGGGTGTTTTCTTCACCAGGGAAAGAATTCTTCGGTCATCCACCAGAGTTGTTTTCCGTGGTCTTCCGGGTCTTTTGGTGTTGCTGAGCTCACCAGTCCATTCCTTCTTTTTAAGAATGTTCCAAACAGTTGTTTTGGCCACACCTAATGTTTTTGCTATCTCTCTGATGGGTTTGTTTTGTTTTTTCAGCCTAATGATGGCTTGCTTCACTGATAGTGACAGCTCTTTGGATCTCATTTTGAGAGTTGACAGCAACAGATTCCAAATGCAGATAGCACACTTGAAATGAACTCTGAACCTTTTATCTGCTCATTGTAATTGAGATAATGAGGGAATAACACACACCTGGCCATGGAACAGCTGAGAAGCCAATTGTCCCATTACTTTTGGTCCCTTAACAGGTGGGAGGCACATATGCAAACTAATGTAATTCCTACACCGTTCACCTGATTTGGATGTAAATACCCTCAAATTAGAGCTGACAGTCTGCAGTTGAAGCACATCTTGTTTCTTTCATTTCAAATCCATTGTGGTTGTGTATAGAGCCAAAAATGTTAGAATTGTGTAGATGTCCCAATATTTCTGGACCTGACTGTATATAAGAGATTGTGCCCCCAGCAGCTCTAAATGCCCGCTCTGACAAAACGCTGGCGGCAGGGCAGGCCAGCACCTCCAAGGCGTAGAGCGACAGTTCATACCACGTGTCCAGCTTGGACACCAAGTAGTTATAAGGCACAGAGGGATCATTGAGGATGCTGACACGGTCTGCTATGCATTCCTTCACCATCTTCCAAAATGTTTCTCTCCTTTTGACATTAGGCCGCGCATCAGGTTGAGGGTGCTGGCGGGGTGCCATTAAACTGTCCCAGGCTTTGGAGAGTGTTGCCTTGCCTCTGTTGGAACTGCTGTGTGTTCTCCTCATATCCCCTCCTCTGTTGCCCAAGGTACTATGTACTCTGCCGCCAGCGTTGTCAGCTGGAAGTTTTTGGAGCAATTTTTCCACAAGGACCTTCTGGTATTGCACCATTTTGCTCGTCCTCTCCACCACAGGAATGAGAGATGAGAAGTTCTCTTTGTAGCAGGGGTCTAGAAGGGTGAACAACCAGTAATCGGTGTTGTCCAAAATGTATAAAACGCGTGGGTCACGGGAAAGGCAGCCTAACATAATGTCAGCCATGTGTGCCAGAGTCCCAACAAGCAAGACTTCGCTGTCGTCATCAGAAGGATGACTCTCACTCTCCACATCCTCTTCCTCCTCCTCTGCCCATCCACGCTGAACAAATGGAATTAAACTTCCATGGGTACTACCCTCTGTACCGGAGGCAACCGTCTCCTGCTCTTTCTTATTCTATTCCTCCTCATCATCATTATCATCAATTTTGCGCTGAGAAGACGAACTGAGGGTGATCTGGCTATCACCCTGTATAATATTTGCCCCCATTTCCACCTCTTCCACATGCAAAGCGTCGGCCTTAATTGTGAGCAGCGAGCGTTTGAGTAGACACAGAAGTGGGATGGTGATGCTGATAATGGCATTATCACCGCTCACCATCTGTGTTGATTCCTCAAAGTTTTTTAAAAATTCACTCCTTGCTTGTGAAGAGCGGAAGCTGACTGGAAAGGCGACGACCATGTTGCAGCTTGTATTCCACTACTGCCTTTTGCTGCTCACAAAGCCTGGCCAACATGTGGAACGTCGAGTTCTAGCGCGGGATCATGTCGCACAACAGTGTCGGTGAGCTGGCAATTTGTAATTGCTGCTGCAGCAGCGTTGACAGACCGGCGGAAGCTGTCAATGACTTGTGGAAATGGGAACACACGCAGTGCACCTTCACCAGTAGCTCAGGCAAATTGGGGTAGGTTTTGAGAAACCACTGAACCACTAAGTTGAAGACGTGGGCTAGGCATGGGATGTGTGTGAACTTGCCGAGCTCCAAAGCCGCCACCAAGTTACGCCCATTATCACACACAACCATGCCTGGTTGCAGGTTGAGTGGCGAGAGCCACAGCTCAGTCTGGTCTCTTATCCCCTGCCACAGCTCTGCGGCGGTGTGCTGTTTATCTCCTAAGCATATCATCTTCAGCACGGCCTGTTGACGCATCCCCACAGCAGTGCTACACTGCTTCCAGCTACCAGCTGATGGCTGACTGGTGCTGCACGTGGAGAATTCAGAGGTGGAAGTGGAGGAGGAGACGGAGGAGGAGGAGCCACTTACATAGGTGCTGGCGGTAACCCTGATGGAAGTATGGCCCACAATCCTGGGCGTCGGTAGCACCTGTGCCATCCCAGGGTACAAGTCGCTCCCAGCCTCCACTACGTTCACCCAGTGTGCCGTCAGGGAAATGTAGCGTCCCTGGCCACAAGCACTTGTCCATGTGTCAGTCGTTAGGTGGACCTTAGCAGTAACTGCGTTGGTCAGGGCACGGGTGATGTTAGCAGACACATGCTGGTGTAAGGCGGGGACGGAACACCGGGAAAAATAGTGGTGGCTGGGAACTGAGTACCGAGGGACGGCCGCCGACATCAGGCCGCAAAAGGCCTCGGTGTCCACAAGCCTAAATGGCAACATTTCAACCGCCAGTAACTTAGAAAGTTGGGCGGTTAGTGCCATGGCCTGTGGGTGGGTGGCTGGGTATTTGCGCTTGCGTTCAAATGCCTGGGGTAAAGACATTTGGACGCTGCGCCGGGACAGGGAAGTGTATGTGGTCGCTGATGGTGCTTGCGACAGTACAGGTGCAGCGCGGGAGGCATCATCCAACATAGGGGAAGAGGAGGCAGTGGTGTGACCCGCAGACACAGATTGTGGACCCAGGCGTTCCTCCCACTTATTGCGGTGCTTGGCTGCCATGTGGCGGATAATGCTGGTGGTGGTGAGTTTGCTACTGTTCACACCTCAGCTTATTTTGGTGTGGCACAGGTTGCAAACTACTATTCTTTTATCGTCTGCACTTTCCGCAAAAAATCGCCATACCGCGGAACACCTACCCCTTGGCAAGGGAGATTTCCGCAAGGGGGTGCTCCGTGGAACACTGGCGGGCCTGTTGGGCGTGGCCCGCCTTCTCCCTGTTGCCACCCCACTGGCTTTTCCAGCCTGTTGCGGTGCTGCAGATCGCTCCCCCTCGGGACTGCTGTCCTCGCTCGCGTTTCCGCCTTCCCATGTTAGGTCAGTGACCTCATCGTCCACCAAGTCCTCTTCAACTTCCCCACTCCGATCATCCTCCTCATTTGCTGACCCCAACACAACATCAGTGATTGACAACGATATATCATCCTCTTCATCAACCTCTGCAGACAGTAATTGTGGTTGACTTGATGGCAATTGTGTCTCGTCATCATCCACCTCCTTAAACACATCATCTTGTGAGTGTGAAGGCTCTAGAGGTTGAGAATCAGGGCACAAGATCTCATGTCCCTCTTCAAGAGTGCTTGGGGAGAGGGCCAAATTAAGTGATGGGGGTGAAAATAGCTCCTCGGAACATACGAGTACCGGATCACTTGTTTGGCCAGACTCTACATGGTGGGAGGAAGGATGATCAGGGTGAGGATTGTGTTGTTGACCAGACTGTTGGCTACTGAGACTGGACTTGGTGGAAGACAGGGTGGTGCTTAACCCAGTGGAAGCATTATCTTCTGCAATCCAACCGACCACCTTGTCGCACTGGTCTGACTTCAAGAGTGTTGTCTTGCGATGCCCTGCAAACTGGGACATGAAGCTAGGTATCGTGGATGACTGTTTTCCTGGTGCTCTGGCAGCAGGCACAGTTGCAACGCGCCCTGAGCCACAGCCTCTGCCTGTACCATCAGAATCACGTCTACTTCCCTGTCCCTTAATACTCGCCTTCTTCATATTGACACTGGATATCACTGATATTTGGATTAAATATAGGCCTCACACGCTGTCTAGAAATAAGTGTAGATTTGCTTCTCACTGGTCACAGCAAGCAGAGTTTGAACAATACAGAAACTGACTGTAACTGCTATTTGGATTAAATATAGGCCTCACACACTGTCTAGAAAAAAGTGTATATTTGCTTTTCACTAGTCACAGCAAGCAGAGTTTGAACAATACAGAAACTGACTGTAACTGCTATTTGGATTAAATATTGGTCTCACACACTGTCTAGAAATAAGTGTAGATTTGCTTCTCACTGGTCAAAGCAAGCAGAGTTTGTATAATACAGAAACTGACTGTAACTGCAATTTGGATTAAATATAGGCGTGACACACGGCCTAGATATCAGTGCTGATTTGCTTCTCACTGGTCACAGCAAGCAGAGTATGTATAATACAGAAACTGACTGTAACTGTAATTTGGATTAAATATAGGCGTCACACGCGGCCTAGATATCAGTTCTGATTTGCTTCTCACTGGTCACAGCAAGCAGCATTTGTAGAATGCAGAAAATGAATCTCACTAACGGTCGCCCTGACACAAAAAAATAATTCCCCCAAAATAAATTTTGCTGCCACCTCTAACAATAGTCCTTAAATGGACTTTTGGGTCTCTGAAAGGTTTGAGATCAAATTCGCTCTACACTCACTCTGTCCCTTCCTAACAGCAGCTCTCCCTGACTCGCAATGATCCAAACCCGCGTGACCGGGTGCTCTATAGCAGTGGTCCCCAACCTTTTTTGCACCAAGGACCAGTTTCATACAAGTCAATTTTCCCGGGGACCGGGTGGGTTCTGGGGCGGGGCTTAGGGGTGGGCGGGGCTTAGGGGTGGGCGGGGTTGATTGATTCACGTGCATGACAAAACACAAGGTGCATGTTAAAATATATAACACTATGTAACGAATACACTTATTATTTAAATGTGACTCAACTCACCATAATGCTGAATCAGTGGGAGCACTGGGCTTGCTTCCGTGCAACAAGACAGTTCCATCTAGGGGTGATGGGCGACAATGACACCCGAAGTGTGTTCCTTATGTCCAGTCTACTCCGTAATCTTGTTTTGGTTGCTGTTACTGCAGAAAACCCTGCTTCACAAAGATAGGATGTTGGAAATGGCAGCAGAGTCTTCAGCGCTTTTGTGGAGATCTCAGGATGTTCTAACTTGACTTTAATCCAGAACGTTGCGAGATTTGACGTCTCAAACATACTTTTCAGGCCGCCATCATTTGCAATCTCAAGCAGTTGGTCTTCTTCTAGCACGGACAAAGTTGCCTCACCAGGCTTGTTCACAAATGGGTCACGGATCCATTCCTTCCTGGTTCGAGGGTCATGTGTGGTTGGAAAATAACGCTCAAACTCTTTTAAAAGCTGAGATAGGTGAGCGTGCAGCAATTGGGAGAATGAAGGTACAGGCTCGGTCTCTTCCAAAATCCCTGCTAATGTTAGAAACATGTCAAATATTCCTATTTTGACTCGCCGTCCCCACAATTCCAGTTTCGCTTTGAATGCAGCCACTTTATCTGCCAACTTGAAGACAGTTGTCATTCTCCCCTGAAGTGACAGATTGAGGTCATTGAGCAAGTTGAATATGTCACACAAGTAAGCAAGTTTTAAAACCCACTCTTTACTACTGAAATGTGCAGCAAGTGGTGATTCTTTTTCTAAAAGAAATCTATGAAGCGGCTCTCGTAACTCAAAAACTCTTGCCAGAGATCTACCTCTAGAAAGCCACCTCACTTCTGTATGTAACAAAAGACGTTTGTGCTCCGTGTCCATCTCCTCACAGAGCTGCTCGAACAGACGAGAGTTAAGGGCATGTACTTTGATGTAATTTATTACTTTAATCACATCTTTCAAAACGCTGTCAAGTTCGGGTGACATTTTTCGGCTAGCCAGCATTTCTCTATGGATGACACAGTGCGTAGACTCACATTCAGGCGCAACCTCCTTGACCCGAGTAGTTAAACCAGAAAGCCGTCCAGTCATGGCAGCGGCTCCATCTGTGCATACACCGACACAAAATGACCAGTTTAGTTTTCCTGTTATGTAATCATCCAAGGACTTGAATAGCTCAGCAGCTGTGGTGTTGGTTGTCAACAATAATGCACATAACATATCCTCATGCACATCCTCCTGAAATATATATCGCACAAAGACAAGCATTATTGCCTTGTTGTCAACGTCAGTAGACTCATCAACTTGAATCGCGTACCACGGTGACTCATTAATCCTCTCTAACAATTGTACCTCAATGTCCTCTATTTCATCAATTCGTCTAGTTATGGTGCTAGCCGAAAGAGGAACCTGTGCTATCTTTTTAACTGCAGCCTCTCCTAAAAGCTCACGGCAGATGTCCTTAGCGGCAGGCAGGATCAACTCTTCACCAATAGTAAAGGGCTTCTTAGCCTTGGCAATGCGGTTAGCCACTAAGAATGATGCTTTCAGTGCAGACACATTTGATGATGAGGTGGTCTTCAGTAATTGCTTCTGTCCTTCATATTCATGTTTTTTTCTTTCAAAAAACTTCAAAGCCTTGTCTTTTGATGCAGGGTGCTTGGTCTCTAAGTGGCGAAGGAGTTTTGAAGGCTTCATGGCCTCGTTGGATAGTCGTTCGCCACATATTACACACAGCGGGTTTGGGGCATGTGAATCACCTGTTGCGATGAAGCCGTAATTTAAGTAGGACTCTTGGTATTTTCTTTTAAATGCAGCTTTCTTTTTTTTTGCTGCTGTCTCATCTGCTGTCTTATCTGCTGTCTTATCTGCTGTCTCATCTGCTGTCTTATCTGCTGTCTTATCATTGGATCTTTCTCCCTTTTTAAAGAAACTCTGCAGCAATGTTTGCTTTTTACTCATTTTACAAGGGTTAATAGCTTGTGGCTTTATTTTATCTGTGCGTGGAGTGCACAAGTGAGAAATTAAATTCTGTCCACTTGTTACTAATCTTCCCCTGAATATAGCTGTTTCTTTTTCGTGCCTAGTATGTATACACAAGTTCAACTGCACTATTCTTGTTCTCCTATTTGTGGCATGGCCCTAATAAATCCTGCAATTAAGAATTTATTTTATTGGAGAACCACCACATATGGATATTCACATACTGCTGTAACATTTTGGGCAACAGTGAATACGCCCTTTGTCAAGCTGTGATTGGCATGTAGCATAGTATATGTATAGGCAGCGCCGTATATTGAAAAATCTGTAATTCTAGGTTCAGGGAGGAAGATACTTCATCCCTTTTCAGTGGATGTTGAATTCGCTCTAGCTGAGACACCGTACAATTGCTGGGGACCTCTTCCCAGCCAGGGAGAAGATGAGCTGTTCTTGCGAGACTAGGTCATTCTTGCAAGAACAGCTCATCTTCTCACTGGCTTTGAAGAGGTCCCCAGCAATTGTACGGCATCTCAGCTAGACTAGAGCGAATACAACGGCCACTGAGCAGGGATGAAGTCTTCTCTAATACCAGAATTTTGAGTTTGATACCAAAAAAAGTATTACAACACCAATTTAACATGCAAAAAAAAATTAAAATACTCACACGTTAACCACATGTTGCATGGGATAAACGTGAGTATTTTTTTATTTTTACTTTTTGCAAAGTATCAATTGACCATTATGCGAGGATGTACTTGATGGGGTCACTTACTATTAATGTGAAGCAAATAGAGGTCTAAATGGATAAAGCCTCATATTAATAGTAACACCAGCAAGTACTTCCTGACATAATGGACATTGAGCAGCATGGGGTTAATGTGTGGGTTGGTGTTGGTACTACAGTATGATAAGGTTACTGGCTATTAATGTGAGACACATGGAGTCTAAATTAATGAAACCATGTGCCACATATTAATAGCAACCTCGTCAAGTAGTACCCCGCTTAACATAATGGACAACATGGGGTTAATGGCATCAGGTACATGCTGGAGTAACTTGCTGTTAATATGAGGCACATTGCTTTATCAAGTTGGACATGCAAGTGCCTCACATTAACACTAAGTAACCTCATTATGTGTACCTCACATTAATGGTTAACCCAATGTTGCCCATTATTTGATGAGGTGATTAGAGGCCACTTACTTTTAATCTGAGGTACATGGGGGTACTAATGTAATAACACCATGTACCTTAGATTAATAATAGGTGACCCCATCTGTGGGACAGTGTGTGGGTACCTGCGCTTTTCAGATCACTAATGGCTGGGGACTGGACAGTGGCGGATCCAGAGCCTGGTCTCGGGATGGGCACTTCCATATTGTTTTGTGGCGGCGGACAGAAAATAATGTGGTGCTTATAGAACAGACTATTTTATTTAACCTGTGTGAGCAGAAGAAATGCTCTGTCTATAACTAAGGACTATCAGGGTATATTACAGGGCGTATTATAACTGAGGAGGGGTATCAGGGGACATTATACATATACAGGGGGTAATATAACTGAGGGGTATCAGGGTACATTATACAGTGGTAAAATAACTGAGGGGGTATCAGGGTAAATTATACAAGGGGTAATATAGCTGAGGAGTATCAGGGGACATTTTACAGGGCTAATATAACTGAGGGCTATCAGGGACATTATACAGGGGTAATATATAAGTTATATTATGACTGTATAATGTCCCCTGATACCCCTCAGCTATATTAACCCCAGTATAATGTCCCATGATATCCCTCAGTTATATTACCACTGTATAATGTACCCTGATACCCCTCAGCTATATTAACCCCAGTATAATGTCCCATGATACCCCTCAGTTATATTACCACTGTATAATGTACCCTGATACTCCTCAGTTATATAACTGAGGAGTAGGGTACATTATACAGTGGGGTAATATAACTGAGCTGAGAAGGGGTGCAGGTACTTTATATGTGTAGTGCGTACTACTGTATTATAACTTCTACTTATAGGGTCTCAGCTAGGCACCTGGAGTCACGGATTTTGAAGGACTATTGCTGGTTTTCTGGCACCGTACTGCCAGCCCAGATGTTGTAGCTGCTCACATGAAGGTCCTGCTGATTCACTCTGGTCAGGGACGTCCTCTCACGTATTCAGGTGCCCTATAATGTGAACATGGGGTGTCTTAACTTAAGGAAGCGAATCAATGCAATATGTTACTGCAAAATGCAATTAAACTACGCCGTAATAATACAGCATAGTGGTATAGCTAGCAGGGTCACAGATGCAAGCAGGACCACCAGGAAAACAGATATTAGCCCTTTCAATGCTTTTGATCACCCAGGATGCTAACGCTAACACCTGTACTTCCCTAGAGAGGCTATATATATATAAATCACACATCAAAAGTAGGGCAGCACTCTGTAAAGTGGGTGCCAGCGGTAACCCCTCAATTCTGTGTGGTAGACAAATTGCAAAAATCCACAGCACTCCTTAAAAGTGAAAAAATTTGCTATTTATTCACACATGTCAGACAGCAACGTTTCGGTTCTCTCTCAGAACCTTTTCCAAGCCAAGTGTTGAAGGCTTGAAAAAGGTTCTGAGAGAGAACCGAAACGTTGCTGTATGACATGTGTGAATAAATAGCACATTTTTTCACTTTTAAGGAGTGCTGTGGATTTTTGCAATATATATATATATATATATATATATATATCAAAAAGATGGCAGGGCAGCACTCCTCACTTCAAGTGATGCAAATGATTAAGGTGCCAGCGTTTTCCCTTGGGTCCTGGGGTCCAAACACAATCCAAATAAATGTAACGCAGCAATCCTTAGATAAAAAGTGGAAAAATACCAAATTTATTCAACACATGTTGATACAAGTAACGCTTCAGCTCTCTCACAGAGCCATTATCACTTGGCTTGATAATGGCTCTGTGAGAGAGCTGAAACGTTGCATGTATCAACATGTGTTGAATACATTTTGTATTTTTTCACTTTTTATCTAAGAAGGAGTGCTGCGTTACATTTATTTGGAAAAATAGAATATATATATATATATTATATATTAACCCTGTGACTGCCTTACTCCACCAGGGATGCAGACAATAAGCTTCACTTGCATGCTGTTTATTGCAGTTTGCCTGAATGCTGGATGTTCTGTGGCCCTTTGTATCTGGCTACTTAGAGCTTATTATTGGCCATGATGACACCACCACCCTCACCTAACTTAGCAGGCACGCGGGACGGCACTCAGTATCTTCAGGCAGGCTCTTCTTTCTTCCTCTGCCTCCCAGACGGGACTACTCCCTCTCCTGTCCTGGCTCACCTCGCACGGCTATGCCACCGATCCAGCTCCGCCACCCTATGTGCAGTAAACAGGACATGTTCTAGTTTTATTCTGACAGCCTTTTGCCGTGCCTCGCTGGAACTCTGCCCTCATTATAGTCAATGGGGACAGAGCAGCAGTCTGGGGGCACGCGGTCAACTTCACAATAGGGAGCAGCAGTTGGTCATGATGACACCACCACCCTCACCTAACTTAGCAGGCACGCGGGACGGCACTCAGTATCTTCAGGCAGGCTCTTCTTTCTTCCTCTGCCTCCCAGACGGGACTACTCCCTCTCCTGTCCTGGCTCACCTTGCACGGCTATGCCACCGATCCAGCTCCGCCACCCTATGTGCAGTAAACGGGACATGTTCTAGTTTTATTCTGACCGCCGGGCCTGTCCTGGGTAGGGGACCGTCGCATTAGGGTACTTTCACACTTGCGTTTTTCTTTTCCGGCATAGAGTTCCGTCCTAGGGGCTCAATGCCGGTGATCTGCCACTTTTCTATACCCGGACAAAAGTCTATACCCGGAAGTGATGTAGCTGCATCGGAAGTCACGTGGACGCGTTGGAATCAGCTGGAGGAGGGGGTGTGCGCGCTGCGCAAGCGCATTCGGCTAAAGTATGTTAATCTGGCAGAACGCCCCTGCATTTTCCCAGCCCTCCATTTCTTTACTATCAATGGCGGCATAGAGTTCGTTTTAGCAAATGCCGAGCGCAGTGAGGCCGAGCCTGATGCGTGGCGAGAGAAGCGAGCCCATGAGGGTACAAATTAATGTCGATTACGGGCTCGCGGCGTTCTGCCAGATTACTATATTTAGTTTAGCCGAATGCACTTGCGCAGCGCGCACACCCCCTCCTCCAGCTGATTCCAAAGCGTCAACGTGACTTCCGATGCAGCTACATCACTTCCGGGTATAGACTTTTGTCCTGGTATAGAAAAGTGGCAGAACACCGGCATTGAGCCCCTAGGACGGAACTCTATGGCGGAAAAGAACAGATCAGTTTTATCCCCATGCATTCTGAATGCAGAGTAATCCGTTCAGGATGCATCAGGATGTCTTCAGTTTAGTCTTTTTGACTGATCAGGCAAAAGATAAGGGTACTTTCACACTAGCGTTTTTCTTTCTGGCATAGAATCCGTCCTAGGGGCTCAAATCCAGAAAAGAACTGATCAGTTTTATCCCCATGCATTCTGAATGGAGAGCAATCCGTTCAGGATGCATCAGTTCAGTCTTTTTTACTGTTCAGGCTTTTCAGAAAACTGTAGCATGTTGTATTTTTACCTCCAAAAATCCGGAACACTTTGATTAAACGTCGGATCCGGCATTTTCCCCATTGACTTGCATTAGTGCCGTGTGATCCCACTTTTGCATGTTAAACCCGAAAAATGTGAAAAAAAAAAAGTTTAAGTCCATAAATGGCGGATCTGTTTTTTCCAATGCATTTTTTCATTGTGATCAGAATCCTGATCAGGATTCAAATGTAATCCGTTTTCACACGTTTTTCCAGATCGGCGGGCAGTTCCGGCGATGGAATTTCCCGCTGGATTCAAACAACGCTAGTGTGACAGTACCCTTAGATAGGCATAGATAGGCATACACAACAGTTTGAAGTGCCCACGACCTTCACCGAGTGGGACACTGCACACTGAAACTGACATGTGAATGAGGCCTAACTGATGCGCAAAATAACTGCAGTACGCACCATGTGCATGTGGCCCTAGCAAAGGATTTGTGTGTGGAGGGGAAATCTGCAGTACACCAAACCTCAGCCAAAATCAGGAATTTGGGATGGGGTTGGGGTCCACACAGAAATTGACCTGTGGGTGGATTTTAAAACCATGTCAAATCTGCATTTAAAATCATGCGGTTTTTGCAGCAGGTTTTTCTGTTCACATCTGGCGTTGACTGTAGTAACTGGGTTACCACTTTCATTTTTAACAGGCACTGTGAGAAAAGCACAAGTAACGCGGCCACAGGCGCCCTCATGGTTACAGGGCGGCTTCACATTGCCAGTCCCACATCCAGGCAAGTCTATTATTAAACGAGGGTCCCGCGCTCACCCCCCCCCCCCAAAAAAACCGCACCACCAGCAGCCAGGGCACCCACCAATGTCTCCAGCACACCTGACACAGCGTGGTCTCGTGTCACTGTCGGATACGCTGTACTGGCCGGCCGCATTCACAGTGTAATAAACGGGCGGGAGAAGAGCGCGCGCACTGTTAGGGAAGACAGACCAGGAAGAAAGCCCTCCCCCTACTTTAATAGACCTATTCATTGGTGGCAGTGGTGCGGCGCCTCAGAGCCAGCTCATTGTATTGGGCTCTGCGGCGGCCGCGTCATGGGAGGGAGGGATCCTCAAGCCTCAGTCCCTCCCTCCTTCTCCACTGACTTACATTTTTTTTTTTTGCGTCGGGCGCGCATGCGCTTCCAGTTCCTCTGCGTTCCTCTGCGGCCCGGCATAGTCTCATCCAGGGCCCGGTCCTGGGCCGCGGCCCGGCGGTTGGGGACCGCTGCTCTATAGCACCCGATGATGTGTTCCGGCCAGCCAATCACTATAATGCCAGTAGAAAACATGTCTAATGGCATTACAGTGATGGCAATATTGACCAGCATGTTTATTGGCTGCTTAGAAGGCACCAAACGTCTGGGGAGGAGACTCGAGCATGGCGCTCGAGCACATGTGGTACTCGGCAGAGCGCTCGGATCTGCCGAGCATAGCGATGCTCGAGCCGAACCAGTACTAGGCCGAGCATGCTCGATCATCACTACTTATTTGCCATTCAGCAGTGCAGTTATATGTTCTAAAGCCCTTTTTGGCATGTATTAGTGGAAAAAATACATATATTATTTGCTGTTCAGCGGTGCAGTTAAATGTTCTAAAGCCTTTTGTGGCGTGTATAAGTGAAAAAAAAAAAGTAAGGGCCTATTTGCCGTTCAGCAGTGCAGTTATATGTTCTAAAGCCCTTTTTGGCGTGTATTAGTGCAAAAAGTATATATATTTTTTGCCATTCAGCGGTGCAGTTATATGTTCTAAAGACTTTTGTGGAGTGCATAAGTGGAAAAAAAGTAAGGGCCTATTTGCAGTTTAGCGGTGCAGTTACAGTATATGTTCTGAAGCCCTTTTTGACGTGTATTAGTGGGGAAAAAAGGCTTATTAGCCGTTGTGTGGTGAAGTAAGAAAATTACAGACTTTTTTGGGGTGTTTTAATTTTCTTTTTATTTATTATTTAATCTAGCAGTCTGTCAGACAGAGAAGTGCCGGGCCCTGTACAGTGGAGTGGCAGAGGCCTAAATGTTTCTGGCGCAAGCACAGGTCACAGCAGAATAAGGGGACGTGGCAGCAGGAGTCGCAGCGAGAGGCCTGAGCTCCCGGTGTCATCTTGCGGTTGTGTCTTGAACAGCAACCCAGCTGATCTCGAATGGTTGACTCGGTCATCCACTTCATCCCAAGTGACATCAGACACCCACAGCCAAGAGCGGTGGGTTCGTCAGACACAACCCTTAGTTGTCATGGCATGGGATCGGGCCCTGTGCCCTCACCTGTCATCAACCTGCCTCTGTCCTTTTCTGTTCCCTTAGCCACAGAAGTATTATATGCTGTGGGCTCAGCTCCACTATACAGCAAGGATGAGCTACTAGAGGACAGTTTTCAGCTATTGGCCAGCCAAAATGTGGAGGACACATTCGCCGCTTCCTCCCGTAGACGGGCAAGTAGTGATGAGGAGAGTGGCGTGGGAGCTGGTGTTGCGAGCGGTCAGGCTCCTGAACCAGAGACCATTGAGGAGGACATCAGTGACGTACAGACAGTACTCGATGATGATGATTTAGCTGATTGCACTTGGGAGCTGCGTGAATTAGGGGCCTCATCATCGGGAGAAGAGGGTGGCAGCTTGCCCGTGTGCCAGCGGTGGAGCCAGCAAGTCGCTAGCGTGGCCGGGAGTCAGCAGGGTGACAGCAGTGGGAGGTCGGTAGCCAAACATTCCCAGGGTAGATCTCCCGCTTCTCAAGAGCCTACCTGCCTGGAAAGTAGTGGTGCAGGAATTCCAGGAAGCAGCAGCGATAGCAGTCAGTCAGTGCGGAATGTTGGGGGTAAAATCACCTACTCGGCAGTGTGGCAGTTTTGGCACTGGAGTAATGGAGGCCATTTTGGCACCAAAAATGGTAAAATGCTGAGTGGACCCAGCATGCATGTGGATCCAACACTTTGTGAACGTTATGGCGGCCATTATGGCGCATAACAGGTAAAATTTAGTGTTAGGACCCTTCTTACAGATATCGCCTTGACGTCCGGCAGACGGGCTCAGATGATTTTGTACAAAATGCATTTGCCAAGCATCTCACTTTATAAATAAGCGTAGCATTAGCACTATTGTCAAGGCTGTTGCAGCCTGTTATTGTGGGAGGGGCATAGGCTTTATAAGCCCCCTCCCACGGTCATCCGACGCTGGCGTCATTTTGTGCATTCCACTTCGTTTCGCCAGTCCCGCATGAACAAGGCTCCGGCCAGGTAAGTATGTACGGCCTCCTCCACGCCGCTTCCTCACCATCGCGTCTGATCCAGGAGGCCGTCTGGCCTCAAGTGGATCACGTTCCCCAATGTTCCCCATAACATCGCCGGCAGCTTTGGCTACCTCCGGGCCACGGAACCCGCCGGGCAGGCTCAGCGTCCTGCCCCCAATACCTCGTTCCCAGCCCCGTCCCGGTTGCCACAGTCGCTCCTAACGTTGCCAAGGGGAGGGTGGTCCGGAACCAGCCTCCGCGTCCCGCCTACCTACCCGCCCTTCATCACCCAGCGCCTCCTGCCTTCACCGCCCGGTCACCGCTTGCACCATTCTAAGCCCGGCGCCCCTCTCCATTCTCACCTCACCCCGATGCGCTCCAGGGACCGGCCGGCCCGGCAGACAGCGTGCTCGGCCCCTCCACCACCGTTCCGGCGTCCTTGCAATCCGGTGGCGGGGGGCGGGGCTGGCTCCTCCTCGTACACGCCCCCTTCTCTCCGGCACCTGCCTCAAACCAGGCGGCGCCGCTCTGCGCATGCTCCCCGGCAGGCATGCAGGATCAGCCACAAGAGCACATTTAATTCCACAGCAACACACTCCATTCATGTCAGGGGCCAGCAATGATAATATAAAAAAAAATAAAAAATAAAAAGAGAAACAAACCATCAAATGTCGTTATTAATAATAAAAAAAAAAAAATACTTGCCACGATTCATCTGATCATTGTATAAACGCCGCAATGTCCCCCGTGTTACATTACAGAAATACCTTTCCGGTTCCTTTTGACAGAGCCGTTGTACGCCAAACGTTTTATTACGCAATTTACCTGACCCCTTTTTTTTTGTCCTTCAAAATCTTCATCAGCAGGTTGGTATTTTTTTAATTTATTTATAAATTTTTTTGCATTATTCTCACCAGTCTCCTGCGCGCTCTGGGTACGGTAGTCTGGATACGTCTGCTCGTCCACGTCTACGCCTGTTTTAATGTCACAGCATTCATCTGTCAGTCACGTCCCTCTCCATTTGTTTTATCCAGCAACGGTTGTCCACGTTGCCATGCCAATCTTTCATTCCACGATTCACGTCTGTTTTACGTCTCCTGTGTCTCTTACGTCCCAGCTTGTTTTTCATTATTCAGGCCACGTCTGTCTTCACGTCTCACGCCTGTTTTCGTTATTCAGGCCACGTCGGTCTTTGTCTCACGCCTGTTTTCGTTATTCAGGCCACGACCGTCATTTACGTCCCACGCCTGTTTCATTATTCAGGCCTCGTCTGTCATTCACGTCTCACCCCTGTTTTCGTTATTCAGGCCACGTCTGTCATTTACGTCTCACGCCTGTTTTCGTCATTCAGGCCACGTCTGTCATTTAAGTCTCACGCCTGTTTTTGTCATTCAGGCCACGTCTGTCATTTACGTCTCACGCCGGTTTTTGTCGTTCAGGCCACGTCTGTCATTTACGTCTCACGCCTGTTTGCGTTATTCAGGCCATGTCTCGTCTTCTCACGTCCTCCTCCGTTTGTCTCTAGCCACATCTCAGCTCGTTCCATCCATGTATTTCATCCTCATCTTCCATCAGGCCACTCCGTTTCACACACGCCCTGGTTTTCAATATTCTGGTCACACCCCAGTCACTATTGGTTTCTCACCTGCCACGTCAGGCAGGTCATTTCGGTCCCTCATCCATGTTTGTCTGGCAGCCTACCCAGGCATCAGGTTATTTCATTCACAATCTTGTTCACTAGCCATAGGCCCTCCGCTAAAACTTTTACTTTTATCTCAGTCAAAGACTGACACCGCCACGAATCATCAGGACCTGAGGCCTCGGTAGACCAGGAGGAATTTCCAGGTACTGATCCCCTCTTTATCTATATTTATCTGGGTACAAGCATCGTCACAACTTCTTCAGGTCACTCCAAGCGTCCAGCTGGGGGCAGCAAACGCAACGCACCTCCGGGTGTCAGGCCACCAACGTTTCAGAGACCACGTCTCGGCTAACCAAAAATAAATTAAAAAAATTAAAAAATGTAAACCTTGTCCTCTCTTTCAGCTTCCCAACATGTCACATCGTTCCGAATTAGACGACTCCGCTTCCCTTCTGGATTCCCTGGCTTACAGCCATGCAAGCATGGGGTCACTCCGGAAGGCAGAGCTTTATCGACTCCTGGTGTCCGATTCATCCCACTCCGAAGAACAGTTGTCAATGTCAACTATCCAGTTGTCATTGACCCAGCTGCACGCCACCATCAACACCCTAGCCACCTCCATATCGGACATTCAAAATAGGCTGTCGGCAGTAGAGTCCAGAGACCCGTCTCCCAGTATCCCCGTCCCTCCTCTCCCGGTCGCTTCCACGTCCCAATCCACATCCTCAGATAGGGTTCCCGCCTTGTCTGAGGTAGCCCCGTCCCATTTCGTGACTGACACCCTCAAACGAGACATCTTGGAAGGGAAGGACGTCAATTTAGCCGCCATCCTCATTGCCACCCACGACACGGTTGAGAATAGGACCATAGCCTGCGAGAATGTGTCGATAGTTCTCAGGTCCAGGGATACCCGATTGAACAGAAAACTGTCCATCCCAGAATTCGTTCTGGACTTCAGCCTGTTCAGGGACATAATCTGCTCCGCCTTCCCCGAAAGGCGCGAGGAGCTGGATTTGTACCTGTACAGGGTCACGGATCTGGGGCACAAGTATGGAGGGTACGCATTTTATGACTACCACCGCTCCTTCTCGACCAAAGCCGCGGCGGCCCTCGCCCAGTTCCAACTGGTCACCAATTGGGCATCCCTGGACATGGAGCTGTATTGCCGACATTTCGCCGGTCTCAAAGTCCCCGCGTGCGCGTCATGCCAGTCCATTCTGCATGCCTCAGACTGGTGTCCAAACCCCAGCCTTCCATCGTCCCTGCCCAGGTCTGTGGCAGGCTCCTCGGGGTCCCAGCCTAGAGACAACTCGGGCACCGACAAGCTGGGTCGACCCATAGTCTTCCTAGGAAATTTTCAGGTATGCAACAACTACAATTTTGCAACCTGCAACTACAACCAGTGCAGAGCACTCCACGTCTGCTCCACTTGTTTCAGGGCCCACCCTCTGTCAGTTTGCCCAAATAGATCGGCCAGGAACAAGTGACTAGGAGTGGTCAACATGGACCTACTAGCCGCACTTCTCCGTGACCATCACAATCCCCACCAGGTTCGCTTCCTCATCGATGGTTTCAAGGAAGGATTCCACACTGGTCTCGTGGCCCTTCCTCAATCATCTTGGGAAGGCCCCAACCTCAGGTCTGCCATTTCTCGATGCCGCTTCGGTGGATCCTCTGGTCCAGGCGGAACTGGAGAAGGGTTTTCTCATCGGCCCTTTCTCCAGCATTCCGTTTGATTACTGGAGGATAAACCCTATCGGCATCGTTACCAAAAAAAAAATTTACGACCTCTCAGCTCCTCATGGTTCTCACATTCCCAGCCTCAACTCCCTGGTTCCGTCTGAGGAGTTCTCGATGAGATACTCCTCTCTCAGTGAAGCCATCACTCTCATCCTCCTGGCAGGCCAAAGGGCTTGGCTGTCCAAGGCTGACCTGGCGGACGCTTACAAGCTGCTGCCCATCAACCCACAACTCTGGAAATTCTACAGTATCAAATGGGTCGACTTGTACTACTTCGCCAACCACCTCACCTTCGGCTCCAAAAGTAGTCCGTGGCTTTTCGACCAGTTCGCCTAGGCCCTCCACTGGGTCCTGGTCAACCATTGCAGGTGCCCTATGGTCATCCACTACCTGGATGACTTTCTCTTAATAGAGCAACCAGACGTTTCACCCTGCAAACTTGATAGCCTACTCCAGGTTTTTGCCAGCCTCAACATCCCTGTCGCCCCTACCAAGATTGAAGGTCCCTCAACCACCATCACTTTCCTCGGCATTGTCTTAGATACCCGCAAGATGGAAGCAAGGTTCCCTGAGGACAAGCTGTCAAAGATCAAGGGGGTCATTTCCAGATTTGTGGGTTGCAGGGTCGTCTCAAAGCAGGACTTACAATCCCTGCTAGGCATGCTGAACTTCGCCGCCAGGATCATGCCCCAGGGCAAGGCCTTCTTGTCCAGACTCCTGGATCTGCTACCAACTGCCGCAGAGCAGGACTCCCTGATAGTCCTGGATGCACCCGCGATGGCGGATCTAGCCATGTGGAATTCCTTCCTGACCCGCTGGAATGGGATCTCCCTTTTCGTCCCTCAATGGTGTTCCTCTTCTCCCATGATTTTTTCTGACGCCGCTGCCTCCAGGGGTTTCGCGGCCATCTACAACACCCAGTGGTTCGCGGGCCACTAGCCCCCCGAAATCTCTTTGCTCAGCGAGTACCTCGGATCCTCCCCCCTCCTAGAGATCTACCCAATCGTAGCGGCCGCAAAAGTTTGGGGCAGGCAGTGGGCAAACTCCCCGGTGACATTCATTACGGATAATCAGTCGGTAGTGGATATCATTACCAAAGGTAGGTCCAAATCCCGCCACATCATGCCTTTCGTCCGCAAGTTAGTTTGGTTCTCCCTACAGCACAACTTTCAAATTTCATGCAGACACATCCAGGGTGTCCAGAACTCCGCGGCTGACGCACTGTCACGCTTTCATTTCAACCGTTTCTTCCAGGTCATGCCAGAGGCGGATCCAGCAGAATTGTCCCCTCCGGAGTTCAACACACTACGCATGGACTAGCGCAAATCATTTCATCCGCCAAATCCCTCATACAAAAATCACTATCAGCCAACACAGCTAGAAACTATAAAACCGGTTGGAACAGCTTCCAAAAATTTTCACGTCTCCAACCTAGGAGCGGCACAGATAGGACCACCTATTTGATGGCTTTTTAGCTTATTGTCACCATCACCTCAAACTTGGCTACAATTCCATCAGATTGTACATGGCAGGGGTGCAATACTACAGGGAGTGCAGAATTATTAGGCAAATGAGTATTTTGACCACATCATCCTCTTTATGCATGTTGTCTTACTCCAAGCTGTATAGGCTCGAAAGCCTACTACCAATTAAGCATATTAGGTGATGTGCATCTCTGTAATGAGAAGGGGTGTGGTCTAATGACATCAACACCCTATATTAGGTGTGCATAATTATTAGGCAACTTCCTTTCCTTTGGCAAAATGGGTCAAAAGAAGGACTTGACAGGCTCAGAAAAGTAAAAAATAGTGAGATATCTTGCAGAGGGATGCAGCACTCTTAAAATTGCAAAGCTTCTGAAGCGTGATCATCGAACAATCAAGCATTTCATTCAAAATAGTCAACAGGGTCGCAAGAAGCGTGTGGAAAAACCAAGGCACAAAATAACTGCCCATGAACTGAGAAAAGTCAAGCGTGCAGCTGCCAAGATGCCACTTGCCACCAGTTTGGCCATATTTCAGAGCTGCAACATCACTGGAGTGCCCAAAAGCACACGGTGTGCAATACTCAGAGACATGGCCAAGGTAAGAAAGGCTGAAAGACGACCACCACTGAACAAGACACACAAGCTGAAACGTCAAGACTGGGCCAAGAAATATCTCAAGACTGATTTTTCTAAGGTTTTTGGACTGATGAAATGAGAGTGAGTCTTGATGGGCCAGATGGATGGGCCCGTGGCTGGATTGGTAAAGGGCAGAGTGCTCCAGTCCGACTCAGACGCCAGCAAGGTGGAGGTGGAGTACTGGTTTGGGCTGGTATCTTCAAAGATGAGCTTGTGGGGCCTTTTCGGGTTGAGGATGGAGTCAAGCTCAACTCCCAGTCCTACTGCCAGTTTCTGGAAGACACCTTCTTCAAGCAGTGGTACAGGAAGAAGTCTGCATCCTTCAAGAAAAACATGATTTTCATGCAGGACAATGCTCCATCACACGCGTCCAAGTACTCCACAGCGTGGCTGGCAAGAAAGGGTATAAAAGAAGAAAATCTAATGACATGGCCTCCTTGTTCACCTGATCTGAACCCCATTGAGAACCTGTGGTCCATCATCAATTGTGAGATTTACAAGGAGGGAAAACAGTACACCTCTCTGAACAGTGTCTGGGAGGCTGTGGTTGCTGCTGCACGCAATGTTGATGGTGAACAGATCAAAACACTGACAGAATCCATGGATGGCAGGCTTTTGAGTGTCCTTGCAAAGAAAGGTGGCTATATTGGTCACTGATTTGTTTTTGTTTTGTTTTTGAATGTCAGAAATGTATATTTGTGAATGTTGAGATGTTATATTGGTTTCACTGGTAAAAATAAATAATTGAAATGGGTATATATTTGTTTTTTGTTAAGTTGCCTAATAATTATGCACAGTAATAGTCACCTGCACACACAGATATCCCCCTAAAATAGCTAAAACTAAAAACAAACTAAAAACTACTTCCAAAAATATTCAGCTTTGATATTAATGAGTTTTTTGGGTTCATTGAGAACATGGTTGTTGTTCAATAATAAAATTAATCCTCAAAAATACAACTTGCCTAATAATTCTGCACTCCCTGTATTCCACCCTCAAACATCCCGATAGTAAGGCGATATTCGCGTCCCCCGCCATCAGGGCTGTCCTTAGGGGAATTCAAAAAAGCAGTCTGCCATGCACTCCCACCAGGCAACCAGTCTCAGGGGATCTGTTCAGGAAGCTTTCCAATTCCCTAGACAGCAACCCTTTCGGGCTCCATCCCAGCACCATCATAAAAGCAGCCAGAGGAATTCACAGGTTTCTCCCCAAAATCCAAGGGTCTGACCAAGAGCCAGTTAACTTGGAGTCACGACCATTTCATCATGCTATTACCTTCCACCAAAACGTCGCAATCAGGGCCCCCAGTCTCAGTCAAGTACTTCAGGTCCTTCAATAAATGGTGCCCAGTCTAGGTTTTCAACCAATTAATTAGCTCCTTGGGTCATTCCTCCCCAGACAGTCCGCTGCTAACCTTCAAATCCAAACCCATCACGACCGCGCAATTCATTTCCCACATTTGCCTTCTAGTCGCCGGCCTAGGTGTCGATCCCAAAACCATTTCAGGTCACTCGTTTCGGATCGGGGCGGCTTCCGCAGCCTCCAAGCATAACTTTCCCAGTCATATCATTCGGCAGATGGGACGTTGGGAGTCATTTTGCTTCACCAGGTACATTCCCAATCCGCATCAGGAAATATCAGACGTTTTCCGTAAACTGGCATTGTAATTCATGCACCCTTTAATAAAATACAAAAGTCTACCTTTTGCATTGCTTTTTGGCCCCTTATAAGCTACCCACGTTTCACGGCTATAGGCACAATCCAGGCCTACTTAGTTTATGGTACGTTCAGGTTTCCTGGGTTCACTACGATAGCTCCAGTATCCGTAGCCACGACCATAATTGTCAAGGCTGTTGCAGCCTGTGTTTGTGGGAGGGGCGTAGGCTTTATAAGTCCCCCTCCCACGGTCATCCGACGCTGGAGTTATTTCATGCCCCACCCTCCCTCCTCTTTTTCAAGGGCTTCCTCAGGGTATGCTCCCTTATAGGCTACCCACGTTTCACGGCTATGGGCACAATCCAGGCCTACTTAGTTTATGGTACGTTCAGGTTTCCTGGGTTCACTACGATGGCTCCAGTTTCCGTAGCCACGACCATAATAATCTTTTTTGTGACTATGGCATTATTGTACTTTATCTGGTTTGCAGGGTGCTGCTGAATTCCCCGTTTTTTTCACAGTTTTCTGTTAAGCCACCGAAGGAGGTGAACATCGCCATTTGTAGAATCTGTGGGCAGAAGGTGAAGCGTGGCCAGGGTGGCAATTTTGGCACCTAGACCCTGCGTCAACATATGCATCGTCACCATAAAGTGGACTGGGAGAACTGTGGCTCCGATGTGGTGGTCCAGCCTGCCGCAGCAACCGCTGCATCACCCAGTGGCATGCACCCAATTTCAGGCAGTCAAAGCTCCACCACCTCAGCCAAAGGGAGCTGTCTGTCCTTCCCATCATCTGCTGGTCCTGATGCTCCTGCTCCTCCTACACCTCATTAGTCATTCCGTCAGCAATCAATCACCAAAGTAATTGCCAAGAGACAACAGTATGCATGCACTCATACAATGGTGCAGAAGCTAAATGTGGTTCTGGCCACGTTGCTGGTGCTGCAGTCCATCCCTTTCCAAATAGTGGATTCTGCACCTTTCAGAGAACTGATGGCTTGTGGCGAGCTGAGGTGAAGAGTCCCAAGCCGTCATTTCTTTGTCAAAAAAGCAGTACCATCCCCCTGGTGGGCCAGTCTTTGAGCCTGTCGGTGTCTGCCAAAGTGCACGGCAGCGCCGATGTGTGGAGCTGTAACTACGGTCAGGGACAATACATGTCCTTTACAGCCCACTGGTTTGTAAAGGACATGATATGCGACATCTCCACCCGTTGGAATTTCACCCTCCATATGTTATATTGACTATACAAACAGAGAAAGGCCATAAACGATTTCTTAATGATCTAAGCAGACAGGAGTACTCCACTGTGTATCTTTGATGTCAGCCAGTGGCAGCTCATGCGTGACACCTGCCGTTTGCTCAGGCCTATTGAGGAGGCCACGTTATTTGTCAGTCACCAGAACTACAGGATGAATGATGTCATTCCACTGCTTCATGTTCTGGAACAGACGCTGGTAAATCTGGCTGGTCAGGGGACTGGAGATCTCATGTCCACAAGAGCCCTGTGGGGGCTGAACTGGAGGATAAGGACATTGGAGCACAAGCAATGTGTAGCGAAATGGGTGGTTTTTCTACACAGGTGACAGGAGAGGAGGAGCATGAGCAGCCAGAGGATCTACAGGACGAAGAGAAGGCAGTGGACCCAGACACACCATGGCAGTATGCAGTGGAGATGGAGGCAGGAAGTTCCTCCGAGTCACTTGCACAAATGGCCCAATGCACGCTGACTTGCTTGCATAGTGACATCCAAATTGTCACCATTTGGCAGAGGGATGACTTCTGGCCCTCCTCCTCTTGCTACCGGTCCAAAATGGGGGCCTTTTTTACATCCGCTGACAGGGAGGACAAACTGAACTACTATAGAGACATCCTATGTAGTCAGTTGGCCACTGCTTATCTGTGCCATTATCCATCCTCTTGCAGGCCTGACCAGAAGGGCCCTCTGTGCTCACGTTCCTCTGACAAGGCTGCTGTTGCGGGGGGGGGGGGGGGGGTAGGAGCACTTCCAGCTCCATCAGCAGAAACTTGAGTATAGAGTCGCTGATGAGCAGCTTTCTTCACCCACCTAGTGAAGAAACTACTCACCAGCAGCAGCAGCTAGACCTGGAGAAGGACCTGAACAGCATGTAGTGGCATACTTGGAGTGCACCCTGCAACCCGTTATTAAAGATCCGCTGGACTACTGGGCAGCCAATCTGGATTTGTGGCCACAACTGGACGAGTTTGCCCTGGAAAAGCTGTCCTTGCCGGCCAGTAGTGTGGCATCAGAGTGGGTGTTTAGTGTGGTGGGGGCAATAGTTACCCGAAAAAGAACTCGCCTGTCCACCGAAAATGTGGAGAGACTGACCTTTGTCAAGATGAATCAGGCGTGGATCAGCCAGGATTTCCACCCACCAATGCCTAATGCATAAGAATTAGATCATCCATGCTGCCTCACCCAAACTTTGTCAAAAGAGAGCGGTTTCTTCTGGCTACCTGTTTCAGCTACTATTCTGATGCTGCTACCCACCTGATGCCAAGTGCTCCTTGTTACACCCACAATCGTCAGCGGGTACTGTTATTGCCACCCACCTCCACACTATGTCACCTTGCCACTCTGTGGTCTCCTAATGCTGCTGCTACCTCCACCCTATGTCACCTTGCCACACTGTAGCCTCCTCATGCTGCTGCTGCCACCTCCACACTCTGTCATTGTGCCACTCTGTGGTCTCCTCATGCTTCTGCTACCTCAACACTCTGTCACCTTGCCACTTTGTGGTCTCCTCATGCTGCTTCCACCTCACCACTTTGTCATTGGGCCACTCTGTGGACTTCTCAAGCTGTTCTCCCACCCTCCCCACTCCATGACAGGGCCACTATTTCGCCTTTTTGGCCTGGATGACATTAACATTTATTTGACCCTTCTTCTGATCTGTCAGAAGAAAGGGAAAATGAGACCCACAACAGATCCTGTCTGTGTAGCAGCTGTAAAGCCTGTATGGTCCCATCAGAATTGGCTTATGATTTGGTAGCCAAAAGCAGGAGTGGGTACAAAACACAGAAGACATGCAAATATTCCATTCACGTGTCATCTCTGTTTTGGATCCAGTCCTGGTTTTTGTGGCATTAGCAATACTGATGGATTACTGACCAAATGCAAAGTGAAAGCAGATGCCCAACAAACAGAATCCGTTTTTTGGGGGTTATTATTCTGACGGATCAGAGGAAGGGTAAAATAATCAGGGAAGTCAACACAAACTTACTGCTGAGACCCTCTCCACTCTGTCAGGGGGCTCTACTTGTATAAGTGTTTAATAGAACAGGTTCTGTAAACATCTAGGTGGAATCAGCTGATGACGGTGTAAAAGGAGCGAGCTTCTTCTTGACGCTGACATCGACCTGTAAGGCTGAGTTCATACTTGAGTTATTTGGTCAGTTTTGGCCAAGTGTGCAATGATTCTAAGAGCGACGCCTGTCATCTACTTGTCATACTGACTCACAGTATTATTTCACTAAATTCATATTTTCCAGTTTAAATCAATTTTATTTCCTGTGACACATCAAGGATTAACAACAAAACAAACTTTAATATTTATTACCATGATTCTGCAGTTTACAGAAACACCCCTTATGTGGTCGTTTACCACTGTATGGTCACATGGCAGGGCTCAGAAGGCAAAGAGCGCCATATGATTTTTGGAGGGCAGATTTTGCTGGAATGTTCTTAGGGCTCTATGTTGCATTTGAAGAGAACCTGAGGTACCCCCACAGTGAAAACACCCAAAAAGTGACCACAGTTTGTAAACTACACCACCCAAGGAATTTTCAAGGGGTGTAGCGAGCACTTAGACCCAACAGGCGTTTCATAGAATTTATAACCCTTAGTAACATAGTAACATAGTAACATAGTACATAAGGCCGAAAAAAGACATTTGTCCATCCAGTTCGGCCTGTCATCCTGCAAGTTGATCCAGAGGAAAGCAAAAAAAAACTGTGAAGTAGAAGCCAATTTTCCTCACTTTAGGGGAAAAAAAAATTCCTTCCCGACTCCAATCAGGCATTTAGAATATCTCCCTGGATCAACGACCCCTTTCTAGTAGCTATATCCTGTAATATTATTACACTCCAGAAATACATCCAGGCCCCTCTTGAATTCCTTTATTGTACTCACCATCACCACCTCCTCAGGCAGAGAGTTCCATAGTCTCACTGCTCTTACCGTAAAGAATCCTTTTCTATGTTTGTGTACAAACCTTCTTTCCTCCAAACGCAGAGGATGTCCCCTCGTCACAGTCACAGTCCTGGGGATAAATAGATGATGGGATAGATCTCTATACTGACCCCTGATATATTTATACATAGTAATTAGATCTCCCCTCAGTCGTCTTTTTTCTAACGTGAATAACCCTAATTTTGATAATCTTTCAGGGTACTGTAGTTGCCCCATTCCAGTTATTACTTGAGTTGCCCTCCTCTGGACCCTCTCCAGCTCTGCTATGTCTGCCTTGTTCACTGGAGCCCAGAACTGTACACAGTACTCCATGTGTGGTCTGACTAATGATTTGTAAAGTAGTAGGAATATGTTCTCATAACGGGCATCTATGCCCTTTTTGATGCAACCCATTATCTTATTGGCCTTGGCAGCAGCTGCCTGACACTGTTTTTTGCAGCTTAGTTTGCTGTTAATTAAAATTCCTAGATCCTTTTCCATGTCAGTGTTACCGAGTGTTTTACCATTTAGTATGTACGGGTGACTTGCATTATTCCTTCCCATGTGCATAACTTTACATTTGTCAATGTTAAACCTCATCTGCCACTTATCTGCCCAAGCCTCCAATCTATCCAGATCCCTCTGTAGTAGTATACTGTCCTCTTCAGTGTTAATTACTTTACACAGTTTAGTGTCATCTGCGAAAATTTATATTTTACTATGCAAGCCTTCTACAAGATCATTAATAAATATATTGAAGAGAATAGGGCCCAATACTGACCCCTGAGGTACTCCACTAGTGACAGTGACCCAATCTGAGTGTGTACCGTTAATAACCACCCTCTGTTTTCTATTATTGAGCCAGTTACTTACCCACTTACAGACGTTTTCTCCTAGTCCGAGCAATCTCATTTTATATACTAACCTTTTATGTGGTACAGTGTCAAATGCTTTGGAGAAGTCCAGATACACGACATCCATTGATTCGCCGCTGTCAAGTCTAGAACTTACCTCCTCATAGAAACTGATTAAATTAGTTTGACATGACCGATCCCTCACGAAGCCATGCTGATATGGCGTTATTTGCTTATTTCCGTTAAGATGCTCTAACATAGCATCTCTCAGAAAACCTTCAAACAGTTTACCCACAACAGATGTTAAACTTACCGGCCTATAGTTTCCAGGCTCTGTTTTTGGACCCTTTTTGAATATTGGCACCACATTTGCCATGCGCCAATCTTGTGGGACATTCCCTGTCAGTATAGAGTCCGCAAATATCAGAAATAAGGGTCTAGCTATGACATTACTTAATTCCCTTAGGATACGGGGGTGTATGCCATCCGGTCCTGGCGATTTGTCTATTTTAAACTTTTTAAGTCGCTGTTGTACTTCTTCCTGGGTCAGACAGGACACTTTTAATGGGGAATTTATTTCAACATTCAGCATTTCATCTGACAGTTTATTTTCCTCAGTGAATACATTGGAGAAAAAAAATATTTAACAGCTTTGCTTTCTCCTCGTCGCTCTCTGCGACTCCCCCCTCATTACTCTTTAAAGGGCCGACACCTTCAGATTTATACTTTTTAACATTTATATAATTGAAGAACATTTTAGGGTTAGTTTTACTCTCTTGGGCAATTAATCTCTCGGTCTCTAGTTTGGCCGCTTTTATTTGTTTTTTACATGTTCTATTTTTTTCCTTATAGTTTTTCAGTGCTTCCGTGCTACCCTCCTGTTTTAGTGTTTTATATGCTTTCTTTTTGTCATTTATTGCTTTCTTTACAGTTCTGTTTATCCATATTGGTTTCTTTTTGTTCCTTAACCTTTTATTCCCATACGGTATGTACCTCTCACAATGAGCTTTTAGGATGCTTTTAAAGATATCCCATTTTGTGGCTGTATTTTTATTTGTGAGGACTTTATCCCATTTAGTTAGGCCTATGGCCTCTCTTAGTTGGCTAAATTTAGCTTTTTTGAAGTTTGGTATTTTTGTTCGTCCCTGTAGAAATGCTCTTTTGAATGATAATTGGAAGGTTATTACTATTGTCACTATTTCCCAGGTGTCCCCCAACCTGCACGTCTGTTGTTCTGTCAGGTCTATTGGTTAATACTAAGTCCAGTATAGCCGTCCCTCTAGTCGGGTCCTGAACCAGTTGGGAGAGGTAATTGTCTTTGGTTATTGCCAAGAATCTGTTTCCTTTATGAGATATACAAGTTTCAGTTACCCAGTCTATATCTGAGTAGTTGAAGTCCCCCATAATAACCACCTCATTATGATTTGCCGCCTTGTCTATCTCATTTAGTAGTAGATTTTCTGTGGACTCTGGTATATTAGGCGGTTTATAGTAAACTCCTATTAGTAATTTATTGTTGTTTTCAGCTCCATGTATCTCTACCCACAGTGACTCCACATGTTCATGTCCCTCACTTATATCTTCACGGAGTGTGGGCTTTAGACAGGATTTTACATAAAGGCAGACCCCTCCCCCTCTCCGGTTTTGACGATCCTTTCTAAACAGACTGTAACCTTGTACATTAACTGCCCAGTCATAGCTATCATCCAGCCATGTCTCAGTTATTCCCACTATGTCATAGTCCTCCTCACACATCACTAATTCCAGTTCACCAGTTTTATTAGTCAGGCTTCTGGCATTAGTATACATACATTTGAGAGGTTTATGTATATTTTTTACCCTACACCTTGGCTGTGAAAATGAAAAATTACACAAGAAAATGGTGCTTTAGGTCCAAACTTCCTGTTTCACAAAAGATAACAGGAGAATATCCCCCCACAATTAGCTACCCATTTTCTCCTGAATACAGTAACACCCAAATTGTGGTCGTAAACTATTATTTGGGGATATGCCAGGGCTCAGAAGGGAAGGAGCAGCATCTTGATTTTCTAACATGGAATTTTCTATCATGGTTTTTAAGAGCAATAACTTTTTAATTTTTTTGTTTATTGAGCTGCCTTAGGTCTTATTTTTTGTGGGACAAGCTATAGTTTTTATTTGCACCATTTTTGGGTACATTAGGCTCTCTGGTAGATTTTTATCTTATTTTTTTGGAGGTGAACTCACAAAATAGGGTAGATCATGTGATATTTTTGTAGATCCACTCGTTATGAACGCAACTATACCAAATATGTCTATTTTTTTTATTATTATATGTTTCACACAATCAGAACATTTTTTGAAAAATGCGTTGTCATTTTAATAGAGCCATATTTTTTAAAAATTTTCTGGCTATGGTCTTGGGTGGGGGCTTGTTTTTTACAAGATAAGGTGATGTTTTTATTGCTACCATTTTGGGCTACATACAACTTATTGTTTGATTGATATTTTGTTTTTTGTGAGGTAAGGTGACTATAAAAATCTGTTTTGGCATAATTTTTTTTTTTTTTTTTTTTTTTTTTTACACCGTTCACTTGATGGGGTAGATCATGTGATATTTTTGTAGATAGAGTTGTAACAGACGCAGCAATACCAAATATGTCCTGTGTAGGGGCTCATTTTTTGCGGGATGAGGTGACTTTTTATTGCTACCATTTTTAAGTAGATATGACTTTTTGATCGATTAACATTATATTTAGAGATGAGCGAATTTTTCTAAAATTTTATAATAAAATAGACCGGCATTCGACCATATGGAATCACGTAAGAGACTCAGGAGATGTGTAATAAAATATACTTTATAACTATATGCACAATAAAATCTCATTAAAATAGGACATACAATGACATATACGTGGGATAGTGATAGATATGCAATCTCATATAAGGGTACTTTCACACTAGCGTTTTTCTTTTCCGGCTCAAAGCCGGAAAATAACTGATCAGTTTTATCGCCATGCATTCTGAATGGAGAGCAATCCGTTCAGGATGCATCAGGATGTCTTCAGTTCAGTCTTTTTTACTGATCAGGCTTTTCAGAAAACTATAGCATGTTGTATTTTTACCTCAGGCCAAAAATCCGGAACACTTTGACTAAACGGCAATTTTCCCATTGACTTGCATTAATGCCGGATCCGGCGCCGTGTGTTCCGTCAAACCGGATCCGACTTTTGAATGTTAAACCCGAAAAATGTGAAAAAAAGTTAAAGTCCATAAATGGCGGATCCGTTTTTTCCAATGCATTTTTTCATTGTGATCAGAATCCTGATCAGGATTCAAATGTATTCCGTTTTCACACGTTATTTCGGATCCGGCGGGCAGTTCCGGCGACAGAATTGCCCGCCGGATTCAAACAACTCTAGTGTGAAAGTACCCTAAGGAATCCGGAATGCCGCATGCTGATAATCATCACTGGAAGATCTGCGGATAAATTGCAGCTGCTTAGATAAAAATACCAAATGAAGCGTACAAGTGTGGAAAAAATGGTCCTGTTACACTGGTAACTTTTTAGTTCCTGTTTCATAAAGTTTGTGGTGATAGATAACAATGTATGGCTCTTTGGTACTCACTGTTCGGTAGTGCGCATACTTGTGGTGTCCCACGTGTAGAAGCGCTTACCTCGATGCAAGGTGGATTAGATATACACGGCAGGGTGTAGTTGATCGCTGATGAAGTAGATCGGAGTACCGATGAATCGTTCCTATTCTCGCATGTTAAACTTGCCTTTCTTTCGTATGGCTTCAATTCACAGTAAATCTTTGTATTATCACGAAAATCGGTGATTACCTTTCTTTCGTATAATGCCGTAAATAACTTCGATCCACAGTGAGTCTTCGCTCGTTTTATCGCAAAGTATTACCTTGACACCATGACGATCTTTTTGTAGGTATTCTTTCAGTAGTGCATGGCCATGCTGATGTACTGGACTCTTTATGAATAGACCTTAAAGGGCTTCTGTCACCCCACTAAAGTGTTTTTTTTTTTTTTTTGGGCTAGTTAAATTAGTTATATTGCGATATATGAAAATATAATGGTGTTATTTACTTTGATCCAGCAGTTTCTTCCAAAAACGAAGTTTTATAATATGTAAATTAGGTCTCTACCAGCAAGTAGGGCGGCTACTTGCTGGTAGCTGCTGCAGAAAACCGCCCCCTCGTCGTGTTGATTGACAGGGCCAGCCGGGATCTCCTCCTCCAGCTGGCCCTGTCGGCATTTCAAAAATCGCGCGCCTGTGTTCATTCGGCGCAGGCGCTCTGAGATGAGGAGGCTCGTCTCCTCAGCACTCCCTCAGTGCGCCTGCGCCGATGACGTCTTCTATTTCGGTGATGTAATCGGCGCAGGCGCACTGAGGGAGTTCTGAGGAGACGAGCCTCCTCATCTCAGAGCGCCTGCGCCGAATGAACACAGGCGCGCGATTTTTGAAATGCCGACAGGGCCAGCCGGAGGAGGAGATCCCGGCTGGCCCTGTCAATCAACACGACGAGGGGGCGGTTTTCTGCAGCAGCTACCAGCAAGTAGCCGCCCTACTTGCTGGTAGAGACCTAATTTACATATTATAAAACTTTGTTTTTGGAAGAAACTGCTGGATCAAAGTAAGTAACACCATTATATTTTCATATATCGCAATATAACTAATTTAACTAGCCCAAAAAAAAAAAATCACTTTAGTGGGGTGACAGAAGCCCTTTAAGTCCCAGACGCGTTTTGAAATAGATCCCTATTTCTTCCTCAGTGGGTTTATTCGTATGAGACAGTCCAGGTAGTTTTATATCCATCTGCCTCAGTGCTAATTGGAAGGGCGGATCCTATCAAGTTGGACAAAGATGTAAAACATGGATAAAAAGTGGGCTGGGAAATCCCACATAGCCCTTTTCTCCATATTGCGGCATTGTGGTAATGATGCGTTATCAATGCGTTTTTTCAAATGCATATGCGTTTTGTTTGTAATTGGTTGCTAAATGTGATGTCAATAACAACCAATGTTCTCAAATAATTTTCCCAGTTTCAAATAAAAAAATATGCTATATGCACATAATAAAACCAATCTATATTCAGTACACATATTAAAAGGTAACAAATATATATACAGTACAGACCAAAAGTTTGGACACACCTTCTCATTCAAAGAGTTTTCTTTATTTTCATGACTATAAAGGCATCAAAACTATGAATTAACACATGTGGAATTATATACATAACAAACAAGTGTGAAACAACTGAAAATATGTCATATTCTAGGTTCTTCAAAGTAGCCATCTTTCGCTTTGATTACTGCTTTGCACACTCTTGGCATTCTCGTGATGAGCTTCAAGAGGTAGTCTCCTGAAATGGTCTTCCAACAGTCTTGAAGGAGTTCCCAGAGATGCTTAGCACTTGTTGGCCCTTTTACCTTCACTCTGCCGTCTAGCTCAGCCCAAACCATCTCGATTGGGTTCAGGTCCGGTGACTGTGGAGGCCAGGTCATCTGGCGCAGCACCCCATCACTCTCCTTCATGGTCAAATAGCCCTTACTTTCAAAGTTTTCCCAATTTTTCGGCTGACTGACTGACCTTCATTTCTTAAAGTAATGATGGCCACTCGTTTTTCTTTACTTAGCTGCTTTTTTCTTGCCATAATACAAATTCTAACAGTCTATTCAGTAGGACTATCAGCTGTGTATCCACCTGACTTCTCCTCAACGCAACTGATGGTCCCAACCCCATTTATAAGGCAAGAAATCCCACATATTAAACCTGACAGGGCACACCTGTGAAGTGAAAACCATTTCAGGAGACTACCTCTTGAAGCTCATCAAGAGAATGCCAAGAGTGTGCAAAGCAGTAATCAAAGCAAAAGGTGGCTACTTTGAAGAACCTAGAATATGACATATTTTCAGTTGTTTCACACTTGTTTGTTATGCATATAATTCCACATGTTTTAATTCATAGTTTTGATGCCTTCAGTGTGAATCTACAATTTTCATAGTCATGAAAATAAAGAAAACTCTTTGAATGAGAAGGTGTGTCCAAACTTTTGGTCTGTACTGTATATATATATATATGTATTAAGGCCGATTCATTGGCCTGCATTTGTGGGAGGGGCGCCCTGCCCTATATCTTGCACGCACCTCTCTCCAGGGGACGGACGGCAGCAGTGTTCAGCAGGGCTCCTGTTCCGGCCGTCAGCGTCAGCGTTTCCCAGGCTACAGTGCGTCACTTCCGGCCAGCGCGTCACTTCCGGCCAGCGCTTCCACCCGCACTCCGGTGTCCCGGTCCTCCTCGTGCGGCGGGTAAGTTACTACTGCCGCATCGTACGTCGTCTCGATCAGTCCGGTCGGTGGGGTCGGTCTCTCTAAGGTAGGAGAGGGACATCCCCACACCGGAACGGCCGTCTGGCAGCACGCCCCGCTCCCACGTGACTGGCTCGTAGGTACAGGAGCCAGCGGCACTCCGTCCTCATTCATACATTGTCAGCGTCTACATACATAGGGGAGTCTTGGGGATTTTCAGTGAAAATAGGGAGTATAAACGAGAGGATGCAAGCAGGGATATAAGGGGGGGGGCGGTTTTAGTACAGCTCAGCAGTGGCTCCTTTTAATAAGTACTTTGGTGGCAGGCCACATGTGGCTCCCGGAGGCATGTTCATGGGCGCGCAGTGATTACTTTTCCAGCCTAAGTTATACTTCACTTAGAGCTAATGGTGGCTGGATAACTGGTACTGAGGGGGTACATGCAGGTAGTTTCTTGTTGGGGGGTCAAAGTCTGGCACGGGCCGCCGTGCTATCAGTTAGGTAGGGGGTAATGCCGTGCAGTGTGATGGGGTGGAGTTGGTGGGGGTAGCCCCACAGTAACAGGCGCCCCTAGACCTGGCTAGCAGGGGCGCACCAAACCCTTCACATTGCATGGCATGTTTCTCCCATTGCCTCTGTCTGATGGTGTGCAGATTTCCTCATTTGCTTATACACCTGTTGTTTTGATTGCTGCATAGCTAGTTGGGTTTTCAGGTGGGCGTCGGCCCGTCAGCCGTTCAGCCAACTCCACGGCACCGCGGCAATCCGACTTTCGTGTCTCGTCGCCCAGCTTCGGGCCGCTTAAACGCAGGCGCAAGCACCTTTACAAAAAAAAAATAAAAAAATTGTGATGTGGATATACTTATTCTGCTTAATTCATGCGAACAGGTCTATTTTCTACGGTTGATTCCTTCTGTTCTTCTTCTCACATCAGCATCGTGTCCGGTTCGGTAAGGTCCTCCTTCTTTGACGCCAATTGTTTCACTGTCACACGTCTCCTTTTTCTCCGTACCTCCGCTGTCAGGTGGTCACCAGGGTTGGTTACCTTTGCATGTCGGTTTTTGCAGTGCCGGTGGTGGTGTCTAAACACGGGTGTTAGTCAAACTTGTACCAAACGGTGTTAGTGACGGTCCGTCGTTTTGCTTGCTTTTCAGTCTGCTCATGTCTCACGTGTCAGATATCGTGGATGCTTCGGGTGAAGACTTGGGTTCCAGGGAATCGGAATCCGGCAGCATTCCATCTCTGCGTAATTGGACTGTGCCCAAACTCATGTCTGAACTAAGCAAGAGAGGCATTCCTTTTCCGGCCACTGCCCGGAAGGCGGAGTTGTACAGGCTGCTGGGGTCCACCCCTGCAGGACCTAGTCATCGAGAGGTCTCTATGGCCACGGTTCAGACCTCCTTGACGCAGCTCCATATCATGCTGAACAGCCTCACCTCCTCTATGTCTGGGGTGCAATCCAGGTTGGAGTCGGTTGAGACTAGGGTCACTGGCTTATCTGCACCCGCCACTCTGTTGCCAGTAGCAACGGCACCTGTTGCTAGTACCTCAGGTAACTTTGTTACAGTGCCCAACGTCACTCCAGCCCATTTCATTCCTGCTAATATTAAGAAGGACATCCTCGATGGCAGAGACGTGAACCTAGCCTCCCTCCTAATTGCCACTCGTGACCTGTCAGATAACAGGGTCATTGCATGCGGCGATGTCTCTGTTGTCCTGAAGGGGCGCGATCTCAGGCTTAGCAGGAAATTAACAATTCCGGAGTTTGTACTCGCCTTTAGTCTCTACCGAGATATCGTCTGTTCAGTACGGCCAGACAGGAGAGAGGAATTGGACCTCTATCTGTTCAGGGTCACTGAATTGGGATATAAGTACGCAGGCTTCGGGTTTTATGACTACCATTGCTCGTTCTCTGCAAAGGCGGCAGCTGCGCTCTGTCAGTTCCAGTTTACCACCAACTGGGCTAACATTGACACAGAAATTTTCTGCAGGCACTTCGCTGGCCTTAAAGCCCCAGCGTGTTCTTCGTGCCAATCTATCTATCACACAGGAGAATGGTGTCATAATGCCGCGAGTGCCCCGAGGTCCAATTCTTCTCCCCCTATCCCTGGTCCGTCGACTGGCGTCCAGCAGAATCCTACGGTAGACAAACTCGGCCGCCCAATCAAGTACCTAGGCAGGTCACAAATTTGTAATAACTTTAATTTCGCTACTTGCAATTATAGTCAGTGCCGTCTGTTACACATTTGCGTTAACTGCTTCCGAGCCCACCCGAAGGTTGCGTGCTCATTAAAAACCAATAAACATTACATGAGTGTGGTAAATGTAGACCTCCTTGAACTTTACTTGCAGGAGCATGAGGATGCTTCCTTTCGCGACTTTCTTGTGTCAGGCTTCAGTAATGGTTTTCATACAGGTCTTGTAGCGTTACCGGACGACACCTATGAGTGTAGAAACCTGCAATCTGCGTCACACAACCCAGGGTCCATAGATAGGCTCCTCCAGTTGGAGTTAGACAAAGGGTACATCATCGGCCCCTTTTCGTCTTCCCCGTTCGAACGCTGGAGGGTCAGCCCCATAGGGGTAGTCACGGGAAAGTTCAGCCACAAAGAAAGGTTGATTTTCGATCTGTCAGCTCCCCATGGGTTAACTACACCCAGTCTGAATTCGCTCATTCCAGCTGAGGAGGTCAGCATGGTGTACGCCTCCATCAATCAGGCTATTGCACTCATCCTTGCCACAGGCCCTGGGGCGATCCTGTCTAAAGCGGACATTTCCGACGCTTTCAAGTTGATGCCGATCAGGCCAGAGCTATGGCGGTGGCACGGGATCAAGTGGAATTCCCTTTATTATTTCGCAACTAAGTTGACTTTCGGGTCCCGTAGCAGCCCTTGGATTTTCGATCAGCTGGCGAAAGCTTTGCATTGGATCCTTGAGAACAGGTTTGGTTGTGAACATGTCATACATTACTTGGACGATTTTTTGCTGATCGAATCTCCACAGGGCTCGCGGCGCGATCTCCAGAGCCTGTTAGCATGCTTCGCTCAGTTGGGGATCCTCGTTTCCCCCAAAAAAGTGGATGGTCCTGCGACCACCATCACCTTCCTGGGCATCGTTTTAGACACAGAGAGCATGTCAGCTAGGTTGCCGGAAGATAAGTTGGTTAGGGTCCGGGCAGTCATTCACGGTTTCGTCACTGGTAGGGTCACCACCAAGGTAGAACTGCAGTCTTTGTTAGGCATGTTGAATTTTGCCATGCGCGTCATCCCTCAGGGTAGGTCTTTTGTAGCCAGGTTGTTACCACTTCTCTCAGCAGCCCCCTCTCAGGATAGTCCAGTATTCCTGGACACTCAAGCGCAAGCAGATTTGAGCATGTGGGACCACTTCTTGAGCCATTGGAACGGCGTGTCCATGTTTGTCCCGGCGGTCTCGCACAGCTCCCCCGTCATATTCTCCAGCAGCGGGGTCAGCGCTGGTTTCGCTGCTATTTTTGGCTCTCATTGGCTGAATGGGGCGTGGCCGGAGGAGTTGTGCCAGGCCGCTGGAGCTTCCCAGGCGACGGAGGCTAGGGACTTGTATCCCGTGGTAGCAGCGACGCAGGTTTGGGGTAACCTTTGGTCAGGCCGTACCGTGGTCTTTGTCTCGGATAGCCCCTCCACCGTGGCTATCCTTGACAGTGGCAAATCCAGGTCTCAACTGACCATGTCCTTGATGAGACGTCTGGTACAGTTGTCACTCCTACACAATTTCTTGTTCTGTGGCTCCCTCGTACATGATGCGCAGGTAGTAGCAGTCGACGCGCTAGCTAAGCAGAATTACTCTTTGTTTTCTCAGGTTTGCCCCGAAGCCGACACGTCGAGGACCCCGTCTCCTCATCCGTCCGCGCTCATCCTCAGCTGAACAAATTCTTGGCTGCGGCTCATGGGCTGTTTGCCAGGTCACTCTCGGCTAATACCGCCAGGGCGTATAACACTGGCTGGCGGTTGTACTGCAAATTCCAGCGGGAACACCCTCAAGGCGGCCTTGACCATGTTGATTTCATATTATCATTTATCGGGTACTGTCATGTGCACAGGCACCTGTCGCACAGCACCGTCAAAACCTACCTGTCGGGGGTCCAACACCATCTGTCCCTCTCCCATCCAGGAAGAACATCGTTGTTTTCCAGTCACATGGTCAAGGCCACGCTGAAGGGTCTACAGAAATGTACCCCAGGGGTCAGCCCCCGTAGACAGCCCATTTCCGGCCCAGTGTTCCGAGTCATGTCCGATCTGTTAGATCTAAGCCCCTTCGGAGTTCTACAAAGCCTAGTGCTCAAAACTGCCATCTACCTTGCCTTTTACGGATTCATGAGGCCGGGGGAATTCACGTCACTGTCACTTAGTGGCCCCTTCCTAGCCCGCCGTCAGCTGGCCCCTAGCCCGGAGGGCTTCATCTTGTCCCTGCCTGTGACCAAGACCTCCCAGTCAGGTCCCCCCATCCAAATCAAATTCTTCCCCACTTCTCACAAATGGTGTCCGGTCCACGTCCTGCAGAAATTATCAGGGGCACTGGCCGATCGCGGCGCTGATACCCCCTTGTTACCCTTCGGGTCAGCAGCTTTGTCCACCTCCCAATTCACAGCGCACACGCGTATACTCGCGGCCAACCTAGGGCTGGACCCCCTCGCGGTGTCAGGACATTCGTTCAGGATAGGGGCAGCCTCGGCCGCTTCTAGGAATCAGGTGCCTACGCACATCATACGTAAGTTGGGTCGGTGGCGCTCCTCTTGTTACAGCCGATATGTTCCAAACCCTGTCAGCGAGATTCATTGTGCCTTTCAGAATTTGGTGTTATGATTTGTCAATAAACACGCTTTGTATTCTCATGCTGGGTTTTTGGCCTCTTTCAGGTGTACTCTCGACGGAAGCGGTTATGGCACAACTCAAGCCGCTAGTTCTGATGGGACGTACCTTAGAGGGATAGGTTCTTTCCACATTTAGCCCCGACCACAAGTATTAAGGCCGATTCATTGGCCTGCATTTGTGGGAGGGGCGCCCTGCCCTATATCTTGCACGCACCTCTCTCCAGGGGACGGACGGCAGCAGTGTTCCCCTCCCAGCCCGCCCTTTTCCTTTTACTCTCCCATAGGGTATGCCCTCTTTCAGGTGTACTCTCGACGGAAGCGGTTATGGCACAACTCAAGCCGCTAGTTCTGATGGGACGTACCTTAGAGGGATAGGTTCTTTCCACATTTAGCCCCGACCACAAATATATATATATATACAGTACAGACCAAAAGTTTGGACACCTTCTCATTCAAAGAGTTTTCTTTATTTTCATGACTATGAAAATTGTAGATTCACACTGAAGGCATCAAAACTATGAATTAACACATGTGGAATTATATTCATAACAAACAAGTGTGAAACAACTGAAAATATCTCATATTCTAGGTTCTTCAAAGTAGCCACCTTTTGCTTTGATTACTGCTTTGCACACTCTTGGCATTCTCTTGAACCCTGAAATGGTTTTCACTTCACAGGTGTGCCCTGTCAGGTTTATCAAGTGGGATTTCTTGCCTTATAAATGAGGTTGGGACCATCAGTTGCATTAAGGAGAAGTCAGGTGGATACACAGCTGATAGTCCTACTGAATAGACTGTTAGAATTTGTATTATGGCAAGAAAAAAGCAGCTAAGTAAAGAAAAACGAGTGGCCATCATTACTTTAAGAAATGAAGGTCAGTCAGTCAGCCGAAAAATTGGGAAAACTTTGAAAGTAAGGGCTATTTGACCATGAAGGAGAGTGATGGGGTGCTGCGCCAGATGACCTGGCCTCCACAGTCACCGGATCTGAACCCAATCGAGATGGTTTGGGGTGAGCTGGACCGCAGAGTGAAGGCAAAAGGGCCAACAAGTACTAAGCATCTCTGGGAACTCCTTCAAGACTGTTGGAAGACCATTTCAGGGGACTACCTCTTGAAGCTCATCAAGAGAATGCCAAGAGTGTGCAAAGCAGTAATCAAAGCAAAAGGTGGCTACTTTGAAGAACCTAGAATATGACATAATTTCTGTTGTTTCACACTTGTTTGTTATGTATATAATTCCACATGTGTTAATTCATAATTTTGATGCTTTCATAGTCATGAAAATAAAGAAAACTCTTTGAATGAGAAGGTGTGTCCAAACTTTTGGTCTGTACTGTATATATTGTTGGATATTCAATATTGTATCAGATGAGATGGGAAATTTGCTAGATGCATCAGATGAAATAAAGGGGGGTTGCCATCACCAAGGGGACATCCCAGTGCCGATAAACAGCCGTACATGGGATATCCCATCGGTAAGGGGAAATCCCCCTAACAATACTGTAAACATTAATTCACAAAAAAACTAAAATTTCTAATTCAGCATTAAGTCCTGCAGGTGATAGACTACCAAAGTCATAAATTCGTCTAGACTCCCTCCTTGACATCTTTGTAACCCCCCTTTATTTCATCTGATGCATCTAGCAAATTTCCCATCTTATCTGATACAATATTGAATATCCAACAATTATATATTGTGGAGATTAGCTGTACAAATGGTAGGCAGTCGGCAGGATTGGATGCAACATAAGGGTTTTATTGGAAAAAACACAACTCAAATTTGGTCCAACAGGATGGCTTGGCTTCAGCCCATCAAAGTTCAGTCACATAAAGCACTTATCTTCAGCCCTCATGTGTCATATAACAGTTCAATTGTTAAACAGGCAAAATACAGGAGTCACCTTTGTGCAGAATCTGGTCTTTTCCCTTCTCAGGAACACTGTGGAGAGGAATGCTCCTAAGTCTTCTGCAGACCAACACCAAACACATACTGACAGTGTGTCTTTTAAATTAGCTTCCAGCTGGGTGAGGTGGTAACACAGGAGATGGAGTATGGGAGTGACCTTCCCACCCAAACTCTTCAGTCACTCCTAAATCCCGGACCCAAATTCCAGCTACCACAAACTCAGCAATCTAACATCACTGGTTGCCATTTACCTCCGGGATTTACATCACTGAGAGCAGCAGCCTCAGTGACACATACTTACCATCAATAACCTCACCCCTTGGATGCTTACAATATATATATATATATATATATATATATTTGTTACCTTTTAATATGTTTACTGAATATAGATTGGTTTTATTATGTGTATATAGCATACTGTTTAATTTGAAACTGGGAAAATTATTTGAGAACATTGGTTGTTATTGACATCACATTTAGCAACCAATTACAAACAAAACACATATGCATTTGAAAAAACGCATTGATAACGCATCATTACCGCAAAGCCGCAATATGGAGAAAAGGGCTATGTGGGATTTCCCAGCCCACTTTTTATCCATGTTTTACATCTTTGTCCAACTTGATAGGATCCGCCCTTCCAATTAGCACTGAGGCAGATGGATATATAACTACCTGGACTCTCTCATACGAATAAACCCACTGAGGAATAAATGGGGATCTATTTCAAAACGCGTCTGGGACTTAAGGTTTATTCATAAAGAGTCCAGTACATCAGCATGGCCATGCACTACTGAAAGAATACCTACAAAAAGATCGTCGTGGTGTCAAGGTAATACTTTGCAATAAAACGAGCGAATACTCACTGTGGATCGAAGCTATTTACGGCATTATACAAAAGAAAGGTAATCACCGATTTTCGTGATAATACGAATGAAGATTTACTGTGAATTGAAGCCATACGAAAGAAAGGCAACAGTTTATCTCACGAGAATAGGAACGATTCATCGGTACTCCGATCTACTTTATCAGCGATCAACTACACCCTGCCGTGTATATCTGGTCCACCTTGCATCGAAGTAAGTGCTTCTACACGTGGGACGCCACAAGTATGCGCACTACCGAACAGTGAGTACCAAAGAGCCATACATTGATAACTATCACCACAAACTTTATGAAACAGGAGCTAAAAAGTTACCAGTGTAACGGGACCATTTTTTCCACACTTGTACGCTTTATTTGGTATTTTTATCTAAGCAGCTGCAATTCCATATGGTCGAGTGCCGGTCTATTTTATTATAATTTTTTACTATTTTTGAAAGGGTGATTAATATTAGACACAGGCACCTAGCCGTGATTACAGGGAGTGAGCCGTCTTACTACCAAACTAGATTTTTCTAAAATTTGATTCAGCTGATTCGCCAAATTTTTCGAAAAGATTTGATTCGATCCGAATTTATTTGAGGCAAATCGCGTAAAAAAAGTGGCAGCATCAGAATAGTAGCTGAGGCAGGTAGCCAGAAGAAGCCGGTCTCTTTTGTCAAAGTGTTGGTGTGGCACCATAGATGATCTAGTCTGATGCATCAGGCATTGGTGGGTGGAAATCCTGGCTGATCCACGCCTGATTCATTTTGACAAAGGTCAGTCTCTCCACATTTTGTGTGGACAGGCGAGTTCTTCTTGGGGTAACTATGGCCCCGCTGCACTAAACACCTGGGCAGGACAACACTACTGGCCGGGCAGGACAGCTTTTCCAGGGCAAACTCTGCTAGTTGCGGCCACAAATCCAGTTTGGCTGCCCAGTAGTCCAGTGAATGTGGGGTGGCAGGGAACTGTCCACGTATGCCAATACCTGCTGGTTCAGGTCCTGCTCCAGGTCTAGCTGCTGCTGCTGGTGAGTAGTTTCTTCACTAGGCGGGTGAAGAAAGCTGCTCATCAGCGACTCTAGACTTAAGTTGCTGATGATGGAGCTGGAACTGCTCCTACCCCCCCACCCTGCCACAGCAACTATGGCAAAGGAAAGTGAGGGCAGAGGGCCCTTCCGGTTAAACCTGTGAGAGGATGGACGATGGCTCATATATGCAGCGGCCAACTAACTACATAGGATGTCTTTATAGTAGTTCAGTTGGTCCTCCCTCTCAGCAGGTGTAAAAAAGGTCCCCATTTTGGACCAATAGCGAGGGTCCAACAAGGTAGAGAGCCAGAAGTCATCCCTCTGCCGAATGGTGACAATTTGGCTGTTACTACGCAGCTGTCACTAAGGGCTCTTTCACACCTGCGTTCTTTTCTTCCGGCATAGAGTTCCGTCGTCGGGGCTCTATGCCGGAAGAATCCTAATCAGGATTATCCCCATGCATTCTGAATGGAGTGAAATCCATTCAGGATGCATCAGGATGTCTTCAGTTCCGGAACGGAACGTTTTTTGGCCGGAGAAAATACCGCAGCATGCTGCGCTTTTTGCTCCGGCCAAAAATCCGGAACACTTGCCGCAAGGCCGGATCCGGAATTAATGCCCATTGAAAGGCATTCGGATTCGGCCTTAAGCTAAACGTCGTTTCGGCGCATTGCCGGAGCCGACATTTAGCTTTTTCTGAATGGTTACCATGGCTGCCGGGACGCTAAAGTCCTGGCAGCCATGGTAAAGTGTAGCGGGGAGCGGGGGAGCAGCATACTTACCGTCCGTGCAGCTCCCGGGGCGCTCCAGAGTGACGTCAGGGCGCCCCAAGCGCATGGATCATATGATCGCATTGGACACGTCATCCATGCGCATGGGGCGCCCTGACGTCATTCTGGAGCGCCCCGGGAGCCGCACGGACTGTAAGTATACTGCTCCCCACTACTACTATGGCAACCAGGACTTTAATAGCGTCCTGGGTGCCATAGTAACACTGAAAGCATTTTGAAGACGGTTCAGTACACTTGCGTTTTTCCGGATCCGGAGTGTAATTCCGGCAAGTGGAGTACACACCGGATCCGGACAACGCAAGTGTGAAAGAGCCCTAAGCTAGTGAGCATGCATCGGGCCATTTGTGCAAGTGACTCAGAACATAGGCGTGCGCACCCAATTGCATTAAGGTGTGCACCCTAAAGCACAAACACACATACCGTGAGCACGTGTGTATGTATATATATATAGCCTTTATGCCATTAGCCCCCATTATCAGCCCTTATGCCTCATTAGCCGCCATTATGCCTCTCATTAGCACCTATTATGCCTCTCATTAGCCCCCATTATGCCTCATTAGCCCCCATTATGCCTCAATAGCCCCCATTATGCCTCATTAGCCCCATCATCAGCCCTTATGCCTCATTAGCCCCCATCATCAGCCCTTATTCCTCATTAGCCCCCATTATCAGCCCTTATGCCTTATTAGTCCCCTTTATGCCTCTCATTAGCCCCTATTATTCCTCTCATTAGCCCCCATTATGCCTCTCATTAGTCCCAATTAAACCTCATTAGCCCCCATGTGCCCCAATATCCTCCATATGCCTCATTAGCCCACATATGCTTCATTAGCCCCCATATGCCTCATTAGCCTCCATTATGCCCCCAGCAGCCTAATTTTTTATAAAATAAAAAATCACTTACCTGCACAGCCGACAGCCAAGGACTAGGAAGCTGTAAGTACATAGCTTTCACCGCTTCCTGGTCAAAATGTAAGCTCTCATTAGTTTTTGTTAGCCAACAGGCTTGACTAGGGTGTGCCCAGGCACACCCGGCACACCCCGTGCACATGCCTATGCAAAGAAGTCTGTAATTTTATCACTTCACCACACAACGCCTTTTCAGCCCTTATTTTTTTTCCCACTTAAACACTCCACAAATGGCTTTGGAACATATAACTGCACCGCTGAACGGCAAATCTATATTTTCTTATTTCCACTTATACACTCCATAAAAGGCTTTAGAACATATAACTGCATGCTGTCTAGACGAATTTATGACTTTGGTAGTCTATCACCTGCAGGGCTTAATGCCGAATTAGAAATTTTTCTTTTTTTGTGAATTAATGTTTACAGTATTGTTAGGGGGAGTGCCCCTTACCGATGGGATATCCCATGTACGGCTGTTTATCGGCACTGGGATGTCCTCTTGGTGATACCTCTCTGCTTCTGGACGCCTCCGCTCCTCGCCACCCGTGATCCTCTTCCTCCTGCTGACGGCTGTGCTCTGAACTGGCGCGTACAGCATGATGTCACAAAGCGCCTCATGCTGTGCGCATCCCTGCACAGCCGACAGCCAAGGACTAGGAAGCTGTAAGTACTTAGCTTTCACCGCTTCCTGGTCAAAATGTAAGCTCTCATTAGTATTTGTTAGCCAACAGGCTTGATTAGGGTGTGCCCAGGCACACCCGGCACACCCCGTGCACATGCCTATGCAAAGAAGTCTAATTTTATCACTTCACCACACAACGCCTTTTCAGCCCTTATTTTTTTTCCCACTTAAACACTCCACAAATGGCTTTGGAACATATAACTGCACCGCTGAACGGCAAATATATATTTTCTTATTTCCACTTATACACTCCATAAAAGGCTTTAGAACATATAACTGCATGCTGAACGGCAAATGTATTTTTCTTTTTTCCACTTCTACACTCCACAAAAGGCTTTGGAACATATAATTGCACCGGTGAACAGCAAATATATTTTTCTTTTTTCTACTTATACACTCTACAAAAGGGCTTTAGAATATATAACTGCACCGCTGAACGTCAAATAGGCCCTTATTTTTTTCACTTATACAAGACACAAAAGGCTTTAGAATATATAACTGCACTGCTGAACGGCAAATATATTTTTCTTTTTTTCCACTTATACACTCCACAAAAGGGCTTTAGAACATACAACTATACCGCTGAACAGCAAATAGGCCCTTATTTTTTTCCATTTATAGACTCCACAAAAGGATTTAGAACATATAACTGCACCGCTGAACTACAAATATATTTTTCTTTTGCACTAATACACGACAAAAAGGGCTTTAGGACATATAACTGCACTGCTGAACAGCAAATAGGCTGTCACGGTCCCTCCCATGACAGAGGTGAGAAGATCTGAGAGTCTGGCGGCACGTGAGGGTACCTGACAGTCTCTCTGTTTTCTCCTTGTAGTGTTGTTTTGTAATGACCACACCTCCTGTCAGGTGCAGCTCGTGGTCATTACTGAGGTTCGATTTAGTTCTGACTCACACTGCTTACCATGTGGTTGATATTTCCTGCTGGAGTTGGTTGAGCTGGTGTGTTGTTCCTTTGGATCTCCTGCTCCTCCATTCTTCTTTAAGCTAAGTGCATTTTGTTTTGCATTTTATTTGTTTGCTTCTGTGTGTTGTTGTTTAGGCCTCAGGGAGATGCTGGTTCCTTCATCTGGGGAGGAACCAGTAGTCTTATTCCCTGCCACCACTCCTAGGGCCTTCCTGGGTCTCCAGGGCTTAGGTTACAGTGTATGAGTATTTCCACCTTCAGGATCTACTCATACTGGCAGGAGTCAAGGAGAGGTCTAGGGATTCCTAGGAGGTCACCATCCCTCTCCCTTAACTTTGAAGCCTAGACTCCGGTCTATTCCTTCTGTGTGTTATCTGGTGTTATCCTCTCTCCATTACCCGTGAAATTATCAACTGCCCTAAAACCGTCATTTAGTTTTTGTCAGTGCAGAGATGGATACTGTTTCTGCACTGGTCGATTGTATGCAGGGACTGTCTTTGGAGATGGCTGACCTCCACACGTCCGTCTTGCACACAAGCGGCGGCTTCTAGCAGCGGGAACCAGGCCTGCCTGAACCTAAGGTCGCTCTCCTGGATAGGTTTTCCAGGGGAAGTGACAACTTTATTCCGTTCAGGGAGTCATGCAAACTATATTTTAGACTACGTCCTAACTCTTCTGGGAACAAGAGTCAAAGAGTGGGGATTATTATTTCATTACTGAAAGGTGACGCTCAGTCTTGGGCTTTTTCCTTGCTGACCAGATCAGAATCCCTCCGGTCAGTAGAAGAATTTTTCAGAGCTCTGGGGCTTATCTACGATGACCCAGATTGGGTCTCCCTGGCCGAGACTAAGTTTCAAGGCTTATGGAAGGGAGAGCGTTCTGCAGAGTCCTATTGCTCAGAATTTAGGAGTTGGGCAACTGATACTGAGTGGAATGACACAGCCCTGCGTAGTCAATTCTGTAAAGGGTTATCCGAGAACCTGAAGGACACTTTGGCATTTCACGAATATTCAGAATCATTGGAGGCAGCCATGTCTCTGGCTGTACGTATTGATAGACGCCTGAGGGAGAGATCTAAGGTTCTTCTTGCTTGGGACGCACTATCATATGGGGAAGCGGTAGGGAGGCACTTGAGCTCATGTCTGAAGATGAGCCAATGCAGTTGGGGAAAGTCACTCCTGGACCTGGTGATAACAACATTAGGGTTAAGAAAAGATTCAGCTTTTTCTGTGGAAAAGGGGGACATTTTGTTAATGTATGTCCTTATGTTAAACATCAAGGTGAAAAAGCGAGAAAGAAAACTAATGTGTTTAGTCCTCTTCTCACTCTTGGTAGTGTGGGTGGGGAATCTGAGAATGTACTTTTGTCATTTACCGGTAGTACCCGATTTTTCCTGCCTGCCAAGGTAGCGCTTGACTCCAAAACTGTGGGAATTGAAATATTTATTGACAGGGGGGCAGGGGTTAACCTAGTGGATAGCCAATTTGTCCGTATGCATGGTTTGACAAGAAGCACATTAGACAAAAATACTTTGGTGTTTGCAATTGATTCCGCTCCACTTTCACAAAAGTATTTGTCACAAGTGGTGAAGGACATTCGCCTAAAGGTGGGAGATTCTCATCAAGAATCCATTTCATATTTTGTGCTGGAGGGTCTGCCTGCTTCTCTGGTGCTAGGTTTACCGTGGTTATACAAACATAACCTTACCATCAATTGGCAAGTGAGACAGATTCTTGATTGGAGTGATTTTTGCATAGACAGCTGTCTTAGCACGTCGCTTTCTGTTGTAACCACTAAAATAGTACCTTCTTTTATTCAGATTATTCTGATGTATTCTATGAAAGTGGAGACCAGGAGTTACCTCCCCATCAGGAGTATGATTGCCCCGTCAACCTTATTCCCGGAGCTAGATTGCCCAAGTCTCGGTTGTAATCTTTCTGAACCCAAATGAGTAGCCATGTGAGAATATATCACCGAGAGCTTGGCTAAAGGTCATATTAGACCATCCAAATCACCAGCTTCTGCAAGGTTCTTCTTTGTAAAAAAAAAAAAAAGGACGGAACCCTTAGGCCATGTTTGGACTTCCGTGAGCTTAATCACATTACTGTCCATGATCCCTATTGCCTTCCTTTGATCCCAGATTTGTTCAATCAGATTGTAAATGCCAAGGTGTTCTCTAAGTTGGATTTGAGGGGGCATATAATCTGGTAAGGATCAAGGAGGGGGACGAATGAAAGGGGCCTTTAATACCTATTTTCAGAATTTGGTCATGCCGTTTGGGTTGACCAATGCTCCTGCTGATTTTCAGCATTTCATCAATGATACAGTCCTGATCAAAAGTTTAAGACCACTTGAAAAATGGCAAAAAATCATATTTTACATTGTTGGATCTTAAAGGGCTTCTGTCACCCCCCAAAAGTAATTTTTCATTTTTGGGCTAATTAACCACCTCCGGACCGCCTAACGCAGGATCGCGTTCCGGAGGTGGCAGCGCTGCGCACAGTCACGCATATACGCGTCATCTCGCGATGGCCGAGATTTCCTGTGAACGCGCGCACACAGGCGCACGCGCTCACAGGAACGGAAGGTAAGAGAGTTGATCTCCAGCCTGCCAGCGGCGATCGTTCGCTGGCAGGCTGGAGATGTGTTTTTTTTAACCCCTAACAGGTATATTAGACGCTGTTTTGATAACAGCGTCTAATATACCTGCTACCTGGTCCTCTGGTGGTCCCCTTTGTTTGGATCGACCACCAGAGGACACAGGTAGCTCAGTAAAGTAGCACCAAGCACCACTACACTACACTACACCCCCCCCCGTCACTTATTAACCCCTTATTAGCCCCTGATCACCCCTGATCACCCCATATAGACTCCCTGATCACCCCCCTGTCATTGATTACCCCCCTGTCATTGATCACCCCCCTGTAAAGCTCCATTCAGATGTCCGCATGATTTTTACGGATCCACTGATAGATGGATCGGATCCGCAAAACGCATCCGGACGTCTGAATGAAGCCTTACAGGGGCGTGATCAATGACTGTGGTGATCACCCCATATAGACTCCCTGATCACCCCCCTTTCATTGATTACCCCCCTGTCATTGATTACCCCCCTGTAAAGCTCCATTCAGACGTCCGCATGATTTTTACGGATCCACTGATAGATGGATCGGATCCGCAAAACGCATCCGGACGTCTGAATGAAGCCTTACAGGGGCATGATCAATGACTGTGGTGATCACCCCATATAGACTCCCTGATCACCCCCCTGTAAAGCTCCATTCAGATGTCCGCATGATTTTTACGGATGCACTGATAGATGGATCCGATCCGCAAAACGCATCCGGACGTCTGAATGAAGCCTTACAGGGGCATGATCAATGACTGTGGTGATCACCCCATATAGACTCCCTGATCACCCCCCTGTAAAGCTCCATTCAGATGTCCGCATGATTTTTACGGATGCACTGATAGATGGATCCGATCCGCAAAACGCATCCGGACGTCTGAATGAAGCCTTACAGGGGCATGATCAATGACTGTGGTGATCACCCCCCTGTCATTGATTACCCCCCTGTAAAGCTCCATTCAGATGTCCGCATGATTTTTACGGATGCACTGATAGATGGATCGGATCCGCAAAACGCATCCGGACGTCTGAATGAAGCCTTACAGGGGCATGATCAATGACTGTGGTGATCACCCCATATAGACTCCCTGATCACCCCCCTGTAAAGCGCCATTCAGATGTCCGCATGATTTTTACGGATGCACTGATAGATGGATCCGATCCGCAAAACGCATCCGGACGTCTGAATGAAGCCTTACAGGGGCATGATCAATGACTGTGGTGATCACCCCCCTGTCATTGATCAACCCCCTGTAAAGCTCCATTCAGATGTCCGCATGATTTTTACGGATGCACTGATAGATGGATCGGATCCGCAAAACGCATCCGGACGTCTGAATGAAGCCTTACAGGGGCGTGATCAATGACTGTGGTGATCACCCCATATAGACTCCCTGATCACCCCCCTGTCATTGATTACCCCCCTGTCATTGATTACCCCCCTGTAAAGCTCCATTCAGACGTCCGCATGATTTTTACGGATCCACTGATAGATGGATCGGATCCGCAAAACGCATCCGGACGTCTGAATGAAGCCTTACAGGGGCGTGATCAATGACTGTGGTGATCACCCCATATAGACTCCCTGATCACCCCCCTGTCATTGATTACCCCCCTGTAAATCTCCATTCAGATGTCCGCATGATTTTTACGGATGCACTGATAGATGGATCGGATCCGCAAAACGCATCCGGACGTCTGAATGAAGCCTTACAGGGGCGTGATCAATGACTGTGGTGATCACCCCATATAGACTCCCTGATCACCCCCCTGTCATTGATTACCCCCCTGTAAAGCTCCATTCAGATGTCCGCATGATTTTTACGGATGCACTGATAGATGGATCGGATCCGCAAAACGCATACGGACGTCTGAATGAAGCCTTACAGGGGCGTGATCAATGACTGTGGTGATCACCCCATATAGACTCCCTGATCACCCCCCTGTCATTGATTACCCCCCTGTCATTGATTACCCCCCTGTAAAGCTCCATTCAGACGTCCGCATGATTTTTACGGATCCACTGATAGATGGATCGGATCCGCAAAACGCATACGGACGTCTGAATGAAGCCTTACAGGGGCATGATCAATGACTGTGGTTATCACCCCATATAGACTCCCTGATCACCCCCCTGTCATTGATCAACCCCCTGTCATTGATCAACCCCCTGTCATTGATCACCCCCCTGTCATTGATCACCCCCCTGTCATTGATCACCCCCCTGTAAGGCTCCATTCAGACATTTTTTTGGCCCAAGTTAGCGGAATTTTTTTATTTTTTTCTTACAAAGTCTCATATTCCACTAACTTGTGTCAAAAAATAAAATCTCACATGAACTCACCATACCCCTCACGGAAACCAAATGCGTAAAATTTTTTAGACATTTATATTCCAGACTTCTTCTCACGCTTTAGGGCCCCTAGAATGCCAGGGCAGTATAAATACCCCACATGTGACCCCATTTCGGAAAGAAGACACCCCCAGGTATTCCGTGAGGGGCATATTGAGTCCATGAAAGATTGAAATTTTTGTCCCAAGTTAGCGGAACGGGAGACTTTGAGAGAAAAAAATTAAAAATATCAATTTCCGCTAACTTGTGCCAAAAAAAAAAAAATTTCTATGAACTCGCCATGCCCCTCATTGAATACCTTGGGGTGTCTTCTTTCCAAAATGGGGTCACATGTGGGGTATTTATACTGCCCTGGCATTCTAGGGGCCCCAAAGCGTGAGAAGAAGTCTGGTATCCAAATGTCTAAAAATGCCCTCCTAAAAGGAATTTGGGCACCTTTGCGCATCTAGGCTGCAAAAAAGTGTCACACATCTGGTATCGCCGTACTCAGGAGAAGGTGGGGAATGTGTTTTGGGGTGTCATTTTACATATACCAATGCTGGGTGAGATAAATAGCTTGGTCAAATGCCAACTTTGTATAAAAAAATGGGAAAAGTTGTCTTTTGCCAAGATATTTCTCTCACCCAGCAAGGGTATATGTAAAATAACACCCCAAAACACATTCCCCAACTTCTCCTGAATACGGCGATACCACATGTGTGACACTTTTTTGCAGCCTAGGTGGGCAAAGGGGCCCACATTCCAAAGAGCACCTTTAGGATTTCACAGGTCATTTAACTACTTACCACACATTAGGGCCCCTGGAAAATGCCAGGGCAGTATAACTACCCCACAAGTGACCCCATTTTGGAAAGAAGACACCCCAAGGTATTCCGTGAGGGGCATGGCGAGTTCCTAGAATTTTTTATTTTTTGTCACAAGTTAGTGGAAAATGCTGATTTTTTTTTTTTTTTTTTTTTCATACAAAGTCTCATATTCCACTAACTTGTGACAAAAAATAAAAACTTCCATGAACTCACTATGCCCATCAGCGAATACCTTGGGGTCTCTTCTTTCCAAAATGGGGTCACTTGTGGGGTAGTTATACTGCCCTGGCATTCTAGGGGCCCAAATGTGTGGTAAGGAGTTTGAAATCAAATTCTGTAAAAAATGACCTGTGAAATCCGAAAGGTGCTCTTTGGAATATGGGCCCCTTTGCCCACCTAGGCTGCAAAAAAGTGTCACACATCTGGTATCTCCGTACTCAGGAGAAGGTGGGGAATGTGTTTTGGGGTGTCATTCTACATATACCCATGCTGGGTGAGAGAAATATCTTGGCAAAAGACAACTTTTCCTATTTTTTTATACAAAGTTGGCATTTGACCAAGATATTTATCTCACCCAGCATGGGTATATGTAAAATGACACCCCAAAACACATTCCAAAATGTGGCATGGCTGTGATTGGCCAGTGCAGCATGTGACCCAGCCTCTATATAAGCTTGGGTCACGTAGCGCTGCACGTCACTCTGCTGATTGAAGCATAGGGAGAGGTTGCTGCTGCGACGTTAGGGCGAGATTAGGCAGATTAACTCCTCCAAAAGACTTCATTCTGTGATCGATCTGCAGCTGTGGATCATTGAAGTGCTAATATCGACTTGCTCACTTTTTTGAGGCTGCCCTTGATCACTTTTTTCTGGGGTGATCGGCGGCCATTTTGTGGCTTGTGGTGCGCCAGCACAAGCTATCACCAAGTGTATTTAACCATCAGTAGTGTGGTTATTTTGTGCTATATCCTACATCAGCTGCAGGCTGAGCCTGTGTCACCGAAGTGCATTTAACCATCAACAGTCTGGTTATTTTTTGGCCATATACTACATCAGCTGCAGGCTGAGCCTGTGTCACCGAAGTGCATTTAACCATCAACAGTCTGGTTATTTTTTGGCCATATACTACATCTGGTGCAGGCTGAGCCTGTGTCACCCAAGTGCATTTAACCATCAATAGTGTGGTTATTTTTTGGCCATATACTACATCAGGGGCAAGTTGAGCCTGTCACCCAGCGCCTAAAAAAATAGACCTGACATTTCTATTCAACCAAATCTGTACTGTTTTAGCTGGTCAAGTTATTTGTAGTGACCGTAAAAGCACATTTTTTGTTCTGGGTTGAAAAACTATTCCCAAATTTGCCATTCTCAAAATAACTAGTTTCTGCTATATGAGGCCTACTTGAAATCTATCCCAAAAAGGATATCTTACATTGAAGGTGCTGATAGTGTCATTCAGAAAAACCTAAGACACACGCTACCGTGCAGATAGAAGTCTAATTCTGTGATTAAACCTATACCTGTCACACAGCGCAAAAAAAAACAGGCCTCACATTTCTATTCAACCAAATCTGTACTGTTTTAGCTGGTCAAGTTATTTGTAGTGACCGTAAAAGCACACTTTTTTGTTCTGAGTTGAAAAACTATTCCCAAATTTGCCATTCTCAAAATAACTAGTTTCTGCTATATGAGGCCTACTTGAAATCTATCCCAAAAAGGATATCTTACATTGAAGGTGCTGATAGTGTCATTCAGAAAAACCTAAGACACACTTGCTACCGTGCAGATAGAAGTCTAATTCTGTGATTAAACCTATACCTGTCACACAGCGCAAAAAAAAACAGGCCTCACATTTCTATTCAACCAAATCTGTACTGTTTTAGCTGGTCAAGTTATTTGTAGTGACCGTAAAAGCACACTTTTTGTTCTGGGTTGAAAAACTATTCCCAAATTTGCCATTCTCAAAATAACTAGTTTCTGCTATATGAGGCCTACTTGAAATCTATCCCAAAAAGGATATCTTACATTGAAGGTGCTGATAGTGTCATTCAGAAAAACCTAAGACACAAGCTACCGTGCAGATAGAAGTCTTATTCTGTGATTAAACCTATACCTGTCACACAGCGCAAAAAAAAACAGGCCTCACATTTCTATTCAACCAAATCTGTACTGTTTTAGCTGGTCAAGTTATTTGTAGTGACCGTAAAAGCACACTTTTTGTTCTGGGTTGAAAAACTATTCCCAAATTTGCCATTCTCAAAATAACTAGTTTCTGCTATATGAGGCCTACTTGAAATCTATACCAAAAAGGATATCTTACATATTAGGTTCTGATAGTGTCATTTAGAAAAACCTAAGACACACGCTACCGTGCAGATAGAAGTCTAATTCTGTGATTAAACCTATACCTGTCACACAGCGCAAAAAAAAACAGGCCTCACATTTCTATTCAACCAAATTTGTACTGTTTTAGCTGGTCAAGTTATTTGTAGTGACCGTAAAAGCACACTTTTTGTTCTGGGTTGAAAAACTATTCCCAAATTTGCCATTCTCAAAATAACTAGTTTCTGCTATATGAGGCCTACTTGAAATCTATCCCAAAAAGGATATCTTACATTGAAGGTGCTGATAGTGTCATTCAGAAAAACCTAAGACACACTTGCTACCGTGCAGATAGAAGTCTAATTCTGTGATTAAACCTATACCTGTCACACAGCGCAAAAAAAAAACAGGCCTCACATTTCTATTCAACCAAATCTGTACTGTTTTAGCTGGTCAAGTTATTTGTAGTGACCGTAAAAGCACATTTTTTGTTCTGGGTTGAAAAACTATTCCCAAATTTGCCATTCTCAAAATATCTAGTTTCTGCTATATGAGGCCTACTTGAAATCTATCCCAAAAAGGATATCTTACATATTAGGTGCTGATAGTGTCATTCAGAAAAACCTAAGACACACGCTACCGTGCAGATAGAAGTCTAATTCTGTGATTAAACCTATACCTGTCACACAGCGCAAAAAAAAACAGGCCTCACATTTCTATTCAACCAAATCTGTACTGTTTTAGCTGGTCAAGTTATTTGTAGTGACCGTAAAAGCACATTTTTTGTTCAGGGTTGAAAAACTATTCCCAAATTTGCCATTCTCAAAATAACTAGTTTCTGCTATATGAGGCCTACTTGAAATCTATCCCAAAAAGGATATCTTACATTGAAGGTGCTGATAGTGTCATTCAGAAAAACCTAAGACACACTGCTACCGTGCAGATAGAAGTCTAATTCTGTGATTAAACCTATACCTGTCACACAGCGCAAAAAAAAACAGGCCTCACATTTCAATTCAACCAAATCTGTACTGTTTTAGCTGGTCAAGTTATTTGTAGTGACCGTAAAAGCACATTTTTTGTTCTGGGTTGAAAAACTATTCCCAAATTTGCCATTCTCAAAATAACTAGTTTCTGCTATATGAGGCCTACTTGAAATCTATCCCAAAAAGGATATCTTACATTGAAGGTGCTGATAGTGTCATTCAGAAAAACCTAAGACACACTTGCTACCGTGCAGATAGAAGTCTAATTCTGTGATTAAACCTATACCTGTCACACAGCGCAAAAAAAAACAGGCCTCACATTTCTATTCAACCAAATCTGTACTGTTTTAGCTGGTCAAGTTATTTGTAGTGACCGTAAAAGCACACTTTTTGTTCTGGGTTGAAAAACTATTCCCAAATTTGCCATTCTCAAAATAACTAGTTTCTGCTATATGAGGCCTACTTGAAATCTATCCCAAAAAGGATATATTACATTGAAGGTGCTGATAGTGTCATTCAGAAAAACCTAAGACACACTTGCTACCGTGCAGATAGAAGTCTAATTCTGTGATTAAACCTATACCTGTCACACAGCGCAAAAAAAAAACAGGCCTCACATTTCTATTCAACCAAATCTGTACTGTTTTAGCTGGTCAAGTTATTTGTAGTGACCGTAAAAGCACATTTTTTGTTCTGGGTTGAAAAACTATTCCCAAATTTGCCATTCTCAAAATAACTAGTTTCTGCTATATGAGGCCTACTTGAAATCTATCCCAAAAAGGATATCTTACATATTAGGTGCTGATAGTGTCATTCAGAAAAACCTAAGACACACGCTACCGTGCAGATAGAAGTCTAATTCTGTGATTAAACCTATACCTGTCACACATCGCAAAAAAAAAACAGGCCTCACATTTCTATTCAACCAAATCTGTACTGTTTTAGCTGGTCAAGTTATTTGTAGTGACCGTAAAAGCACATTTTTTGTTCTGGGTTGAAAAACTATTCCCAAATTTGCCATTCTCAAAATAACTAGTTTCTGCTATATGAGGCCTACTTGAAATCTATCCCAAAAAGGATATATTACATTGAAGGTGCTGATAGTGTCATTCAGAAAAACCTAAGACACACTTGCTACCGTGCAGATAGAAGTCTAATTCTGTAAATTAAACCTATACCTGTCACACAGCGCAAAAAAAAACAGGCCTCACATTTCAATTCAACCAAATCTGTACTGTTTTAGCTGGTCAAGTTATTTGTAGTGACCGTAAAAGCACATTTTTTGTTCTGGGTTGAAAAACTATTCCCAAATTTGCCATTCTCAAAATAACTAGTTTCTGCTATATGAGGCCTACTTGAAATCTATCCCAAAAAGGATATCTTACATTGAAGGTGCTGATAGTGTCATTCAGAAAAACCTAAGACACACTTGCTACCGTGCAGATAGAAGTCTAATTCTGTGATTAAACCTATACCTGTCACACAGCGCAAAAAAAAACAGGCCTCACATTTCTATTCAACCAAATCTGTACTGTTTTAGCTGGTCAAGTTATTTGTAGTGAACATAAAAGCACATTTTTTGTTCTGGGTTGAAAAACTATTCCCAAATTTGCCATTCTCAAAATAACTAGTTTCTGCTATATGAGGCCTACTTGAAATCTATCCCAAAAAGGATATATTACATTGAAGGTGCTGATAGTGTCATTCAGAAAAACCTAAGACACACTTGCTACCGTGCAGATAGAAGTCTAATTCTGTGATTAAACCTATACCTGTCACACAGCGCAAAAAAAAAACAGGCCTCACATTTCTATTCAACCAAATCTGTACTGTTTTAGCTGGTCAAGTTATTTGTAGTGACCGTAAAAGCACACTTTTTGTTCTGGGTTGAAAAACTATTCCCAAATTTGCCATTCTCAAAATAACTAGTTTCTGCTATATGAGGCCTACTTGAAATCTATCCCAAAAAGGATATCTTACATTGAAGGTGCTGATAGTGTCATTCAGAAAAACCTAAGACACACTTGCTACCGTGCAGATAGAAGTCTAATTCTGTGATTAAACCTATACCTGTCACACAGCGCAAAAAAAAAACAGGCCTCACATTTCTATTCAACCAAATCTGTACTGTTTTAGCTGGTCAAGTTATTTGTAGTGACCGTAAAAGCACATTTTTTGTTCTGGGTTGAAAAACTATTCCCAAATTTGCCATTCTCAAAATAACTAGTTTCTGCTATATGAGGCCTACTTGAAATCTATCCCAAAAAGGATATCTTACATTGAAGGTGCTGATAGTGTCATTCAGAAAAACCTAAGACACACTTGCTACCGTGCAGATAGAAGTCTAATTCTGTGATTAAACCTATACCTGTCACACAGCGCAAAAAAAAACAGGCCTCACATTTCTATTCAACCAAATTTGTACTGTTTTAGCTGGTCAAGTTATTTGTAGTGACCGTAAAAGCACATTTTTTGTTCTGGGTTGAAAAACTATTCCCAAATTTGCCATTCTCAAAATAACTAGTTTCTGCTATATGAGGCCTACTTGAAATCTATCCCAAAAAGGATATCTTACATTGAAGGTGCTGATAGTGTCATTCAGAAAAACCTAAGACACACTTGCTACCGTGCAGATAGAAGTCTAATTCTGTGATTAAACCTATACCTGTCACACAGCGCAAAAAAAAACAGGCCTCACATTTCTATTCAACCAAATCTGTACTGTTTTAGCTGGTCAAGTTATTTGTAGTGACCGTAAAAGCACATTTTTTGTTCTGGGTTGAAAAACTATTCCCAAATTTGCCATTCTCAAAATAACTAGTTTCTGCTATATGAGGCCTACTTGAAATCTATCCCAAAAAGGATATATTACATTGAAGGTGCTGATAGTGTCATTCAGAAAAACCTAAGACACACTTGCTACCGTGCAGATAGAAGTCTAATTCTGTGATTAAACCTATACCTGTCACACAGCGCAAAAAAAAAACAGGCCTCACATTTCTATTCAACCAAATCTGTACTGTTTTAGCTGGTCAAGTTATTTGTAGTGACCGTAAAAGCACATTTTTTGTTCTGGGTTGAAAAACTATTCCCAAATTTGCCATTCTCAAAATAACTAGTTTCTGCTATATAAGGCCTACTTGAAATCTATCCCAAAAAGGATATCTTACATTGAAGGTGCTGATAGTGTCATTCAGAAAAACCTAAGACACACTTGCTACCGTGCAGATAGAAGTCTAATTCTGTGATTAAACCTATACCTGTCACACAGCGCAAAAAAAAACAGGCCTCACATTTCTATTCAACCAAATCTGTACTGTTTTAGCTGGTCAAGTTATTTGTAGTGACCGTAAAAGCACATTTTTTGTTCTGGGTTGAAAAACTATTCCCAAATTTGCCATTCTCAAAATAACTAGTTTCTGCTATATGAGGCCTACTTGAAATCTATCCCAAAAAGGATATATTACATTGAAGGTGCTGATAGTGTCATTCAGAAAAACATAAGACACACTTGCTACCGTGCAGATAGAAGTCTAATTCTGTGATTAAACCTATACCTGTCACACAGCGCAAAAAAAAAACAGGCCTCACATTTCTATTCAACCAAATCTGTACTGTTTTAGCTGGTCAAGTTATTTGTAGTGACCGTAAAAGCACATTTTTTGTTCTGGGTTGAAAAACTATTCCCAAATTTGCCATTCTCAAAATAACTAGTTTCTGCTATATGAGGCCTACTTGAAATCTATCCCAAAAAGGATATCTTACATATTAGGTGCTGATAGTGTCATTCAGAAAAACCTATGACACACGCTACCGTGCAGATAGAAGTCTAATTCTGTTATTAAACCTATACCTGTCACACAGCGCAAAAAAAAACAGGCCTCACATTTCTATTCAACCAAATCTGTACTGTTTTAGCTGGTCAAGTTATTTGTAGTGACCGTAAAAGCACACTTTTTGTTCTGGGTTGAAAAACTATTCCCAAATTTGCCATTCTCAAAATAACTAGTTTCTGCTATATGAGGCCTACTTGAAATCTATCCCAAAAAGGATATCTTACATTGAAGGTGCTGATAGTGTCATTCAGAAAAACCTAAGACACACTGCTACCGTGCAGATAGAAGTCTAATTCTGTGATTAAACCTATACCTGTCACACAGCGCAAAAAAAAACAGGCCTCACATTTCTATTCAACCAAATCTGTACTGTTTTAGCTGGTCAAGTTATTTGTAGTGACCGTAAAAGCACACTTTTTGTTCTGGGTTGAAAAACTATTCCCAAATTTGCCATTCTCAAAATAACTAGTTTCTGCTATATGAGGCCTACTTGAAATCTATCCCAAAAAGGATATCTTACATTGAAGGTGCTGATAGTGTCATTCAGAAAAACCTAAGACACACTTGCTACCGTGCAGATAGAAGTCTAATTCTGTGATTAAACCTATACCTGTCACACAGCGCAAAAAAAAACAGGCCTCACATTTCTATTCAACCAAATCTGTACTGTTTTAGCTGGTCAAGTTATTTGTAGTGACCGTAAAAGCACATTTTTTGTTCTGGGTTGAAAAACTATTCCCAAATTTGCCATTCTCAAAATAACTAGTTTCTGCTATATGAGGCCTACTTGAAATCTATCCCAAAAAGGATATCTTACATATTAGGTGCTGATAGTGTCATTCAGAAAAACCTAAGACACACTGCTACCGTGCAGATAGAAGTCTAATTCTGTGATTAAACCTATACCTGTCACACAGCGCAAAAAAAAACAGGCCTCACATTTCTATTCAACCAAATCTGTACTGTTTTAGCTGGTCAAGTTATTTGTAGTGACCGTAAAAGCACATTTTTTGTTCTGGGTTGAAAAACTATTCCCAAATTTGCCATTCTCAAAATAACTAGTTTCTGCTATATGAGGCCTACTTGAAATCTATCCCAAAAAGGATATCTTACATTGAAGGTGCTGATAGTGTCATTCAGAAAAACCTAAGACACACTGCTACCGTGCAGATAGAAGTCTAATTCTGTGATTAAACCTATACCTGTCACACAGCGCAAAAAAAAACAGGCCTCACATTTCTATTCAACCAAATCTGTACTGTTTTAGCTGGTCAAGTTATTTGTAGTGACCGTAAAAGCACATTTTTTGTTCTGGGTTGAAAAACTATTCCCAAATTTGCCATTCTCAAAATAACTAGTTTCTGCTATATGAGGCCTACTTGAAATCTATCCCAAAAAGGATATCTTACATTGAAGGTGCTGATAGTGTCATTCAGAAAAACCTAAGACACACTTGCTACCGTGCAGATAGAAGTCTAATTCTGTGATTAAACCTATACCTGTCACACAGCGCAAAAAAAAACAGGCCTCACATTTCTATTCAACCAAATCTGTACTGTTTTAGCTGGTCAAGTTATTTGTAGTGACCGTAAAAGCACATTTTTTGTTCTGGGTTGAAAAACTATTCCCAAATTTGCCATTCTCAAAATAACTAGTTTCTGCTATATGAGGCCTACTTGAAATCTATCCCAAAAAGGATATCTTACATTGAAGGTGCTGATAGTGTCATTCAGAAAAACCTAAGACACACTTGCTACCGTGCAGATAGAAGTCTAATTCTGTGATTAAACCTATACCTGTCACACAGCGCAAAAAAAAACAGGCCTCACATTTCTATTCAACCAAATCTGTACTGTTTTAGCTGGTCAAGTTATTTGTAGTGACCGTAAAAGCACATTTTTTGTTCTGGGTTGAAAAACTATTCCCAAATTTGCCATTCTCAAAATAACTAGTTTCTGCTATATGAGGCCTACTTGAAATCTATCCCAAAAAGGATATATTACATTGAAGGTGCTGATAGTGTCATTCAGAAAAACCTAAGACACACTTGCTACCGTGCAGATAGAAGTCTAATTCTGTGATTAAACCTATACCTGTCACACAGCGCAAAAAAAAACAGGCCTCACATTTCTATTCAACCAAATCTGTACTGTTTTAGCTGGTCAAGTTATTTGTAGTGACCGTAAAAGCACATTTTTTGTTCTGGGTTGAAAAAACTATTCCCAAATTTGCCATTCTCAAAATAACTAGTTTCTGCTATATGAGGCCTACTTGAAATCTATCCCAAAAAGGATATATTACATTGAAGGTGCTGATAGTGTCATTCAGAAAAACCTAAGACACACTTGCTACCGTGCAGATAGAAGTCTAATTCTGTGATTAAACCTATACCTGTCACACAGCGCAAAAAAAAAACAGGCCTCACATTTCTATTCAACCAAATCTGTACTGTTTTAGCTGGTCAAGTTATTTGTAGTGACCGTAAAAGCACATTTTTTGTTCTGGGTTGAAAAACTATTCCCAAATTTGCCATTCTCAAAATAACTAGTTTCTGCTATATGAGGCCTACTTGAAATCTATCCCAAAAAGGATATCTTACATTGAAGGTGCTGATAGTGTCATTCAGAAAAACCTAAGACACACTTGCTACCGTGCAGATAGAAGTCTAATTCTGTGATTAAACCTATACCTGTCACACAGCGCAAAAAAAAACAGGCCTCACATTTCTATTCAACCAAATCTGTACTGTTTTAGCTGGTCAAGTTATTTGTAGTGACCGTAAAAGCACATTTTTTGTTCTGGGTTGAAAAACTATTCCCAAATTTGCCATTCTCAAAATAACTAGTTTCTGCTATATGAGGCCTACTTGAAATCTATCCCAAAAAGGATATCTTACATTGAAGGTGCTGATAGTGTCATTCAGAAAAACCTAAGACACACTTGCTACCGTGCAGATAGAAGTCTAATTCTGTGATTAAACCTATACCTGTCACACAGCGCAAAAAAAAACAGGCCTCACATTTCTATTCAACCAAATCTGTACTGTTTTAGCTGGTCAAGTTATTTGTAGTGACCGTTAAAGCACATTTTTTGTTCTGGGTTGAAAAACTATTCCCAAATTTGCCATTCTCAAAATAACTAGTTTCTGCTATATGAGGCCTACTTGAAATCTATCCCAAAAAGGATATCTTACATATTAGGTGCTGATAGTGTCATTCAGAAAAACCTAAGACACACTTGCTACCGTGCAGATAGAAGTCTAATTCTGTGATTAAACCTATACCTGTCACACAGCGCAAAAAAAAAACAGGCCTCACATTTCTATTCAACCAAATCTGTACTGTTTTAGCTGGTCAAGTTATTTGTAGTGACCGTAAAAGCACACTTTTTGTTCTGGGTTGAAAAACTATTCCCAAATTTGCCATTCTCAAAATAACTAGTTTCTGCTATATGAGGCCTACTTGAAATCTATCCCAAAAAGGATATATTACATTGAAGGTGCTGATAGTGTCATTCAGAAAAACCTAAGACACACTTGCTACCGTGCAGATAGAAGTCTAATTCTGTGATTAAACCTATACCTGTCACACAGCGCAAAAAAAAACAGGCCTCACATTTCTATTCAACCAAATCTGTACTGTTTTAGCTGGTCAAGTTATTTGTAGTGACCGTAAAAGCACATTTTTTGTTCTGGGTTGAAAAACTATTCCCAAATTTGCCATTCTCAAAATAACTAGTTTCTGCTATATGAGGCCTACTTGAAATCTATCCCAAAAAGGATATCTTACATTGAAGGTGCTGATAGTGTCATTCAGAAAAACCTAAGACACACTTGCTACCGTGCAGATAGAAGTCTAATTCTGTGATTAAACCTATACCTGTCACACAGCGCAAAAAAAAACAGGCCTCACATTTCTATTCAACCAAATCTGTACTGTTTTAGCTGGTCAAGTTATTTGTAGTGACCGTAAAAGCACACTTTTTGTTCTGGGTTGAAAAACTATTCCCAAATTTGCCATTCTCAAAATAACTAGTTTCTGTTATATGAGGCCTACTTGAAATCTATCCCAAAAAGGATATCTTACATTGAAGGTGCTGATAGTGTCATTCAGAAAAACCTAAGACACACTTGCTACCGTGCAGATAGAAGTCTAATTCTGTGATTAAACCTATACCTGTCACACAGCGCAAAAAAAAACAGGCCTCACATTTCTATTCAACCAAATCTGTACTGTTTTAGCTGGTCAAGTTATTTGTAGTGACCGTAAAAGCACATTTTTTGTTCTGGGTTGAAAAACTATTCCCAAATTTGCCATTCTCAAAATAACTAGTTTCTGCTATATGAGGCCTACTTGAAATCTATCCCAAAAAGGATATCTTACGTTGAAGGTGCTGATAGTGTCATTCAGAAAAACCTAAGACACACTTGCTACCGTGCAGATAGAAGTCTAATTCTGTGATTAAACCTATACCTGTCACACAGCGCAAAAAAAAACAGGCCTCACATTTCTATTCAACCAAATCTGTACTGTTTTAGCTGGTCAAGTTATTTGTAGTGACCGTAAAAGCACATTTTTTGTTCTGGGTTGAAAAACTATTCCCAAATTTGCCATTCTCAAAATAACTAGTTTCTGCTATATGAGGCCTACTTGAAATCTATCCCAAAAAGGATATCTTACATTGAAGGTGCTGATAGTGTCATTCAGAAAAACCTAAGACACACTTGCTACCGTGCAGATAGAAGTCTAATTCTGTGATTAAACCTATACCTGTCACACAGCGCAAAAAAAAACAGGCCTCACATTTCTATTCAACCAAATCTGTACTGTTTTAGCTGGTCAAGTTATTTGTAGTGACCGTAAAAGCACACTTTTTGTTCTGGGTTGAAAAACTATTCCCAAATTTGCCATTCTCAAAATAACTAGTTTCTGCTATATAAGGCCTACTTGAAATCTATCCCAAAAAGGATATCTTACATTGAAGGTGCTGATAGTGTCATTCAGAAAAACCTAAGACACACTTGCTACCGTGCAGATAGAAGTCTAATTCTGTGATTAAACCTATACCTGTCACACAGCGCAAAAAAAAACAGGCCTCACATTTCTATTCAACCAAATCTGTACTGTTTTAGCTGGTCAAGTTATTTGTAGTGACCGTAAAAGCACATATTTTGTTCTGGGTTGAAAAACTTTTCCCAAATTTGCCATTCTCAAAATTGTGGTGAACGGGAACAATGAGGAAAACATCTAATAAGGGACCCGGACGTGGACATGGTCGTGGTGGTGTTAGTGGACCCTCTGGTGCTGGGAGAGGACGTGGCCGTTCTGCCACAGCCACACATCCTAGTGAACCAACTACCTCAGGTCCCAGTAGCCAGCAGAATTTACAGCGATATTTGGTGGGGCCCAATGCCGTTCTAAGGATGGTAAGGCCTGAGCAGGTACAGGCATTAGTCAATTGGGTAGCCGACAGTGGATCCAGCACGTTCACATTATCTCCCACCCAGTCTTCTGCAGAAAGCGCACAGATGGCGCATGAAAACCAAGCCCATCGGTCTGTCACATCACCCCCATGCATATCAGGGAAACTGTCTGAGCCTCAAGTTATGCAGCAGTCTCTTATGCTGTTTGAAGACTCTGCTGCCAGGGTTTCCCAAGGGCATCCACCTAGCCATTCCTCAGGGGTGGAAGAGATAGAATGCACTAACGCACAACCACTTATTTTTCCTGATGATGAGGACATGGGAATACCACCTCAGCACGTCTCTGATGATGACGAAACACAGGTGCCAACTGCTGCGTCTTTCTGCAGTGTGCAGACTGAAGAGGAGGTCAGGGATCAAGACTGGGTGGAAGACGATGCAGGGGATGATGAGGTCCTAGACCCCACATGGAATGAAGGTCGTGCCACTGATTTTCACAGTTCGGAGGAAGAGGCAGTGGTGAGACCGAGCCAACAGCGTAGCAAAAGAGGGAGCAGTGGGCAAAATCAGAACACCCGCCGCCAAGAGACTCCGCCTGCTACTGACCGCCGCCATCTGGGACCGAGCACCCCAAAGGCAGCTTCAAGGAGTTCCCTGGCATGGCACTTCTTCAAACAATGTGCTGACGACAAGACCCGAGTGGTTTGCACGCTGTGACATCAGAGCCTGAAGCGAGGCATTAACGTTCTGAACCTTAGCACAACCTGCATGACCAGGCACCTGCATGCAAAGCATGAACTGCAGTGGAGTAAACACCTTAAAAACAAGGAAGTCACTCAGGCTCCCCCTGCTACCTCTTCTGCTGCTGCCGCCTCGGCCTCTTCTGCTGCTGCTGCCGCCTCGGCCTCTTCTGCTGCTGCTGCCGCCGCCTCGGCCTCTTCCTCCGCCTCTGGAGGAACGTTGGCACCTGCCGCCCAGCAAACATGGGATGTACCACCAACACCACAACCTGCGTCACCAAGCATCTCAACCATGTCACACGGCAGCGTTCAGCTCTCCATCTCACAAACATTTGAGAGAAAGCGTAAATTCCCACCTAGCCACCCTCGATCCCTGGCCCTGAATGCCAGCATTTCTAAACTATTGGCCTATGAAATGCTGTCATTTAGGCTGGTGGACACACACAGCTTCAAACAGCTCATGTCGCTTGCTGTCCCACAGTATGTTGTTCCCAGCCGGCACTACTTCTCCAAGAGAGCCGTGCCTTCCCTGCACAACCAAGTGTCCGATAAAATCAAGTGTGCACTGCGCAACGCCATCTGTGGCAAGGTCCACCTAACCACAGATACGTGGACCAGTAAGCACGGCCAGGGACGCTATATCTCCCTAACTGCACACTGGGTAAATGTATTGGCGGCTGGGCCCCAGGCGGAGAGCTGTTTGGCGCACGTCCTTCCGCCGCCAAGGATCGCAGGGCAACATTCTTTGCCTCCTGTCTCCTCCTCCTCCTCCTACTCAGCTTCCTCCTCCTCTTCTTCCACCTGCTCATCCAGTCAGCCACACACCTTCACCACCAACTTCAGCACAGCCCGGGGTAAACGTCAGCAGGCAGTTCTGAAACTCATATGATTGGGGGACAGGCCCCACACCGCACAGGAGTTGTGGGGGGGTATAGAACAACAGACCGACGAGTGGTTGCTGCTGGTGAGCCTCAAGCCCGGCCTGGTGGTGTGCGATATTGGGCGAAATCTCGTTGCAGCTCTGGGACTAGCCGGTTTAACGCACATCCCTTGCCTGGCGCATGTGCTGAATTTGGTGGTGCAGAAGTTCATTCGCAACTACCCCGACATGTCAGAGCTGCTGCATAAAGTGCGGGCCGTCTGTTCGCGCTTCCGGCGTTCACACCCTGCCGCTGCTCGCCTGTCTGCGCTACAGCGTAACTTCGGCCTTCCCGCTCACCGCCTTATATGCGACGTACCCACCAGGTGGAACTCCACCTTGCATATGCTGGACAGACTGTGCGAGCAGCAGCAGGCCATAGTGGAGTTTCAGCTGCAGCACGCACGGGTCAGTCGCACTGCGGATCAGCCCCACTTCACCACCAATGACTGGGTCTCCATGCGAGACCTGTGTGCCCTGTTGCGCTGTTTCGAGTACTCCACCAACATGGCCAGTGGCGATGACGCCGTTATCAGCGTTACAATACCACTTCTATGTCTCCTTGAGAAAACACTTAGGGCGATGATGGAAGAGGAGGTGGCCCAGGAGGAAGAGGAGGAAGAGGGGTCATTTTTAGCACTTTCAGACCAGTCTCTTCGAAGTGACTCAGAGGGAGGTTTTTTGCAACAGCAGAGGCCAGGTACAAATGTGGCCAGACAAAGCCCAATACTGGAGGACGAGGAGGACGATGATGAGGAGGAGGTGGAGGAGGATGAGGATGAAGCATGTTTACAGTGGGGTGGCACCCAAAGCAGCTCGGGCCCATCACTGGTGCGTGGCTGGGGGGAAACACAGGACGATGACGATACGCCTCCCACAGAGGACAGCTTGTCCTTACCTCTGGGCAGCCTGGCACACATGAGCGACTACATGCTGCAGTGCCTGCGCAACGACAGCATAGTTGCCCACATTTTAACGTGTGCGGACTAATGGGTTGCCACCCTGCTGGATCCCCAGTACAAAGACAATGTGCCCACCTTACTTCCTACACTAGAGCGTGATAGGAAGATGCGCGAGTACAAGCGCACGTTGGTAGACGCGCTACTGAGAGCATTCCCAAATGTCACAGGGGAACCAGTGGAAGCCCAAGGCGAAGGCAGAGGAGGAGCAAGAGGTCGCCAACGCAGCTGTGTCACGGCCAGCTCCTCTGAGGGCAGGGTTAGCATGGCAGAGATGTGGAAAAGTTTTGTCAACACGCCACAGCTAACTGCACCACCACCTGATACGGAACGTGTTAGCAGGAGGCAACATTTCACTAACATGGTGGAACAGTACCTGTGCACACCCCTCCACGTACTGACTGATGGTTCGGCCCCATTCAACCTCTGGGTCTCCAAATTGTCCACGTGGCCAGAGCTAGCCTTTTATGCCTTGGAGGTGCTGGCCTGCCCGGGGGCCAGCGTTTTGTCTGAACGTGTATTCAGCACGGCAGGGGGCGTCATTACAGACAAACGCAGCCGCCTGTCTACAGCCAATGTGGACAAGCTGACGTTCATAAAAATGAACCAGGCATGGATCCCACAGGACCTGTCCATCTCTTGTGCAGATTAGATATTAACTACCTCCCCTTAACAATATATTATTCTACTCCAGGGCACTTCCTCATTCAATACTATTTTTATTTTTATTTTACCATTATATTGCGGGGCAACCCAAAGTTGAATGAACCTCTCCTCTGTCTGAGTGCCGGGGCCTAAATGTGTGACAGTCGCCTGTTCCAGTGGTGGGTGACGTGAAGCCTGATTCTCTGATATGACATGAAGACTGATTCTGCGCTGACATAAGGCCAGATTCTCTGTTACGGGACCTCTCTCCTCTGCCTGGGTGCCTGGGCCTAAATATGTGACAGTGGCCTGTTCCAGTGGTGGGTGACGTGAAGCCTGATTCTCTGCTATGACATGAAGACAGATTCTGTGCTGACATAAGGCCAGATTCTCTGTTACGGGACCTCTCTCCTCTGCCTGGGTGCCTGGGCCTAATCATGTGACAGTGGCCTGTTCCAGTGGTGGGTGACGTGAAGCCTGATTCTCTGCTATGACATGAAGACTGATTCTGCGCTGACATAAGGCCAGATTCTCTGTTACGGGACCTCTCTCCTCTGCCTGGGTGCCTGGGCCTAAATGTGTGACAGTGGCCTGTTCCAGTGGTGGGTGACGTGAAGCCTGATTCTCTGCTATGACATGAAGACTGATTCTGTGCTGACATAAGGCCAGATTCTCTGTTACGGGACCTCTCTCCTCTGCCTGGGTGCCTGGGCCTAAATGTGTGACAGTGGCCTGTTCCAGTGGTGGGTGACGTGAAGCCTGATTCTTTGCTATGACATGAAGACTGATTCTGCGCTGACATAAGGCCAGATTCTCTGTTATGGGACCTCTCTCCTCTGTCTGGGTGCCTGGGCCTAAATGTGTGACAGTGGCCTGTTCCAGTGGTGGGTGACGTGAAGCCTGATTCTCTGCTATGACATGAATACAGATTCTGTGCTGACATAAGGCCAGATTCTCTGTTACGGGGCCTCTCTCCTCTGCCTGGGTGCCTGGGCCTAAATATGTGACAGTGGCCTGTTCCAGTGGTGGGTGACGTGATGCCTGATTCTCTGCTATGACATGAAGACTGATTCTGCGCTGACATAAGGCCAGATTCTCTGTTACGGGACCTCTCTCCTCTGCCTGGGTGCCGGGGCCTAAATGTGTGACAGTGGCCTGTTCCAGTGGTGGGTGACGTGAAGCCTGATTCTCTGCTATGACATGAAGACTGATTCTGCGCTGACATAAGGCCAGATTCTCTGTTACGGGACCTCTCTCCTCTGTCTGGGTGCCGGGGCCTAAATGTGTGACAGTGGCCTGTTCCAGTGGTGGGTGACGTGAAGCCTGATTCTCTGCTATGACATGAAGACAGCTTCTGTGCTGACATAAGGCCAGATTCTCTGTTACGGGACCTCTCTCCTCTGCCTGGGTGCCTGGGCCTAAATATGTGACAGTGGCCTGTTCCAGTGGTGGGTGACGTGAAGCCTGATTCTCTGCTATGACATGAAGACTGATTCTGCGCTGACATAAGGCCAGATTCTCTGTTACGGGACCTCTCTCCTCTGTCTGGGTGCCGGGGCCTAAATGTGTGACAGTGGCCTGTTCCAGTGGTGGGTGGCGTGAAGCCTGATTCTCTGCTATGACATGAAGACAGATTCTATGCTGACATAAGGCCAGATTCTCTGTTACGGGACCTCTCTCCTCTGTCTGGGTGCCGGGGCCTAAATATGTGACAGTGGCCTGTTCCAGTGGTGGGTGACGTGAAGCCTGATTATCTGCTATGACATGAAGACTGATTCTGCGCTGACATGAAGCCAGATTCTCTGCTATGGCATGAAGAGACTGATTCTCTGCTGACATGAAGCCAGATTCTTTGCTATGGCATGAAGAGACTGATTCTCTGCTGACGTGAAGCCAGATTCTCTGCTATGGGACCTCTGTCCAATTGATATTGGTTCATTTTTATTTTTTTTATTTTTATTTTAATTCATTTCCCTATCCACATTTGTTTGCAGTGGATTTACCTACATGTTGCTGCCTTTTGCAGCCCTCTAGCTCTTTCCTGGGCTGTTTTACAGCCTTTTTAGTGCCCAAAAGTTCGGGTCCCCATTGACTTCAATGGGGTTCGGGTTCGGGACGAAGTTCGGGTCGGGTTCGGATCCCGAACCCGAACATTTCCGGGAAGTTCGGCCGAACTTCTCGAACCCGAACATCCAGGTGTTCGTTCAACTCTAGTGGTAACGACTGGGTTTTTCAACAGGTCAACGCTACAGTACACAATGCCCGCAGGACAAGGGACTTCTTCCAGGAGAATAACATCACTCTTTTGGCCCATCCTGCATGTTCCGCTGATCTAAATTCAATTGAGAACCTTTGGGGATGGATGGCAGGGGAAGTTTACAAAAATGGACAACAGTTCCAGACAGTAGATGGCCTTCGTGCGGCCGTCTTCACCACTTGGAGAAATGTTCTCACTCACCTCATGGAAACGCTTGCATCAAGCATGCCAAAACAAATTTTGGAAGTGATAAACAATAACGGCGGAGCTACTCATTACTGAGTTCATGTTTGGAAGTTGGATTTCTGTTTTGGGGGGGTTTAGTTTTTTTTTGGAGGTGTGGTCCTAAACTTTTGATCAGCTGAAAAACTGCCTGTTTCAGTTTATTCGTTGTTTTCATTAAATTGAATGCTCAAATTTTTTTTGTCCCACTCCCATTTCTTCTTGTTGCATGTTGAAGCTCTACTTGGAACCTTGTTAAGATTCTGCCATGCTAAATATGATTTTTTGCCAGTTTTCAAGTGGTCTTAAACTTTTGATCAGGACTGTATCTTTCATCATCTGGTGGGCAGGTTTGTGGTGGTGTATTAGAATGATATTTTAATTTATTCCCCCGACATGGAGAAGCATCAGGATCACGTGAGACAGGTCTTACAGATCCTAAGGGAGAATAAATTTCTATGCTAAGATGAAGAAGTGTGTATTTGCGGTTCCGGAAGTGCAATTTCTGGGTTACCTACTCTCATCTTCGCATTTTCGTATGGATCCGGAAAAAGTCTGTGCTGTGTTGGACTGTGATCGACCCGAAAATCTGAAAGCGCTCATGCGATTTTTGGGGTTCACCAACTACTACTGTAAATTTATCTTGAATTACTCGACTGTTAAACCATTAACATATATGCCTTTTCAGCAGTAAAGGAGTGTTTTGCTTCTGGTCCTATACTGGTGCAACTTTATGTGTCACAGCCCTTCATTGTCAAAGTCGACGAATCTGAGGTAGGGGTGCGAGCAGTCTTGTCACAGGGTCCTTCTCCTAACAAATGGTGCCCATGTGCTTTTTTCTCTAAAAACTCTCTACTGCTGAAACAAATTATGATGTAGCTAATAGAGAGTTGCTTGCCATTAAGTTGGCTTTTGAGGAAGTTGTTTGTTCCTTCGGAACTACGGCACAAGGTGTTTCAAGAACATCACTGTACTGTTCTTACGGTACACCCTCTGAGCAGATCCATGGTTGATCTAATTTCCCGGAGATTCTAATGGCCAGGATTGCGTAAATGTATTGAGGGCTATGTGTCAGCTTGTGAAACTTGTGCGCATGCCAAGATGACATATACTCGGCCTTCAGGATCTCTACTTCCCTTGTCTATCCCGTCCCGACCGTGGACTCATTTGTCCATGGACTTTATCACAGATTTGCCTAATTCCTCAGGTAAAACTGTGATTCTGGTAGTTGTTGATGGCTTAAGCAAGAAGTCACACTTTATAGCACTATCTGGTCTACCTAATGCTAAAACTCTCGCACTAGTGGTTGTCGATAACATCGTGAAACTACACGGCATCCCCTCTCATGTGGTGTCTGATAGGGGGACTCAGTTTGCTTCCTGATTCTGGAAGGCGTTCTGTACTCGCCTGGGGGTCCAATTGTCCTTCACTTTGGCTTTTCATCCTCAGGGTCTATTCACACATCCATATTTTGTATTACGCATCCGTTCCGCAAATTTGAGGAACATTATGAGGACCCATTCATTTCAATAGCCCCACAAAAAATGCGGACAGCACTCATTGTGCTGTCCGCATCCGTCATTCCGTTCCATTCCGTTATGCAGAACCGCAAAAAATAATTACCCTGTCCTACTATTGTCCGCAAAATTCGTTCCGTCGTCCCATTGTAGTCAATGGATCCACAAAAAATGCGGATGACATGCGGAATGTAGCAATGTGTTCCGCGTTTCATCTGCAATTGCGGATCCGTTTACAGGAAATTAAAAAAAAAATAAGGCCTGCCACCTGCTGTGACATGGGCTTCAGGAGCCAGGAAAAGTAGTGTGGATGTGCACAGTCTCTTCAAGAAAAAATGCCAGCATTTGAGGTGGAGCGATTGATAGTTCTTATTCAAGAACGCCCATGCCTATGGGACACCCGCAGAGAAATGTACCAAGACAGTGCCAAGAAGGACCGCTGCTGGGAAGAAATAGATCCCATCTGCCTGGGAATTGGCGAACATCGCCAAAAGAGAAAAAATCAGTGAGTATTAAAATGTTAAAATATAAAATGTGCAAATTTGATGTACAGATTCAGACATAAGGTCCGTGAGTGGGCCACATGTCCTTGAATAGCATAGATAGTGTACATTTAAGTGACCGTGAAATTGGGATGCTCATTTTCTATGCTGTTTCAGGACATATAGCCACTGACTGTGTCATAACTTACCGTATTTTTCGTCCTATAAGACGCACCGGCCCATAAGACGCACCTAGGTTTTTGAGGAGGAAAATAAGAAAAAATATATTTTGAACCAATAGGTGTGCTTTTGGTGGGTTTTGAACTAATTGTGGTCTGTGGATGGCACACTGTTATGGGGGATCTGTGGATGGCGAACTGTTATGGACGATCTGTGGGTGACGCACTGTTATGGGGGATCTGTGGGTGACGCACTATTATGGGGGATCTGTGGGTGACGCACTGTTATGGGGGATCTGTGGGTGACACTTATGGGGGATCTGTGGGTGGCTCTTATTGGGGTCTATGGATGGCACTGTTATGGGGATCTGTGTATGACACAGTTATGGGGGGGATCTGTGGATGACACATATATAGCATCTTATGCTATGTGTCATCCACAGATCCCCTCAATAACAGTGTCCCAGTAGTGAATGACCCTCAATACAAGGGGTGGGGGTCGCATTTGCTTTTATAATGACAGCGGGGACCGTGCAGTGACTGTATTCTACTACACGGGCCCCGCTCACAGTATAATCGTATCTGTATTCTGTAATAGTTAATTGTGTATATAATGTAATCGCATAATCAGCGCTACTTACAACTACAAGCGCTGATTATGCGATTACATTATATACACAATTAACTATTACAGAATACAGATACGATTATACAGTGAGCGGGGCCCGTGTAGTAGAATACAGTCACTGCACGGGCCCTGCTGTCATTATAAATGCAGATGCCAGCCCCCAGCCCCTCCTCCCTCACAGCTGATACACCCGCCGCACGGCATCGCGGCGGGTGTATCATTGAAAATACGGCAAAATCAGCGGCATTCGCCCCATAAGACGCACTGCTATTTTTCCCCCACTTTTGGGGGGGGGAAAGTGCGTCTTATATGGTGAAAAATACGGTATATACAGTATTTTCACATTTTGTGCACGAGGCCTAGTGTTTCTTGCATTGCATGCATTAATTTTTCCCTATCTGCAATGCATTATTCAACTTGTTGCATAGCAACCGTGGTTTTATTTTAAATATTCATATGTGTAACGGTCACGTCCACACACACACAGGGGGAAGGATAGTGACCACTGCGCTCCACCCTCACCCCTGGCCCTGCCTACTTGCCTCACGAGTCCTGATGACAGGGGACAACTGGACGACAGTCCCTAACTTAGGATACGTGCAGGGAAGACAGACAAGACAAAATACGGAACATGAACGGACCGGGTCAGAACCAAGAGAGCTACGCAGTACAAAGGGTTAAGCAAAAAATGGTCAGGAGAAGCCGGGGTCAAATAACAGGAGAGTAGAGAAGTACAAGAGGAGTCCTAAGAGAGCAGTCAGGTGGGAGCCGAGGTCACAATACCAGGACGGATGTGCAGTACAGGAGGAGCAGGCAAAGGATCGTCAGGGAACGGAATCAGGTGAGTATTCAGTAGTCCAACAAATAGCCAGGAGCCTAGAAATTAACAGACAACCTGTGGCTAGCAGGCTGCCTGTATTTATAGTGGGGAGGGAGGGTCATGTGACGTGGCGAGCGTCACATGACCGACAGACCAACCAGTTGAGCACCGAGTGATCAGCTCGGCGCTCAAGGCAGACTTAGGAGCAGGAAGCCACCCAGCAGTAAAGCTGCCCTGGAAATGAGGTCAAACAGATTCTCATTCCCAAAGCTAAGCAACAGTTCTGCGGGCAATGGGGGACCGAGTGCACCTTCGGAACCCCGTTGCAATATGTTAAAACTTTATGAAATCCTTTATATTGCTGATTTTAACAATTATATAGCCCTCTTTCACAATTGATAGTTGATAGACAGAAGGATGATTTTGGGTACAGAGTCACAGGCATAAAACCCTTTAAATCTCATGCACACGTGGACGTATTGCGGCCTGCTTAAGTCGGGTCCACAATACATGGGCATCAGCTGTGTGCATGCCGCATGACAGATCACAAACCAATTCACTTGAATGGTTCAGTGATCTGGGAGATGCGATGCGGAAGGACGGACCGGAACCCCATGGAAACACTGTAGAGTGCTTCTGTGGTGTTTCTGCCCGTGCCTCTGCACCGCAAAAAAGTAGTGCATGCGCTACTTTATTGCGGTGCGGACCGGCGGATGCGGATCAAGTGAATGGGTCAGCGATCCACACGCAGCTGCCCCACGGTCTTTTTTACTCGAAAAATCGGCAAGGTAATGATAGTGTAATATGCGAATTTTATTGCAAATTTTTCAACTTACAACTATTAGACAAAGAAGATTGTAGCACTATATTAGCTAAATTGCTCTATATTCGTTTTTTATTTTTTTCGAATATTCGCTATATTGCTATAACTTCATTTTTTCGAATATTTGTAATATTCTAAAACAACAATATATAGCAATATAGTGAATATTAAAAAAAAAAAAAATATAGAGCAATTTAGCTAATATAGTGCTATAATCTTCTTTGTCTAATAGTTGTAATTTTTTTCTCATCTGAAGTTCAGATTGGAAAAAAATGACAACTATAAAAAAAAAGATTATAGCACTATTTTAGCTAAATTGCTCTATATTTGTTTTTTTTTCCGAATATTCGCTATATTGCTATATATTCTTGTTTTAGAATATTACGAATATTCGAAAAAACGAAATTATAGCAATAAAGCTAATATTCGAAAAAAAAATAAAACGAATATAGAGCAATTTAGCTAATATAGTGCTATAATCTTCTTTGTCTAATAGTTGTAAGTTGAAAAATTTGCAATAAAATTCGCATATTACACTATCATTACCTTGCCGATTTTTCGAGTAAAAATCGAATATAAGAATATAACGAATATTCGAATTTGCGAATATTCGATGAATATTCTACAAAATATTCGTGAAATATCGCGAATTCGAATATGACCCCTGCCGCTCATCACTACATATAAATGTAGCAACTCCCAGTTGACGGGTCCCCCGACCAGACCCACCATTTATTCAAACTCCTGGCCCTTTTACAAGGGAATTGTATGATCTTTAAAAAAACATTTTTTTTTGTTAACATTTTTTTTTATTCAACCGTTAAAATATTGTCTTGTATGTTTTTTTTTTTTTAAGTTTGCTATGCTCTCACACTGGAGGCAAAAGAGTCCGTCTGGCTCTTCTGGCAGGGTATCAGACTTCTGGATCCATTCTGAAGCTAGCCCACCATGATGTAGGATTTCCGCTCTTGCCCCATTAACTCCAGCCAATTACCATTGATGAATGGGGCTGAAGTTGAAATTTTGCAGCACAGTAGTATAGCTTCTGCACGGATTCGGCTGGCTGTTCTCTGGCCATAACGTCCTGCTGCCAGTATGAAAGTAGCCCAAAAAAAATATGTAGTGTTGCATTTTATATTGATGAGCTATCATCTATGTAGGTCACCAATATGAAATAATTTTTCAACATTAAATAAAATTATTGTAGTCTGAGGGCTCAGGCACACGGACGTTATGCAGCCGTTCCGTGCATTTGGGACCACGATTTGTGTTCCCCAATGCACGGGCAACGTCCATGCGACGGCTGGAACGGATCATCATGTGCTATCAACTTAAAGAGGACCTTTCATGGGTCCCAAAAATCTGAACTAATTCTCTGGAAGTGTAGAGTGGCACCCAGGGATCTAAGTGCACATACTGTTATTCCTGGGAGCCGCTCCGTTTGCCTGCTCTGGCCCCTGTAACATTTTCCGGTCGGAACAACAGGGAGGAGACATCAGTTTATCTCCCTGGGCATTCCTTCTCACTGACAGCAGTTTTGTCCAATCGCAGTGCAGAGCTTCACTGCCAGGGCTGTGATTGGACAGCGCTGCTCTCTGGGAGAAAGAGAGACACTGGCGTCTCCTCCCTGTTGTTGCGACCAGATAATGTAATGGGGCCAAGAGTGGGCGAACGGAGCGGTGCCCAGGAATAATAGTAAGTGCAGTTAGATCCCTGGGTGCCACTCAACACTTCCTGCGACATAGTTCAGATTTTTGGGACCCATGAAAGTTCTTCTTTAAAAATGCTGATGTTTTATACTTAGCTTGTCTGTATAGAATTTTATTCTTGTGGATTGCGGGTCTGATTACGTCATGTGTTGTTCAAGTTAAAAGATGAGCACAGACCCTTAAAAATTTTAAGATCAATGGGACATGAACGCGTTCAGCTCTGAACCTGGACAAATTTTTTTAAATGACAATTTAAAATTATTATTTTAATTGATAAGACGTAATTAGAAATGAGTCTTTGTGTGTTGGACTAACCTAAATTCCCCTCAAACGAATGAGGGTAATAGAGAGTAGAAGAGAAAGGGGCGCACAATAGGATACTATGTACAGTACAGACCAAAAGTTTGAACACACCTTCTCATTCAAAGAGTTTTCTTTATTTTCATGACTATGAAAATTGTAGATTCACACTGAAGGCATCAAAACTATGAATTAACACATGTGGAATTATATACATAACAAACAAGTGTGAAACAACTGAAAATATGTCATATTCTAGGTTCTTCAAAGTAGCCACCTTTTGCTTTGATTACTGCTTTGCACACTCTTGGCATTCTCTTGATGAGCTTCAAGAGGTAGTCCCCTGAAATGGTTTTCACTTCACAGGTGTGCCCTGTCAGGTTTAATAAGTGGGATTTCTTGCCTTATAAATGGGGTTGGGACCATCAGTTGCGTTGAGGAGAAGTCAGGTGGATACACAGCTGATAGTCCTACTGAATAGACTGTTAGAATTTGTATTATGGCAAGAAAAAAGAAGCTAAGTAAAGAAAAACGAGTGGCCATCATTACTTTAAGAAATGAAGGTCAGTCAGTCAGCCGAAAAATTGGGAAAACTTTGAAAGCAAGGGCTATTTGACCATGAAGGAGAGTGATGGGGTGCTGCGCCAGATGACCTGGCCTCCACAGTCACCGGATCTGAACCCAATCGAGATGGTTTGGGGTGAGCTGGACCGCAGAGTGAAGGCAAAAGGGCCAACAAGTACTAAGCATCTCTGGGAACTCCTTCAAGACTGTTGGAAGACCATTTCAGGGGACTACCTCTTGAAGCTCATCAAGAAAATGCCAAGAGTGTGCAAAGCAGTAATCAAAGCAAAAGGTGGCTACTTTGAAGAACCTAGAATATTACATATTTTCAGTTGTTTCACACTTGTTTGTTATGTATATAATTCCACATGCGTTAATTCATAATTTTGATGCTTTCATAGTCATGAAAATAAAGAAAACTCTTTGAATGAGGTGTGTCCAAACTTTTGATCTGTACTGTATATACAGATAAAATAATATTGTGAGGATGGTAAAGGCTCACCTTTATGAGTTGTGCTAAAATAGGCACAACTCTATTGAAGACTTGTAATGATGAGACTAATCTTCCGGAACTGCAGCCGCAGATTGTATAATCTTTTTGATGGGATGTCCAGTCCCCCAAAAAGAAAAGGGTGTCTGAAATCAAATTCTGTAAAAAATGACCAGTGAAATCCGAAAGGTGCTCTTTGGAATATGGGCCCCTTTGCCCACCTAGGCTGCAAAAAAGTGTCACACATCTGGTATCTCTGTATTCAGGAGAAGTTGAGGAATGTGTTTTGGGGTGTCTTTTTACATATACCCATGCTGGGTGAGAGAAATATCTTGGCAAAAGACAACTTTTCCCATTTTTTTTATACAAAGTTGGCATTTGACCAAGATATTTCTCTCACCCAGCATGGGTATATGTAAAAAGACACCCCAAAACACATTCCTCAACTTCTCCTGAATACAGAGATACCAGATGTGTGACACTTTTTTGCAGCCTAGGTGGGCAAAGGGGCCCATATTCCAAAGAGCACCTTTCGGATTTCACTGGTCATTTTTTACAGAATTTGATTTCAAACTCCTTACCACACATTTGGGCCCCTAGAATGCCAGGGCAGTATAACTACCCCACAAGTGACCCCATTTTGGAAAGAAGAGACCCCAAGGTATTCGCTGATGGGCATAGTGAGTTCATGGAAGTTTTTATTTTTTGTCACAAGTTAGTGGAATATGAGACTTTGTAAGAAAATAAAAAATATAAAAAATCATCATTTTCCACTAACTTGTGACAAAAAATAAAAAATTCTAGGAACTCGCCATGCCCCTCACGGAATACCTTGGGGTGTCTTCTTTCCAAAATGGGGTCACTTGTGGGGTAGTTATACTGCCCTGGCATTTTCCAGGGGCCCTAATGTGTGGTAAGTAGGTAAATGACCTGTGAAATCCGAAAGGTGCTCTTTGGAATGTGGGCCCCTTTGCCCACCTAGGCTGTAAAAAAGTGCCACACATGTGGTATCGCCATACTCAGGAGAAGTTGGGAAATGTGTTTTGGGGTGTCATTTTACATATACCCATGCTGGGTGAGATAAATATCTTGGTCAAATGCCAACTTTGTATAAAAAAATGGGAAAAGTTGTCTTTTGCCAATATATTTCTCTCACCCAGCATGGGTATATGTAAAATGACACCCCAAAACACATTCCCCAACTTCTCCTGAATACGGCGATACCAGATGTGTGACACTTTTTTGCAGCCTAGATGCGCAAAGGGGCCCACATTCCTTTTATGAGGGCATTTTTAGACATTTGGATCCCAGACTTCTTCTCACTCTTTAGGGCCCCTAAAATGCCAGGGCAGTATAAAAACCCCACATGTGACCCCATTTTGGAAAGAAGACACCCCAAGGTATTCAATGAGGGGCATGGCGAGTTCATAGAATTTTTTTTTTTTTGGCACAAGTTAGCGGAAATTGATTTTATTTATTTTTTTCTCACAAAGTCTCCCTTTCCGCTAACTTGGGACAAAAATTTCAATCTTTCATGGACTCAATATGCCCCTCATGGAATACCTTGGGGTGTCTTCTTTCCGAAATGGGGTCACATGTGGGGTATTTATACTGCCCTGGCATTCTAGGGGCCGTAAAGCGTGAGAAGAAGTCTGGAATATAAATGTCTAAAAAATTTTACGCATTTGGATTCCGTGAGGGGTAGGGTGACTTCATGTGAGATTTTATTTTTGGACACAAGTTAGTGGAATATGAGACTTTGTAAGAAAAAAAAAAAAAATTCCGCTAACTTGGGCCAAAAAAATGTCTGAATGGAGCCTTACAGAGGGGTGATCAATGACAGGGGGGTGATCAATGACAGGGGGGTGATCAGGGAGTCTATATGGGGTGATCACCCCCCTGTCATTAATCACCCCCCTATAAGGCTCCATTCAGATGTCCGTATGTGTTTTGCGGATCCGATCCATGTATCCGTGGATCCGTAAAAATCATACGGACATCTGAATGCAGCCTGACAGGGGGGGTGATCAATGACAGGGGGGTAATCAATGACAGGGGGGTGATCAGGGAGTCTATATGGGGTGATCACCACAGTCATTGATCACGCCCCTGTAAGGCTCCATTCAGACGTCCGTATGCGTTTTGCGGATCCGATCCATCTATCAGTGGATCCGTAAAAATCATGCGGATATCTGAATGGAGCTTTACAGGGGGGTGATCAATGACAGGGGGGTAATCAATGACAGGGGGGCGATCAGGGAGTCTATATGGGGTGATCACCACAGTCATTGATCACGCCCCTGTAAGGCTCCATTCAGACGTCCGTATGCGTTTTGCTGATCCGATCAGTCTATCAGTGGATCCGTAATAATCATGCGGACATCTGAATGGAGCTTTACAGGGGGGTGATAAATGACAGAGGGGTAATCAATGACAGGGGGGTGATCAGGGAGTCTATATGGGGTGATCACCACAGTCATTGATCATGCCCCTGTAAGGCTCTATTCAGACGTCCGTATGCGTTTTGCGGATCCGATCCATCTATCAGTGGATCCGTAAAAATCATGCGGACATCTGAATGGAGCTTTACAGGGGGGTAATCAATGACAGGGGGGTGATCAGGGAGTCTATATGGGGTGATCACCACAGTCATTGATCACGCAACTGTAAGGCTCCATTCAGACGTCCGTATGCGTTTTGCGGATCCGATCAGTCTATTAGTGGATCCGTAAAAATCATGCGGACATAGAATGGAGCTTTACAGGGGGGTGATCAATGACAGGGGGGTAATCAATGACAGGGGGGTGATCAATGACAAGGGGGTAATCAATGACAGGGGGGTGATCAGGGAGTCTATATGGGGTGATCACCACAGTCATTGATCACGCCCCTGTAAGGCTCCATTCAGACGTCCGTATGCGTTTTGCGGATCCGATCAGTCTATCAGTGGATCCGTAAAAATCATGCGGACATCTGAATGGAGCTTTAGAGGGGGGTGATCAATGACAGGGGGGTAATCAATGACAGGGGGGTAATCAGGGAGTCTATATGGGGTGATCAGGGGTGATCAAGGGTGAATAAGGGGTTAATAAGTGACAGGTGGGCGGGGGTGTAGTGTAGTGGTGCTTGGTGCAACATATTACTGAGCTACCTGTGTCCTCTGGTGGCCGATCCAAACAAAGGGGACCACCAGAGGACCAGGTAGCAGGTATATTAGACGCTGTTATCAAAACAGCGTCTAATATACCTGTTAGGGGTTAAAAAAAATCACATCTCCAGCCTGCCAGCAAACGATCGCCGCTGGCAGGCTGGAGATCCACTCGCTTACCTTCCGATCCTGTGAACGCGCGCGCCTGTGTGCGCGCGTTCACAGGAAATCTCGCGTCTCGCGAGATGACGCATAGATGCGTGACTGTGCGCAGGGCTGCCACCTCCGGAACGCGAATCTGCGTTAGGCGGTCCGGAGGTGGTTAATATATATCTGTAACGTTGGCTAATTGGACTTCACAAGTTAATTTCAAAAGCCTCATTAAGACCATAGGGATTGAGGATATTTAATTAAAAAATCCAGTACATCTCTCGGCGTCTGATGTACTGGATGTCTTTTTGGAGATGGATCGGGATTAGAGTTGAGCGAACACCTGGATGTTCGGGTTCGAGAAGTTCACCCGAAATTCCCGGAAATGTTCGGGTTCGGGATCCGAACCCGACCCGAACTTCGTCCCGAACCCGAACCCCATTGAAATCAATGGGGACCCGAACTTTTGGGCACTAAAAAGGCTGTAAAACAGCCCAGGAAAGAGCTAGAGGGCTGCAAAAGGCAGCAACATGTAAGTAAATCCCCTGCAAACAAATGTGGATAGGGAAATGAATTAAAATTAAAATAAAAAAAATAAAAATGAACCAATATCAATTGGACAGAGGTCCCATAGCAGAGAATCTGGCTTCACGTCAGCAGAGAATCAGTCTCTTCATGCCATAGCAAAGAATCTGGCTTCATGTCAGCAGAGAATCAGTCTCTTCATGCCATAGCAGAGAATCTGGCTTCATGTCAGCGCAGAATCAGTCTTCATGTCATAGCAGAGAATCAGGCTTCTCGTCACCCACCATTGGAACAGGCCACTGTCACACATTTAGGCCCCGGCACCCAGACAGAGGAGAGCGGTCCCGTAACAGAGAATCTGGCCTTATGTCAGCGCAGAATCTGTCTTCATGTCATAGCAGAGAATCAAGCTTCACGTCACCCACCACTGGAACAGGCCACTGTCACACATTTAGGCCCCGGCACCCAGACAGAGGAGAGAGGTCCTGTAACAGAGAATCTGGCCTTATGTCAGCACAGAATCTGTCTTCATGTCATAGCAGAGAATCAGGCATCACGTCACCCACCACTGGAACAGGCCACTGTCACACATTTAGGCCCAGGCACCCAGGCAGAGGAGAGAGGTCCCGTAACAGAGAATCTGGCCTTATGTCAGCACAGAATCTGTCTTAATCTCATAGCAGAGAATCAGGCTTCACGTCACCCACCACTGGAACAGGCCACTGTCACACATTTAGGCCCAGGCACCCAGGCAGAGGAGAGAGGTCCCGTAACAGAGAATCTGGCCTTATGTCAGCGCAGAATCTGTCTTCATGTCATAGCAGAGAATCAGGCATCACGTCCATCACCACTGGAACAGACCACTGTCACACATTTAGGCCCAGGCGCCCAGGCAGAGGAGAGAGGTCCCGTAACAGAGAATCTGGCCTTATGTCAGCGCAGAATCAGTCTTCATGTCATAGCAGAGAATCAGGCTTCACGTCACCCACCACTGGAACAGGCCACTGTCACACATTTAGGCCCCGGCACCCAGGCAGAGGAGAGAGGTCCCGTAACAGAGAATGCGCAGAATCTGTATTCATGTCATAGCAGAGAATCAGGCTTCACGTCACCCACCACTGGAACAGGCCACTGTCACACATTTAGGCCCAGGCACCCAGGCAGAGGAGAGAGGTCCCGTAACAGAGAATCTGGCATTAGGTCAGCGCAGAATCTGTATTCATGTCATAGCAGAGAATCAGGCTTCACGTCACCCACCACTGGAACAGGCCACTGTCACACATTTAGGCCCCGGCACCCAGACAGAGGAGAGGTTCATTCAACTTTGGGTTGCCCCACAATATAATGGTAAAATGAAATTAAAAATAGTATTGAATGAGGAAGTGCCCTGGAGTAGAATAATATATTGTTAAGGGGAGGTAGTTAATATCTAATCTGCACAAGGGATGGACAGGTCCTGTGGGATCCATGCCTGGTTCATTTTTATGAACGTCAGCTTGTCCACATTGGCTGTAGACAGGCGGCTGCGTTTGTCTGTAATGACGCCCCCTGCCGTGCTGAATACACGTTCAGACAAAACGCTGGCCGCCGGGCAGGCCAGCACCTCCAAGGCATAAAAGGCTAGCTCTGGCCACGTGGACAATTTAGAGACCCAGAAGTTGAATGGGGCCGAACCATCAGTCAGTACGTGGAGGGGTGTGCACAGGTACTGTTCCACCATGTTAGTGAAATGTTGCCTCCTGCTAACACGTTCCGTATCAGGAGGTCGTGCAGTTAGCTGTGGCGTGGTGACAAAACTTTTCCACATCTTTGCCATGCTAACCCTGCCCTCAGAGGAGCTGGCCGTGACACAGCTGCGTTGGCGACCTCTTGCTCCTCCTCTGCCTTCGCCTTGGGCTTCCACTGGTTCCCCTGTGACATTTGGGAATGCTCTCAGTAGCGCGTCTACCAACGTGCGCTTGTACTCGCGCATCTTCCTATCATGCTCCAGTGTAGGAAGTAAGGTGGGCACATTGTCTTTGTACCGGGGATCCAGCAGGGTGGCAACCCAGTAGTCTGCACACGTTAAAATGTGGGCAACTCTGCTGTCGTTGCGCAGGCACTGCAGCATGTAGTCGCTCATGTGTGCCAGGCTGCCCAGAGGTAAGGACAAGCTGTCCTCTGTGGGAGGCGTATCGTCATCGTCCTGTGTTTCCCCCCAGCCACGCACCAGTGATGGGCCCGAGCTGCTTTGGGTGCCACCCCGCTGTGAACATGCTTCATCCTCATCCTCCTCCACCTCCTCCTCATCCTCGTCCTCCAGTAGTGGGCCCTGTCTGGCCACATTTGTACCTGGCCTCTGGTGTTGCAAAAAACCTCCCTCTGAGTCACTTTGAAGAGACTGGCCTTAAAGTGCTAAAAATGACCCCTCTTCCTCCTCTTCCTCCTGGGCCACCTCCTCTTCCATCATCGCCCTAAGTGTTTTCTCAAGGAAACATAGAAGTGGTATTGTAACGCTGATAACGGCGTCATCGCCACTGGCCATGTTGGTGGAGTACTCGAAACAGCGCAACAGGGCACACAGGTCTCGCATGGAGGCCCAGTCATTGGTGGTGAAGTGGGTCTGATCCGCAGTGCGACTGACCCGTGCGTGCTGCAGCTGAAACTCCACTATGGCCTGCTGCTGCTCGCACAGTCTGTCCAGCATATGCAAGGTGGAGTTCCACCTGGTGGGCACGTCGCATATGAGGCGGTGAGCGGGAAGGCCGAAGTTACGCTGTAGCGCAGACAGGCGAGCAGCGGCAGGGTGTGAACGCCGGAAGCGCGAACAGACGGCCCGCACTTTATGCAGCAGCTCTGACATGTCGGGGTAGTTGCGAATGAACTTCTGCACCACCAAATTCAGCACATGCGCCAGGCAAGGGATGTGCGTCAAACCGGCTAGTCCCAGAGCTGCAACGAGATTTCGCCCATTATCGCACACCACCAGGCCGGGCTTGAGGCTCACCGGCAGCAACCACTCGTCGGTCTGTTGTTCTATACCCCGCCACAACTCCTGTGCGGTGTGGGGCCTGTCCCCCAAACATATGAGTTTCAGAATGGCCTGCTGACGTTTACCCCGTGCTGTGCTGAAGTTGGTGGTGAAGGTGTGTGGCTGACTGGATGAGCAGGTGGAAGAAGAGGAGGAGGAAGCTGAGTAGGAGGAGGAGGAGACAGGAGGAAAAGAATGTTGCCCTGCGATCCTTGGCGGCGGAAGGACGTGCGCCAAATAGCTCTCCACCTGGGGCCCAGCCGCCACTACATTTACCCAGTGTGCAGTTAGGGAGATATAGCGTCCCTGGCCGTGCTTACTGGTCCACGTATCTGTGGTTAGGTGGACCTTGCCACAGATGGCGTTGCGCAGTGCACACTTGATTTTATCGGACACTTGTTTGTGCAGGGAAGGCACGGCTCTCTTAGAGAAGTAGTGGCGGCTGGGAACAACATACTGTGGGACAGCAAGTGACATGAGCTGTTTGAAGCTGTGTGTGTCCACCAGCCTAAATGACAGCATTTCATAGGCCAGTAGTTTAGAAATGCTGGCATTCAGGGCCAGGGATCGAGGGTGGCTAGGTGAGAATTTACGCTTTCTCTCAAATGTTTGTGAGATGGAGAGCTGAACGCTGCCGTGTGACATGGTTGAGATGCTTGGTGACGCAGGTGGTGGTGTTGGTGGTACATCCCATGTTTGCTGGGCGGCAGGTGCCAACGTTCCTCCAGAGGCGGAGGAAGAGGCCGAGGGGGCGGCAGCAGCAGCAGAAGAGGCCGAGGCGGCAGCAGCAGAAGATGTAGCAGGGGGAGCCTGAGTGACTTCCTTGTTTTTAAGGTGTTTACTCCACTGCAGTTCATGCTTTGCATGCAGGTGCCTGGTCATGCAGGTTGTGCTAAGGTTCAGAACGTTAATGCCTCGCTTCAGGCTCTGATGGCACAGCGTGCAAACCACTCGGGTCTTGTCGTCAGCACATTGTTTGAAGAAGTGCCATGCCAGGGAACTCCTTGAAGCGGCCTTTGGGGTGCTCGGTCCCAGATGGCGGCGGTCAGTAGCAGGCGGAGTCTCTTGGCGGCTTGTGTTCTGATTTTTCCCACTGCTCCCTCTTTTGCTACGCTGTTGGCTCGGTCTCACCACTGCCTCTTCCTCCGAACTGTGAAAGTCAGTGGCACGACCTTCATTCCATGTGGGGTCTAGGACCTCATCGTCCCCTGCATCGTCTTCCACCCAGTCTTGATCCCTGACCTCCTGTTCAGTCTGCACACTGCAGAAAGACGCAGCAGTTGGCACCTGTGTTTCGTCATCATCAGAGACGTGCTGAGGTGGTATTCCCATGTCCTCATCATCAGGAAAAATAAGTGGTTGTGCGTTAGTGCATTCTATCTCTTCCACCCCTGGGGAAGGGCTAGGTGGATGCCCTTGGGAAACCCTGGCAGCAGAGTCTTCAAACAGCATAAGAGACTGCTGCATAACTTGAGGCTCAGACAGTTTCCCTGATATGCATGGGGGTGATGTGACAGACCGATGGGCTTGGTTTTCATGCGCCATCTGTGCGCTTTCTGCAGAAGACTGGGTGGGAGATAATGTGAACGTGCTGGATCCACTGTCGGCCACCCAATTGACTAATGCCTGTACCTGCTCAGGCCTTACCATCCTTAGAACGGCATTGGGCCCCACCAAATATCGCTGTAAATTCTGCTGGCTACTGGGACCTGAGGTAGTTGGTTCACTAGGACGTGTGGCTGTGGCAGAACGGCCACGTCCTCTCCCAGCACCAGAGGGTCCACTAACACCACCACGACCATGTCCACGTCCGCGTCCCTTATTAGATGTTTTCCTCATTGTTCCCGTTCACCACAATTTTGAGAATGGCAAATTTGGGAATGCTTTTTCAACCCAGAACAAAAAGTCTGCTTTTACGGTCACTACAAATAACTTGACCAGCTAAAACTGTGCAGATTTGGTTGAATAGAGATGTGAGACCTGTTTTTTTTTTGCGCTGTGTGACAGTTATAGGTTTAATCACAGAATGACACTTCTATCAGCACGCTAGCGTGTGTCTTAGGTTTTTCTGAATGATACTATCAATAACTTCAATGTAAGATTTTCTTTTTGGGATAGATTTCAAGTAGGCCTGAAATACCACAAACTAGTTATTTTCAGAATGGCAAATTTGGGAATGCTTTTTCAACCCAGAACAAAAAGTCTGCTTTGACGGTCACTACAAATAACTTGACCAGCTAAAACTGTGCAGATTTGGTTGAATAGAAATGTCAGGTCTATTTTTTAGGCGCTGGGTGACAGGCTCAACTTGCCCCTGATGTAATATATGGCCAAAAAATAACCAGACTGTTGATGGTTAAATGCACTTCGGTGACACAGGCTCAGCCTGCAGCTGATGTAGTATATGGCCAAAAAATAATCAGACTGTTGATGGTTAAATGCACTTGGGTGAAACAGGCTCAGCCTGCAGCTGATGTAGTATATGGCCAAAAAATAACCAGACTGTTGATGGTTAAATGCACTTCGGTGACACAGGCTCAGCCTGCAGCTGATGTAGGATATAGCACAAAATAACCACACTATCGATGGTTAAATACACTTGGTGATAGCTCGTGCTGGCGCACCACAAGTCACAAAATGGCCGCCGATCACCCCAGAAAAAAAGTGATCTAAAAACGCTCTGGGCAGCCTCAAAAAAGTGTGCAAGTCAATAATAGCACTTCAATGATCCACAGCTGCAGATCGATCACAGAATGAAGTCTTTTGGAGGAGTTAATCTGCCTAATCTCGCCCTAATGTCGCAGCTGCAACCTCTCCCTATACTGATCATAGCAGAGTGACGTGCGGCGCTACGTGACTCCAGCTTAAATAGAGGCTGGGTCACATGGTGCACTGGCCAATCACAGCCATGCCAATAGTAGGCATGGCTGTGATGGCCTCTTGGGCCAAGTAGTATGACGCTTGTTGATTGGCTGCTTTGCAGCCTTTCAAAAAGCGCCAAGAAAGCGCCGAACACCGAACCCGAACCCGGACTTTTACGAAAATGTTCGGGTTCGGGTCCGTGTCACGGACACCCCAAAATTTGGTACGAACCCGAACTATACAGTTCGGGTTCGCTCATCCCTAGTTACCACACAGACGAGGGCCCTCAGTCATGAGGAATGCTCTCTGCAACATCTGGACATAGCCAGCAGCCGTTTGACGCCCCTGCGCTTCCTGAACCTCCATTGTTCCACTGAAGTAAAAACATACAGTTCGGGTTCGCTCATCCCTAATCGGGATCTGTTCAATGGGTGTCACAGAGAATCCAACTATGTTGCCCTCATGGTGTTCAGTTACGTGTCTAGATACGCTATTTTTCATAAATTTATTTTTGATGTCTGATCTATGTTTGTTAAATCTGTTACGTAGGGTCTGAATGGTACAACCTACGTATTGTAGGTGACAAGGACACTCGAGCAGGTATATTACATAATTAGAGTCGCAGGTTAAATGATGTGAAATTTGAAAGGATTCCCCAGTGGTACGGCTTTGGAAAGATGAACTCTGGTGAATGCTAGTGCAACATAAACATCTCCGGTGACCGCATTTATAACTGCCTTGGGGGGCCCTGGTATACTGATTGTGGGTGGGATGAGTGATTGATCTTAATTTGCTAGGTGCCAGAGTATTTTTTAAAGCTCTTCTATAGGTGAAGCGGGGAGTCTCTGGAATGATTTGGCTCAAAATAGGGTCTCATTTTAAAATATGCCAATTTTTCTCCATGGCCGCTTTTATAGCCTTGTGATTCTGGTTGTATGTTGTTATAAAGTTATAACAATAGGAACTGATGTCGATATTTCCCTTCTCTTTCTGTACTGGAGCTAGACATTCTGCTTTTTGTCTGGCGCCCATAATATTATTTCTTGGGTACCCTTTTTGATTGAACCTAGATGTGAGGGTATCACATTGTAGCGTAAAATCCGTATGCAGTGTGCAGTTTCGCCGGAGGCGCTTAAATTGGCTAAATGGAACGTTGGATTTCCATTTTCTATAATGGGAACTACGGAAATCAAGATAGCTATTGCTATCTACCTTTTAAAAAAATGTGCGAGTCTTGATTTCCTTTTTTTGTATGAAGATCTCTAGGTCCAAAAAATCAATTTTTTTCGGATCATACGTCCCTATGAGTGATATACCCCAGTTATTTGTATTAAGGTGAGAAATAAAATTTTCGATTGTTGTCTGATCACCATCCCAAAAAAAAATAAGATCAATATATCTTTTTAAAAAAATAATGTTATCCGACCAGAATTTTGTTTGATAAATAAAGGTTTCTTCAAAAGCTTCCATGAACAAGTTAGCATAGCTCGGCGCGAAACGCGTCCCCATCGCAGTCCCCCTTGTCTGTTTGTAGATTTGGTCTTGAAATGTGAAGACGTTATCTGTTAGGATGAATTCCATCCCTTTAATAATAAATGATCTCTGTTGTATAGACATATCTTGGTCATTGTTCAAAAAAGTGGATGCACATTTCAATCCCAGGTCATGGGATATATTAGTGTAGAGTGCTGACACGTCTAAAGTAAGCAGGAGATAGCTGTCTTTCCGGGACGTGGAGTCTCTCAGATAGGATTTTAGATTTAAGTAAAATATTTTTGAAGGTGTATATCAATATAATGAGAAAGATTCCTAGTGAGCGAAGTAACCCCAGAGATGATGAGTCTCCCGGGGGGATTTTTTAGATCTTTATGAATTTTGGGGAGATGATAGAAAGTGGCGAGTGTTGCCTCTTTGACAAGAATATATTCTCTTTTTTGTTTAAGATGGTTTCTGCTGACTTAATTAGTTTGCCAAATTCTTCTCTATCCTGTATTGATGGGTCCTTTTGTATGGGTAGATAGTAATTTTTGTCAGATAATATGTTGAGAGCTTCTTTGATATATTCCTCCCTATTTTGGATTACAATTCCACCTCCTTTGTCTGCATTTTTAATTGTAATATTTGTATTTCACTGTAAACTTTTGAGGGCCGCTACTTCAAATGATTTGAGATTATGTTTTCTCGAATGGTAATTGCTAAAATAGGCACAACTCTTTTGAAGGCTTGTAATCATGAGACTAATCTTCCGGAACTGCAGCCGCAGATTGTATAATCTTTTTGATGGGATGTCCATCAGCACAAATAGATATTTGATCTGATTGGATCTACCTGCTGTTTGAGGGTGATACCTGGTGGTAGCTCCGCCCCTAGGGGGCGGCCCCCAGGTGCATGTTTTGGCGGTTTTTTGTTGTTCTTTATCTTTAAATATTCATTTGTGTATTGCATTGACTGTAATATCATGAAACCTGATGAAGGGGAAGTTTTAATCCCAGAAACGCGTTGTTTCCATTAAAGAAGAAGATTTATACCATTGAGACTGTTTCCATTGTGGACTTGCGCTGAAGCAGAACCTCCTTTTATTGTATTTAGAAATGAGGTATTAAAAGGTATTTACACCAATTTTTTTTATAAATTTGGATTTTGCAAAATACCTCAGCCCGCAAGCCCACGTTAAGGGTCCTCATTCTCTTGCGAGTCCCTAATCTTAACTAACAACAGGGGATCTAACTAAACTAAGAATATATAATTTTTGATCAAATTTAGAACCAAATTCCAGCTGAAATCAACATCTTCCACGAATGGCGTCCTACTGCCACGACAATGCCCCCTCAGGACTGCAGAAGTAGTCGCATAGAGTTCCCGAACAGCTAGTACAGCCGTTCCAGGGTATCCAGGCCGGCTGAGGTAAAAAATGACAGGAGATGTCATATTTAGGCCCAATTTTGCATCAGTAGAGGCATCGTGAATCCTGGTGAAATTGTATAGCAGTAGACAAGCCTGTATCACCAGGGTGGCATTGTCCGGATTCATCTGTATGGATGACAGGAATACTCTCCACGATCACAAATGGAGCCAGTAGACCTGCAGATCCGGGAAGTCTACTGGGCTCTGGCAGGGCAAGCTGGTTTGTCTGAAGCCGTTTACCCATTCTGGAAGCACTAAAGATGTGGGCGTCTGAAGTGCTCCCATAGGCCCCGATATCCACAATTACAAACCTGTAGATATTTTGTCTCGGAGAATCAGGAGGAGTGGTCTTCCTTTTTGTCGTTGGTGAGTTTGCCATAAATAACCATAGGCAGGAGTCCACTGATAAGTTGAAGTTTTTCAGAGCATATGGGTTCCATCCGCAGTTTGGTACATTTTTTTGGTACTGAGACTTCCGGTATACCAGAAGAGGAAAGATTTTCATCTTCGTTGTCATCTATTTGGCGGACAATTCAAAACAATTTTAAAAAAATGGGCAAAAAGTATAAACGTATGTCTAACAAGAGACCTTCGAGTGGGTGATTCTCTGTGGCTGTCCACAAGAAACATTAAGTTGAAGGTACCTTCTTGGAAGTTGGGGCCAAGGTTTATTGGGCCATATAAGATCTCTGCCATTATTAATCCGGTTGATTTTCGTCTTGAACTTCCGCAGGTTTTAAAAATTCATAATGTTTTTCGCAAATCATTACTGAAAAGATGTGTCGGACCTGCTGAACCGTCCTCCCTACCTCCTGTTTCTGTCTTGGTGGACGGTAATCTTGAATTTCAGATTGCCAGTAGTGATGAGCGGCAGGGGCTATATTCGAATTTGCGATATTTCACAAATATTTGGGCGAATATTCGCCATATATTTGAGATTATTTTCTTGATTGTGAAAAATCGGCAATGTAATATTCGCGTAATGCGCGTGAAATACGGGCGTGGGTCACTTTTGCTACATTTTCCAAGCTGCTAGAGGGGTTTTGGAGGGGCCCGTTTGCCAGCCTCTTGCCTCAGGATTATGACCTATATACTAACTTTGAAGGAGAAGGCAGACCGGCCTTGTTTATTCCTTGTAATAAACACTGTAATAAACCCTGCTGATGGCTATATCAAACAACACTTGCACTCCAATAACAAGGATGGTTTGCTGGAATTACAGAGCTGTATAATGGCAATTTGGATCCCCAGTTAGTGCAGCAAGGTGTAATAGGATTGTTCCTATTACCCAGGCTGTAACCTCCCCTACTGAACCCTGTTCTACATGAATGCTATGGAATGATTCCTCCCTATCGTTTCCCTACACCTTCAATAATCTTTCCCTGCACTTGTAAATCATTTTTTTAGCACAATTAAGTTTTTTCTAGCACTGTCCCTAGCGCCTGCTGACGTCTCTGCCTGCACTAAGTACACTGGAAAATGGCTGAATCCAAGATGGCTGAGACTATTTATAGGGCTGGCTGTCTGCTTTTTGGCTGCATGGATGGCATTATGGGTGATTCCGCCTTCCCAGAGTTCCTTGCTCCATGTCCTCACATGTGCAGCAGCCATTTTAGGAAAAAATTTGATTTATTACCACTAAGCGTGAGGAAATTCAGATTCGGTGCCAATCAAATTTTTTTCTGAAATTCGGATCTAATTCCACTTCGTCAATTTTGATTCGCTCATCTCTAATTATGTTGTTTTGGAGGTGAAGAAACTAAATCATGTGATATTTTTGTAGAGCCGGCCTTCACGGACGTGGCAATACCAAATATGTCTATTTTCTTTATTTTTTTCTATTTTAAAAAGAAAATGAATTACTTAATTGGGGATTTTTTTTTTTTTTTACATGTGAAACTTTTTTTACATTTTGTTTTTAATAAATTTCTTTATTATTTTTATTTTTTGTTTTTTATTTTACACTTTGTGTCCCTCATAAGGTCTGGAGGAAATTTATCTTCACTTTTTTTTTTTACTATTGATTTCTGCTGTAACTGGGCAGACATAGTAGCCCCAGTTACAGGGAAAATACACCCCCCCCCCCTTCCCCAGAGAGGCTGTACAGCATAATATTATACTGTACAGCCTCAGTGCAGGGCTGATCGTGGTCTATGGAAGACCCGACAGCTCCTGCACTACCCTGGCGGTCACATGATCACCGGGCCAGGATAGGAATCAGCATAGTGCTTATTCAGCGCTGTGTATACAGTGATCTAGAAGGCAGGGAGACCCAGGAACGGTCCCTGCCTTCACCCTGGGGTGACCTGATGTCACTGACAGCGGGCCCTCGGCACAGGAGGACGATTAGCGTGCAGCTACAATGTCTGAAAGGATGTTCCAGAATGCCCATTCAGAGATAAACCCGACTGCTCAGGACGTTTATAGTCAATAGGCGGTCAGGAAGTGGTTAAAGAGCTTGGGCAGTGCTCCTTTATGTGTAAATGATAAATTGCATGCAAAATGTACTTTTTACTCTTATTTTGAATAGTGATGAGCGACAGGGGTCATATTCGATTTCGTGATATTTCACAAATATTTTGTAGATTATTCGTTGAATATTCGCGAATTCGAATATTCATTATATTCTACAATATATTTATTGTTTTACTTAAAAATCGGCAAGGTAATGATCGCGTAATATGCGAATATTACGCAATCAATACAGGCGTGGGTCAAAAATGAATATATAGCACTATATAATATAATGCTATATATTTGTTTTTTAGAATATTCGTCATTTCTTTCCATCTGAAGTTATGATTCCTCCCTGCTTAAGTTGCTTGTCAAGCAACCCCAAACCCAACACATCACATCACCCATAGAACACAATCCCCACAGTGAAAGATGGTGGTGGCAGCATCATGCTGTGGGGATGTTTCTCAGCAGCCGGGACTGGGAAACTGGTCAGAGTTGAGGGAAAGATGTATGGTTCTAAATATAGGGATATTCTTGAGCAAAACCTGTACCACTCTGTGTGTGATTTGAGACTAGGATGGAGGTTCACCTTCCAGCAGGACAATGACCCCAAACACACTGCTAAAACAACACTTGAGTGGTTTAAGGGGAAACATGTTAATGTGTTGGAATGGCCGAGTCAAAGCCCAGATCTCAATCCAATAGAAAATATGTGGTCAGACTTATTGCTGTTCACAAGCGCAAACCATCCAACTTGAAGGAGCTGGAACAGTTTTGCAAGGAGGAATGGGCAAAAATCCCAGTGGTAAGATGTGGCAAGCTCGTAGAGACTTATCCAAAGCGACTTGGAGCTGTGATTGCCGTACAAGGTGGCTCTACAAAGTATTCACTTTGCACATTGACTTTTTCTGTTATTTTGTCCTATTTGTTGTTTGCTTCCCAATAAAATAAAAAAACATCTTTAAAGTTGTGGGCATGTTCTGTAAATTAAATGATGCAAATCCTCAAACAATCCATGTTAATTCCAGGTTGTGAGGCACCAAAACACTAAAAAAGTCAAGGAGGGCGACTACTTTTGCAAGGCACTGTATATCTTTTTGGAAGCAGAGGAATCAAAAGGTTTTAGAAAAAGAATTTGTAGTTGTCATATCAGTCAACCTAATTGCAAAGTGCTAAGCTAGAAAGAGTATTAGGTGTAGCATAGCAGTACAATCAAACCAAAATTTCATAGAGGTCAGACCATTATTTAAACCCTTAAGCTCCAATAAAACCTGTACAAGTATGATATACTCTTGTGTTTCGGTGCTACAATAAATTTTAAATTCTATAAACTATTGCAATGTTCCTTTTAACACAGTAATACATTCTTAGCTGAAGTTGGATCACTTGCAAAAAATGTCAACTTGCAGAACTAAATGGAATTTTGCATTATATATTACTGAAGATTGGGAAAGTAGCCATAGTCCATTCCTCTGGGTAGAAAGGTAGTATTTCATTGAACCTAGACAAAAACTTACAATAATTCAAAATGGTAAATCTATTTTAAAAGTATACTATAGAGGAGGTCAGCATTTCAAAAAGTAAAAAAAAAAAACATCGCTGGCCTTAAGGATATAGAAATATATAAATGATGAAGTTAATGTAAATTATAAAAAATAAATATTTCTCGGCGTCTATATATTTTTAATCTTTAAAGGGGATTTCCCATGAAAACTGTTCTATATTTTTCAAAGCAGAACATGGATTCAAATACTTCAATACTTTTATAAATGAATTCAACTAAAAATTTTTTGCATAGCCACTGAATAATTCAAAAACATCTATCTGTATAGCTCCACTGGCTGCATGTTCTTTTCCTTATTTTTCTGTCCACCTCGATGACATGGATGCTCATTCTCAGGTCCATCCTTCAACTACCACCAGCCCTACCTTTAGTTTAGGCTAGTTTCACACCTGCAGCTGCCTCTCTGGCAAGCAGTTCCGGCAGAGAACAGCCTGCTGGAGTTCTCTGGATCTGGCATTGCTGAATACTGCCACCTGCCCCTGGGCCCCATGGACTATAAAGGGGTCGGGCAGAGATCAGGTCACTACCTGGCATATAATCTGCTGGGAAAAATCGATGCACACAAGGTTTTTTGTCCTGCCAATTACCTGCATTCTCTGCTGGAACAGCCTATCAGAACAGCCAGACACAGGTGTGAAACTAGCCTTAGAAGCTGTGACAGTTACAAGGAGAGTGCTAGACACACCCCTAGAAAAAGGACACAACATTGGAGCTCTGTCTCAATGTGAGGTAAAGGGCAGGTTCTTGCTTTGTTAGAAAGAGATTGTCATGTACAATATGATGCTGGATTTTCATTTTTTGCATTAATCATTGGATAACCCTTTACAGCTGAGTAATAAAATACTGTAAGGGGTTACACTCTCAGGCTGGGCGGCGATGACAGATTCTCTTGCAGACCACAGGGTTAAAGTCCAAATGCTGCTTTATTTATCACACTCCGGCAATACAGGCAACCCCAGTTATAATTCACTGGGTAAGGTGAAGGACCAGCACCACAAAACATAAACCAAACTAAAATAAACATCTGCCCGTCTGGGCCCTGGCTAATACAGTGAAGATCCTAGCTCACCTATTGAACACAGGTCACACAGAGAACTCAGCTTCTCTAGCCAGCAGCGCAGCCATCTTCCCAGGCTTTCTCCAGGCATTCCTCTTCCCAGACTGACAGCATGGACTGTGCTTTATTTCCCCTTGATGATCCCAGCTGGCTTCAGCTGGGATCCCTCAGGCTAGGGGAAAACCTGTCCTGGATTTTATTTACCTCACCCAGTTGAGGAAGCTAGGTGGGATATACACCCCTTCCAGGACTTTACCATACACCTTTCTGTTCACCTTACCACATATCCCCCCCCCCCTCTTCTCCAGACCGGAGGTCTGGATATTTTTAGCCAACAAGCAGTGTATCCTGGACAAAGCATCTGCGTTCCCCTGTAATTTCCCCGGCCTATGTTCAACCTTGAAATTAAAATTTTGCAGGGAGAGAAACCACCTGGTCACTCTTGCGTTTTTCTCCCTGTTTTGTTTCATCCAAGTTAAAGGAGCGTGATCTGTTACCAACAGAAATTTCCTACCCAGCAGGTAATATTTAAGTGACTCCGGAGCCCATTTAATGGCTAGACACTCTCGTTCCACTATGGCATAATTTTTCTCTGCTGGGGTCAACTTCCTACTTAGGTACATCACTGGGTGCTCCTCCCCATTTATCACTTGTGACAGGACCGCTCCCAAGCCTGTCTCAGATGCATCAGTCTGGACCAGAAACTCTTTTCTGAAATCCGGGGAAATGAGCACCGGCTGTTGACAGAGAGCGGACTTTAGGCTTTGAAAGGCCTTTTCTGCCTCTGGGGTCCACTTCACCATTACTGACTTAGGGCCTTTCGTTAAGTCAGTAAATGGTGTTGCCATCGAGGCAAAATTCGGTACGAACCGACGGTAGTACCCTGTCATGCCAAGGAAGACCCTGACTTGTTTCTTCGTTAAGGGCCTAGGCCAGTCTTGTATGCCTCTACTTTATTGATCTGGGGTTTAACCAGCCCTTTACCAATAATGTAGCCCAGATATTTTGCTTCCTCTAAACCCAATGCACACTTCTCAGGGTTTATGGTTAGGCCAGCATCACTAATGGAGTCTATAACGGCCTGTACCTTCCAGAGGTGACTTCTCCAATCAGATGAAAAAATGACCACATCATCAAGGTAAGCGGCAGCATAGTCACGATGTGGCTTCAAGATCAGGTCCATCAACCTCTGAAATGTAGCAGGGGCTCCATGTAACCCGAACGGCATCACTGTGTACTGGAACAGTCCCTCTGGAGTGGAGAATGCCGTCTATTCTTTTGCATCATCTGATAATGGTATCTGCCAATACCCTTTTGTAAGGTCAAGGGTCGTGATGTACCTTGCTTTCCCAAGCCTCTCAATTAGTTCGTCTACTCCGGGCATGGGGTACGCATCTAATTTTGATACCTCATTTAGCTTCCGGAAATCATTACAAAATCTCCAAGTCCCATTAGGCTTCGGGATTAAGACAATAGGGCTTGACCACTCACTGGTAGATTCCTCAATGACCCCTAACTCAAGCATGCGCCTGACCTCAGAGGATACCGCTTTTCTGTGTGCTTCTGGTATCCTGTAGGGCTTTAGATTCACCTTACTGTGGGGTTCAGTTCTCACGGAATGTTCTATCAGGTGGGTACGGCCTGGTAGGTCAGAAAACCTTCCTCTATTTTTCTGTAGAAACTCCTTTACTTCTTGTTTCTGGGGTACTGACAATGCCTCACTAATTTTTACCGGAGGAATTGGTGGTGACACCTCCTTACTCATGGTCTGTGCGGCCACCAATGACTCTCGATCTTTCCATGGCTTGATCAGATTTACGTGGTAAATCTGGTAGGGTTTTCTCCTTCCTGTGGTAGCTTGTGGTGGCTCACTAGCAAGTAGTTAAGGTATGGTGCTGCAAGTTCATATAGAGGGAATCACCCCACCCTCTCTTAAAGGCAAATGTAGTAATAGGAAAATGAGCGAGCACTCATACACTTGGCAACCAGATTGACATGTGCAGAAAATATTTATTAAATCCCCATAAAATACAAGTAATAAAATTTATAAGAACAATGTAGCAATAATATACAACATTACAGTCACATATATTGTGGTAGATATGATCGACACTATATTCATATGACTCAATAGTGTCGATAAATTCAATAATATATACAGTCTTGTGAAAAAATTAGGACACCCTTTGAAAGCATGTGGTTTTTTGTAACATTTTTAATAAATGGTTATTTCATCTCCGTTTCAACAATACAGAGAGATTAAAGTAATCCGACTAAACAAAGAAAACTGAAGAAAAGTCTTTTCAAGATCTTCTGTAAATGTCATTCTACAAAAATGCCTATTCTAACTGAGGAAAAAGATAGGACACCCTTGCCCCTAATAGCGAGTGTTACCTTCTTTGGCTGAAATAACTGCAGTGAGACGGTTCTTGTAGCCATCTACCAGTCTTCGACATCGGTCTGAGGAAATTTTACCCCACTCCTCAATGCAGAACTTTTTCAGCTGTGAGATGTTTGAGGGGTTTCTTGCACGTACAGCCCTTTTCAAGTCACCCCACAGCATCTCAATGGGATTTAAATCTGGACTTTGACTTGGCCATTCCAGGACTCTCCATTTCTTCTTTTTCAGCCAATCTTTGGTTGATTTACTAGTATGTTTTGGGTCATTGTCATGTTGCATGGTCCAGTTCCGCTTCAGCTTTAATTTTCTAACTGATGGTCTCACATGTTCTTCAAGCACCTTCTGATACACAGTAGAATTCATCGTGGATTCTATGATGGTGAGCTGACCAGGTCCTGCTGCAGCAAAGCAGCCCCAAACCATGACACTTCCACCTCCATGCTTCACAGTTGGTATGAGGTTCTTTTCTTGGAATGCTGTGTTTGGTTTACGCCAAACATGTCCTCTGCTGTTGTGTCCAAATAATTCAATTTTGGACTCATCTGTCCAAAGAACATTATTCCAGAAGTCCTGGTCTTTGTCAACTTTATCGCTGGCAAATGTCAGTCTGGCCTCGATGTTTCTCTTGGAAAGCAAAGGTTTCCTCCTTGCACACCTCCCATGCAAGTTAAACTTGTACAGTCTCTTTCTGATTGTAGAGGCATGTACTTCTACATCAACAGTAGCCAGAGCCTGCTGTAGTTCTCGAGATGACACTTTAGGGTTTTTGGATACCTCTTTTAGCATCTTGCGGTCTGCTCTTGGGGTGAACTTGCTGGGGCGACCAGTCCTGGGCATGTTGGCAGTTGTTTTGAAAGCCCTCCACTTGTAGACTATCTTCCGGACAGTGGAATGGCTGATTTCAAAATCTTTTGAGATCTTTTTAAATCCCTTCCCAGACTCATAGGCTGCTACAATCTTTTTTCTGAAGTCCTCTGACAGCTCTTTTGCTCTCACCATGGTGCTCACTCTCACTTCAACAGTCAGGAGCACACCAAACTAAATGTCTGAGGTTTAAATAGGGCAAGCCTCATTCAACATGCAGAGTAACGATCTACTAATTATGTGCACCTGGTGTGATATACCTGTGTGAGATCTGAGCCAATTTAAGAGGGAATACATGTGAGGGTGTCCTATCTTTTTCCTCAGTTAGAATAGGCATTTTTGTAGAATGACATTTACAGAAGATCTTGAAAAGACTTTTCTTCAGTTTTCTTTGTTTAGTTGGATTACTTTAATCTCTCTGTATTGTTGAAACGGAGATGAAATAACCATTTATTAAAAATGTTACAAAAAACCACATGCTTTCAAAGGGTGTCCTAATTTTTTCACATGACTGTATCACACCAAAAAACTTCAAGTATATGCTGTTATTTGGGAAGAGGGGGTATTATCTTCTAGCGCTCTATCCCAATTTGGAAAACTGAATGTCACTGAAAATGCTGTAGGTGTATTCACTGGGAGCGCAATATGTTCATAAAGTGTCCACAGGAATCCTGATAATGTGAAAAGTCTCTTATAGCATATCCTTTTAAGCTCGATATGAGCTTTGGATTGAAGAAAACTTTAAATCGATGTTTGGCTTACCGTCTAGCGTCTGCTGTCTCCCTATTGCTTCAATGGAGCTTTAAATATTTGCCGGCTTATTCAGTCGCTCCATACAGCAAGCTGGTTTAAATTTCGCGGGAGTTCCAAAGATCGCAGGAGTTACCACTCTGTTCCGCAATTTCCTTTGGTGCAGCTTTCAACGATAAGAATAGTTAATCCTTTACTGTAGAGATTTTCTTCTGTATGGCCATACAGTATTATCGGAAGCTTTTCAATGCAGGTACATCACTTGTTTCACCATACGCGTTACGGGTAGATACCCACCCTTCTTTCTCTATCAAATTCGAATAACTGTATCAAACTCTAAGATTCCTATGAAACTTTCAAGATTCCCCACATTTATTATTTATTGTTTTATATTCTTATATTGATATTTTAATCTTGAAAATTTATTTAATAACATTTTATTATAAAAAGTCATTTTATAAGTGTTAGCAATCAGATATCAAGTTTATATTTCACACAATGATATATCACACCAATTGGGACATCTGGGCCAAAAAACGCATGTGTCCCCCAAAAAATGCATAAAAACCGCATGGAAACTGCAAGGGGGGAAAAAATAAATAAATAATTTAAAAAAAAAAAATCAAGGCTGTTTTGAATTATCCCCTGATTATGTGGGAGGATTCCCTGGCAAACTGGGAGTAGCATGAACAACAGGTGTCCAAGATTTGGGAAGCAATTAAAGGAATGGATAAAAATGGAGGCAGAGCAGGCAGACACTTGACCACTGAGGAAGGGAGAGTGAATCTACCCGTAATGCGTATGGTGAAACAAGTGATGTACCTGCATTGAAAAGCCTCCGATAATACTGTATGGCCATACAGAAGAAAATCTCTACAGTAAAGGATTAACTATTCTTATCGTTGAAAGCTGCACCAAAGGAAATTGCGGAACAGAGTGGTAACTCCTGCGATCTTTGGAACTCCCGCGAAATTTAAACCAGCTTGCTGTATGGAGCGACTGAATAAGCCGGCAAATATTTAAAGCTCCATTGAAGCAATAGTGAGACAGCAGACGCTAGACGGTAAGCCAAACATCGATTTAAAGTTTTCTTCAATCCAAAGCTCATATCGAGCTTAAAAGGATATACTATAAGAGACTTTTCACATTATCAGGATTCCTGTGGACACTTTATAAACATATTGCGCTCCCAGTGAATACACCTACAGCATTTTCAGTGACATTCAGTTTTCCAAATTGGGATAGAGCGCTAGAAGATAATACCCCCTCTTCCCAAATAACAGCATATACTTAAAGTTTTTTGGTGTGATATATTATTGAATTTATCGACACTATTGAGTCATATGAATATAGTGTCGATCATATCTACCACAATATATGTGACTGTAATGTTGTATATTATTTCTACATTGTTCTTATAAATTTCTTTACTTGTATTTTATGGGGATTTAATAAATATTTTCTGCACATGTCAATCTGGTTGCCAAATGTATGAGTGCTCGCTCATTTTCCTATTACTACATTTTCTCCTTCCTGGTTGGTGCACCTTATAGTTCACCTCGCCCACTTTTTCCACAACCTCATAGGGACCCTGCCATTTTGCCAGAAACTTACTTCCTACAGTGGGAACTAGAATCAGGACCCTGTCCCCGGGATTAAAGTCCCTTACCTTGGCAGACCTGTTATAAATTCTGCTTTGAGCCTCCTGGGCTCTTTGCAGATGTTCTTTAACAATGGGCATCACTGTCGCTATCCTGTCTTGCATGTCAGCCACATGTTCAATGACGCTCTTATAGGGAGTAGCCTCAGTCTCCCAGGTTTCTTTAGCTACATCGAGTAAACCCCTCGGGTGACGGCCATATAGCAACTCAAATGGTGAGAACCCTGTAGAAGCTAAATCTGTGTTTATTGCTGAGGCTGGTCAATTTATTTAGTGTCCGCCAAAGCACAGTTTTTGTTCTGGGTTGAATACAATTCCCAACTTAGCAATTCCCTAAATCAGTGGTTTCTGCTGTATCAGGCCAAGGTTAAATCTATCCATAAAAGGGTATATTAGATTGAAGGTGCGGATAGAGTTATCCTCAATAACTTCACACGCTACCGTGCATTTCCAAGTTTAATTCTGTCCGTAAAAGGGATACCTGTCATCCAGCGCCTAAATACTAGGCCTACAATTTATATTCAGCTAAATCTGCCGTTACTGTTGTGCCTGTATTAGTGTAATACGGTACCTAAATAGATAGCCAGATAGTGTTAGGTGCCTGAAAAAAAAGGCCAGAATTTTAATTCAATACATTGGGCCAAATAATTTTTTTCTTATTGTGGTGAACGGGAACAATGAGGAAAACATCTAGTAAGGGACGCGGACGCAGACATGGTCGTGGTGGTGTTAGTGGACCGTCTGGTGCTGGGAGAGGACGTGGCCGTTCTGCCACAGCCACACGTCCTAATGAACCAACTACCTCAGGTCCCAGTAGCCAGCAGAATTTACAGCGATATTTGGTGGGGCCCAATGCTGTTCTAAGGATGGTAAGGCCTGAGCAGGTACAGGCATTAGTCAATTGGGTGTCCGACAGTGGATCCAGCACGTTCACATTATCTCCCACCCAGTCTTCTGCAGAAAGCGCACAGATGGCGCATAAAAATCAAGCCCATCAGTCTGTCACATCACCCCCATGCATATCAGGGAAACTGTCTGAGCCTCAAGTTATGCAGCAGTCTCTTATGCTGTTTGTAGACTCTGCTGGCAGGGTTTCCCAAGGGCATCCACCTAGCCCTTCCCCAGGGGTGGAAGAGATAGAATGCACTAACGCACAACCACTTATGTTTCCTAATGATGAGGACATGGGAATACCACCTCAGCACATCTCTGATGATGACGAAACACAGGTGCCAACTGCTGCGTCTTTCTGCAGTGTGCAGACTGAACAGGATGTCAGGGAGGAAGACTGGGTGGAAGACGATGCAGGGGACGATGAGGTCCTAGACCCCACATGGAATGAAGGTTGTGCCACTGACTTTCAGAATTCGGAGGAAGAGGCAGTGGTGAGACCGAGCCAACAGCGTAGCAAAAGAAGGAGCAATGGGCAAAAGCAGAACACCCGCCGCCAAGAGAGTCCGTCTGCTATTGGCCACCACCATCTGGGACCCAGCACCCCAAAGGCAGCTTCAAGGAGTTCCCTGGCGTGGCAGTTCTTCAAACAATGTGCTGACGACAAGACCCGAGTGGTTTGCACGCTGTGCCATCAGAGCCTGAAGCGAGGCATTAACGTTCTGAACCTTAGCACAACCTGCATGACCAGGCACCTGCATGCAGTGGAGTAAACACCTTAAAAACAAGGAACTCACTCAGGCTCCCCCTGCTACCTCTTCTGCTGCTGCCGCCTCGGCCTCTTCCTCCGCCTCTGGAGGAACATTGGCACCTGCCGCCCAGCAAACAGGATGTACCACCAACACCACCACCACCTCCGTCACCAAGCAGCTCAACCATGTCACGCGGCAGACCCAGGAAAAAAGGAAAAGCTTTATAGAGATAAAGAAACGCTTGGCGGCTAAGGAGATTAAATATTCCCTACAGTATCCTGTGAAATTAAGAGTAATTCACAATGGGACCTCTCTTTTTTTTGAGACACCACAACAGGCATCAGACTGGATGGATCAAATAGGCATTTGAAATTGTGTACTACTATGATCGGAGGGATGGAAGGGGGGGGGCCAGGCTGGGGGAGAACGGCCGGTGGTTAGAGGTTCGCTGAGTAGTTCGGGCGGATCAATAGATGGGGGGGGGGAGGGGTACCCACCTTGCAGGAATGTTTTTTTTTTTTTTTTTTTTTCTTTTCTTTTTTTTCTTTTCGGTGAGCGATGTCCACTAGAATAGTAGCTTGGAATGTCAGAGGACTTGGGGAAAGAGTTAAAAGGCAAGCGATCATGGATGCATTAAAAAGATATCTTCCAGCAATTATTTGTATAGTAGAAACCCATTTAACTAAAGAAACCTTGTTCCGTCTGACAACGGGATGGCAGTCCCAATCGTATCACTCCACCTTTACTGGCTCCTCTAGGGGTATTTCGGTTCTGATTCATAACTCCATAGATTTCACCCTTATAAAATCCTACATAGATGCTCAGGGTAGATTTATCTTCTTGCATGGTAAGCTGCATGGCGACAGCTATATTCTTGCCTTTTTTTATATACCTCCGCCATTCTCAATGTACCCACTGCTTCAACTAATGCTATTTTTTGAAAAAAGACCAGAATGCCGCTTAATCCTGATGGGGGATTTCAATGCGGTCCTTGACCCTAATAAAGATAGATTTTCAATAGATGCAGAAAGGGGGAGGAATTTCTGTAATTCCCCGCTGTCTCAATTTTGTTTAGAGGTTGGAGTGGTGGATATATGGGAATATCTTGGCGGTGGAAAGAGAGTATATTCTTGTGTCAGCAGGGGGGGTAGAGCAATGTCTAGGATCGATTTAGCACTCACCAATGAGAGCAACTTGAGTAATATCTGCAAGATGCGATACGGAATAAGAACAGTTTCGGACCACTCACCCGTACTGATTGAGGTTTCCAGCGGGGAGAATAAGGATATTAGGGGGCTAGGATTTAAGTTGAATCCATACTGGCTTACTATTATGGACAACCTGCAGTCGATTAAACTATTGATGTCCTCCTTTTGGGAGGTCAATCTTCCCTCCGCCAGTATCAATACAGTATGGGATGCCTCGAAAGCATATTTGAGAGGGGTTTTTATAAGTGAGATTGTCGCAGCAAAGAGAATATTTAGGAAGAAAGAGGAGGAATTGGTTCAGATTGCTGTACTTACAACTGAGAGATATACTAGCCATCCAACTGAACACAACAGGGAAGAGATGCAGAAGGCTAGCTGTTCTCTGGAGAAATATGTAACAGAGAAAGCAAACCACAGGGTATTTTTTAAGGGGCTTAATTACTTTATCGAGTCTGGACGCCCGGGGAAACTTTTAGCTAGAATTATTTCACAACAAGATAAGAAAAAACTATCCATTACTTCGATCCGTAATGTAGAGGGCAAAACCATAACAGATTTAGAGGGAATTGAGAATACTTTTTTACAATACTTTGCCCAGACATATAGATCCTCCCCTGGTCTGTCAGCTGAACTGGCGATGCGTTTCCTGGAGAGGATTTCGTTTTCTACTTTGAATGAAGTTCAGAGGGAGTGCCTCGAGGAGGAGATGTCTCTTGTTGAGCTGCAGGAGGCCCTTGGGTCTGTCTCGGGGAACTCATCGCCAGGAGTGGATGGCCCTCCATACGAGGTCTATCGCAAGTATAGTGATGTCATCCTCCCTCAGTTGCTAGAGGTTTTCTCCCAGGCAACACAGGGAGGGAGACTACCACACTCTATGATGGAGGCTCTTATTGTTTTAATTCTAAAAAAGGACAAAGACCCGGCAGAACTGAGCTCCTACAGACCAATATCATTATTAAATACCGATGTTAAGCTACTATCAAAAGTTCTGGCTAGGAGGCTTTCGCGGGTTATGCCCACGATTATTCACCCAGATCAAAATGGCTTTATGCCAAATAGGGGTACTCATCACAATCTGCATAGGCTATTTATGAATATTCAGTCCCCAGGGCGTGGTGCCCGCTCCATCCTGTCGTTGGACGCTACTAAAGCCTTCGACAGGGTGGAGTGGATTTTTCTCTGGGAGGTAATGAAAAGAATGGGCTTTGGCCCAAGATTTATGGCGATGGTCCAGCTACTTTACAATTCCCCAGTTGCCAGGATCAGGATCAATGATTCGACGACAGAGAGTTTCACTTTGGGAAGAGGTACCCGTCAAGGCTGTCCCCTTTCCCCCTTTTTATTTAATATTTATATTGAACCTTTAGCGGCTTTGATAAGACAGGACTCGGAGGTGGTTGGTTTTGGCATAATGGGGCAGCATGACCGCGTATCTCTTTACGCAGATGATATCCTGGTTTTCATCCATCAAACAGATACGACTCTTCCTCGTATAATGGACTTGGTTGGCCACTTCTCCGAGTTATCTGGACTTGAGATCAACTGGGATAAGACCGTCCTTCTTCCTATAGATGAGTTGCGAGGCGAATTTAATAATCAGGTAACGATCTCTGATTCAATAAAGTACCTGGGGATAACAGTTTCTGCTAAACCTCAAGAATATTTACAACTTAACCTAATTCCTTTGTTAGTAAAGCTAAGAGCAAAAATTAAGATATGGCAAAAAATTCTTCTAGCAAGAGCGGATAGAATTTCAATAATAAAAATGGTAGTGCTTCCCCAGGTTCTTTATGTCTTGCGCAACTCGCCTATATGGATTACAGATAAACACTTTAGATTGATAGAGCGGGTGCTCAATGATTTATTATGGGGGAGGAAGCGCGTGAGATTGAAGGCACTCTATTTTTCTATGCCCTACAATCGGGGAGGTCTTAACCTCCCCTATTTTAGGGGCTACTTTGTGGCCTCCCAACTCTGCCTTTTTAATGATTGGGAAAATAGCCCCTTCTGCAGTAAAGTGGTGAAAGATGCAGGTTTTTCCGATTTTTTTACCGTACTGGAATCTGATTATTTGTCAAATTCAATTAGAGGGTTTACACTGTTCTGCAGAATGGCTATAAAGACTTGGTCGGCCATAAGGAGCTGGTGTGGAGTTAAGGCATCGCTTATTTGCACCCCATTATGGCATAACCAAAAACTTCTTAATTTAAAAGACTTAAGTTGCCGCCAGTACTGGAGGACCAAAAATGTGCAATACTTACATCAAGTAGTTAGTGGAGGACAAATTTTGCCCCTTATGGAACTAAGGGCAAATTTAGGCGAGGTGGCTTGGTATGCATATTTCCAACTGAGGTCAGCACTTTCTAATACTTTGAATAGTCACCTTTTTATTATAGATACTTCTGTATTTTTACAGGACTTAATTTGTAAGAAAATTGTCACGAGAATTAAACTATCTCACTGTTACAGACACTTAATGGATAATTTTTTTTTGGATGTTTACTCTCCGGGACAGAGAGCCTGGTCTTCTCTCCTTTCAGAGGCAGGCCCTCCTAACTGGGAGAATATAGGGGAAAGTTTAAAATTGGTTTCACATAATTTTAACCACACTGTTGTACAATTTAATATTTTGCACAAAATTTATGTAACACCCATATGGTTATATAGAAGAGGACTCAGGGCTTCCTCTGACTGCCCCCGTTGTGGCGAGCCCGAGGCAGATCATTTACATCTGTTCTGGGACTGCCCAATGGTGAGTAGTTATTGGAGCCTGGTCCAAAAGAATCTGGCGCGTAAACTTAGAATTGTGGTTCCCTTGTCTCCCAGGATATGGGTCCTGGGAGATTTATCTGAGGTTAACTATCAACCCATAAAAAGCCATTTGTTGACTAAGGTGATGTTCTTAGCTAGGCTCCTGATTTCTAGATCCTGGTTTTGTTCTTCCGCCCCAGACTGTAATAACTGGCTGGGCTTGGTAGAGAAAGTGAAAAGTTACGAGAAGATCCTGTACAAAAAAAGAGGATCCTATTTAAAGTGGAATAGCTTATGGAAAGATTGGGATACGACTAATTAATTATGATCCCTTTTTCCTTTTTTTTTTTTTTTTTTTTTTTTTTTTTTTTTTCCTGCAAGGTGGGGGGGGGGGTGGGTTTATGGGGGGAGCTGGGGAAAATTCTAGCTGTCCGGCCTTTCTGTATGTATTATATTGATTAAGAATGTGGAGGTATATTGGAAGCATGGGAGGGTCTCCAGGACTGAAGGAGGGGGGACTTCCCGGTATTAAATAATGGTGGAAATTTTTTATCCAGGTATAATATCGAGCGGTACATGGGTAGGGGACCGTGGCTCGGGGTCTGGAGGTACCCGGGTATCGGGCGCAGCTCGGGATACGGCTCTTCCCGTCAGACATGGGGCTCGATTGCGGGCAGGGAGGTGACACACGCGGTGGGCGCGCTATTATGTGCTCATTTAAAGAGACAGAGCAGGTATCTGGCTCTGCTTTTTGCTTATATCCTTTTTAATTGCTGAGTGACACTCGGATCGAGTTCTCTGCCGCATGAAATATCAATGCGAATAAACGCAAAGTATGGTGAACCATGCAACTGATAGCTGACTTAATCATATGGGGATGAGGCAGTAAAATATATGAGTGGGTTTCTACCACTGTGGCAAAAGACTGCTGGACCCCCCTCTCTGGTTTTTGCTTTATCAAATGCCTGCGATTAAAGATCGCTGCAAGCTCGCCTTTAGGCAGCATGTGAGCATAAAGCGATCGGCCACATGAGTGCCAGTCCTTCCGCTCGTACTTGCCCGTGTCTGGGGGAGGGCGTGCGCGAGCGGCGCTCGCTGCCGGGCGGCTGTCTGGATTTCGGGCCCCTATCCCTGTAGCGAATGGAGAACCTGGGCTAAGTGAGTTGCTTTTTCCATTTGCATTATCAAGCCTAGGATGTCGGGTGAGCCCTGCTACCCTCCCCAGTAGGAGACCTCCCTTTGATTTTCAAATACTGACATTATTATGGATATCTGCATGAAATTATTGTCAATTATGTTTATAGATCAGAATTGGCGGATCTATGGAATTTATAATATCAAGTATGTAATATGGATTTAAATTTTTGTATTATAACAATAAAATATTTAAAAAAAAAAAAAAAAAAAAAAAAAACCATGTCACACGGCAGCGTTCAGCTCTCCATCTCACAAACATTTGAGAGAAATTCCCACCTAGCCACCCTCGATCCCTGGCCCTGAATGCCAGCATTTCTAAACTACTGGCCTAAGAAATGCTGTCATTCAGGCTGGTGGACACAGACAGCTTCAAACAGCTCATGTCGCTTGCTGTCCCACAGTATGTTGTTCCCAGCCGCCACTACTATTCCAAGAGAGCCGTGCCTTCCCTGCACAACCAAGTATCCGATAAAATCAAGTGTGCACTGCGGAACGCCATCTGTGGCAAGGTCCACCTAACCACAGATACGTGGACCAGTAAGCACGGCCAGGGACGCAATATCTCCCTAACTGCACACTGGGTAAATGTAGTGGCGGCTGGGCCCCAGGCGAAGAGCTGTTTGGCGCACGTCCTTTCGCCGCCAAGGATCGCAGGGCAACATTCTTTGCCTCCTGTTGCCTCCTCCTCCTCCTACTCGGCTTCCTACTCCTCTTCTCCCACCTGCTCATCCAGTCAGCCACACACCTTCACCACCAACTTCAGCACAGCCCGGGGTAAACGTCAGCAGGCCATTCTGAAACTCATATGTTTGGGGGACAGGCCCCAAACCGCACAGGAGTTGTGGCGGGGTATAGAACAACAGACCGACGAGTGGTTGCTGCCGGTGAGCCTCAAGCCCGGCCTGGTGGTGTGCGATAATGGGCGAAATCTCGTTGCAGCTCTGGGACTAGCCGGTTTGACGCACATCCCTTGCCTGGATCATGTGCTGAATTTGGTGGTGCAGAAGTTCATTCACAACTACCCCGACATGTCAGAGCTGCTGCATAAAGTGCGGGCCGTCTGTGCGCGCTTCCGGCGTTCTCATCCTGCCGCTGCTCGCCTGTCTGCGCTACAGCGTAACTTCGGCCTTCCCGCTCACCGCCTCATATGCGACGTGCCCACCAGGTGGAACTCCACCTTGCACATGCTGGACAGACTGTGCGAGCAGCAGCAGGCCATAGTGGAGTTTCAGCTGCAGCACGCACGGGTCAGTCGCACTGCGGAACAGCACCACTTCACCACCAATGACTGGGCCTCCAGACGAGACCTGTGTGCCCTGTTGCGCTGTTTCGAGTACTCCACCAACATGGCCAGTGGCGATGACGCCGTTATCAGCGTTACAATACCACTTCTATGTCTCCTTGAGAAAACACTTAGGGCGATGATGGAAGAGGAGGTGGCCCAGGAGGAAGAGGAGGAAGAGGGGTCATTTTTAGCACTTTCAGGCCAGTCTCTTCGAAGTGACTCAGAGGGAGGTTTTTTGCAACAGCAGAGGCCAGGTACAAATGTGGCCAGACAAGGCCCACTACTGGAGGACGAGGAGGACGAGGATAAGGAGGAGGTGGAGGAGGATGAGGATGAGGATGAAGCATGTTCACAGCGGGGTGGCACCCAACGCAGCTCGGGCCCATCACTGGTGCGTGGCTGGGGGGAAACGCAGGACGATGACGATATGCCTCCCACAGAGGACAGCTTGTCCTTACCTCTGGGCAGCCTGGCACACATGAGCGACTACATGCTGCAGTGCCTGCGCAACGACAGCAGAGTTGCCCACATTTTAACGTGTGCAGACTACTGGGTTGCCACCCTGCTGGATCCCCGGTACAAAGACAATGTGCCCACCTTACTTCCTACACTGGAGCGTGATAGAAAGATGCGCGAGTACAAGCGCACGTTGGTAGACGCGCTACTGAGAGCATTCCCAAATGTCACAGGGGAACAAGTGGAAGCCCAAGGCGGAGGCAGAGGAGGAGCAAGAGGTCGCCAACGCAGCTGTGTCACGGCCAGCTCCTCTTAGGGCAGGGTTAGCATGGCAGAGATGTGGAAAAGTTTTGTCAGCACGCCACTGCTAACTGCACCACCACCTGATACGGAACGTGTTAGCAGGAGGCAACATTTCACTAACATGGTGGAACAGTACGTGTGCACACCACTCCACGTACTGACTGATGGTTCGGCCCCATTCAACTTCTGGGTCTCCAAATTGTCCACGTGACCAGAGCTAGCCTTTTATGCCTTGGAGGTGCTGGCCTGCCCGGCGGCCAGCGTTTTGTCTAAACGTGTATTCAGCACGGCAGGGGGCGTCATTACAGACAAACGCAGCCGCCTGTCTACAGCCAATGTGGACAAGCTGACGTTCATAAAAATGAACCAGGCATGGATCCCACAGGACCTGTCCATCCCTTGTGCAGATTAGACATTAACTACCTCCCCTTAACCATATATTATTGTACTCCAGGGCACTTCCTCATTCAATCCTATTTTTATTTTCATTTTACCATTATATTGCGGGGCAAACCCAAAGTTGAATGAACCTCTCCTCTGTCTGGGTGCCGGGGCCTAAAAATATCTGACAGTGGCCTGTTCCAGTGTTGGGTGACGTGAAGCATGATTCTCTGCTATGACATGAAGCCTGAATCTCTGCTATGGGACCTCTCTCCTCTGTCTGGGTGCCGGGGCCTAAATATATGACAATGGACTGTTCCAGTTTTGGCTGACGTGAAGCCTGATTCTCTGCTATGACATGAAGACTGATTCTCTGCTGACATGAAGCCTGAATCTCTGTTATGGGTCCTCTCTCCTATGTCTGGATGCCGGGGCCTAAATATGTGACAATGGACTGTTCCTGTTTTGGTTGACGTGAAGCCTGATTCTTTGCTATGACATGAAGACTGATTCTCTGCTGACATGAAGCCTGATTCTCTGCTATGGGACCTCTCTCCAATTGATATTGGTTAATTTTTATTTATTTTATTTTTATTTTAATTCATTTCCCTATCCACATTTGTTTGCAGGGAATTTAACTGCATTTTGCTGCTTTTTGCAGCCCTCTAGCCCTTTCCTGGGCTGTTTTACAGCCTTTTTAGTGCCGAAAAGTTCAGGTCCCCATTGACTTCAATGGGGTTCGGGTTCGGGACGAAGTTCGGGTCGGGTTCGGATCCCGAACCCGAACATTTCCGGGAAGTTCGGCCGAACTTCTCGAACCCGAACATCCAGGTGTTCGCTCAACTCTAATTATGTGGTGAAGTGAGAAAATTACAGCCCTTTTGGCGTGTATTAGTGGCAAAAAATATATATTATTTGCCATTCACGGCCGCAGTTATATGTTCTAAAGCCTTTTTTGTGTGGTTTATTAGTGGGGAAAAAGGGGCTTGTTAGCTGTTGTGTGGTGAATTGAGAAAATTACAGCCATTTTTGGCGTGCATTAGTGGCAAAAAAAATAAATTATTTGCCGTTGACGGCCGCAGTTATATGTTCTAAAGCCTCTTTTTGGCATGTATCAGTGGAGAAAAAGAAAAAGGGATTATTAGCCGTTGTGAGGTGAAGTGAGAAAATGACAGCCCTTTTTGGCGTGTATTAGTGGCAAAAAAAAAACTTTATTTGATGTTCACGGCGCGCAGTTAAATGTTCCAAAGCCTTTTTTTGGCATGTAGTATTGGGGAAAAAGAAAAAGGGCTTATTTGCCAATATGTGGTGAAGTGAGAAAATTAAAACCCTTTTTGACGTCTATTAGTGGCAAGAAAAAGCTTTATTTGAAAAATAAAGGAAAAAGAAAAAGGGCTTATTAGCCGTTGTGTGGTGAAGTGGGAAAATTACAGTGATTTTTGGTGTGTATTAGTGGCAAAATAATATATTATTTGCCGTTCACGGCTGCAGTTATAAAGTTCTATAGCACTTTTTGGCGTGTATTAGTGGGAAAAAGAAAAAGGATTATTATATTAGCCGGTGTGTTGAAGTGAGAAAATTACTGCCTTTTTTGGCATGCATTAGTGGAAAAAAAAGTGTTATTTGCCGTTCACGGACACAGTTAAATGTTCTAAATCCTTTTTTTGTCATGTATTAGTGGGGGGGAAGGGGCTTATTAGCCGTTGTGAGGTGAAGTTAGGAAATTAAACCCCTTTTTGGGCATGCATTAGAGGCAAAAAAATGTGTTATTTGCCATTCACGTACGTAGTTATATGTTCTAAAGCCTCTTTTTGGCGTGTATTAGTGGAGAAAATGAAAAAGGGTTTATTAGCCGTTGTGTAGTGAAGTGAGAAAATTAAACCCCTTTTTGGCGTGTATTTGTAGCAAAAAAAGTATTATTTGCTGTTCACGGGTGCAGTTATATGTTCTAATGCCTTTTTTTGTCATGTATTAGTGGGGGGGGGAGTCCTTGTTAGTTGTTGTGTGGTGAAGTGAGAAAATTACAGCACTTCTTGGCGTGTATTATTATTTGCCATTCACGGCTGCAGTGATATGTAGGGTTGAGCGAACGGGAACTGTAAAGTTTGGGTTCGTACCGAACTTTAGGATTTTTGGACCCCAGACCCGAACTTTTCTGTAAAAGTTTGGTTCGAGTTCGGTGTTCGGCGATTTAATAGCGCTTTTTGAAAGGCTGCAGAGCATCCAATCAACAAGCGTTTTACTCTTGTGCCCTTAGAAGCCATCACAGCCATATATACTAATGGCATGGCTGTGATTGGCCAGTGCACCTTGTGACCCAGCCTCTATATAAGCTGAAGTCACGTAGCGCTGCATGTCACTCTGCTCTGATTAGTGTAGGGATAGGATGCTGCTGCTGTGATGGAGAGAATAGGAAAGAATATTTAATCTGAAGTGCTTGTTAACTCATCGATCTACATAGATTTAGTTTTGTGGGTGCAGTGCACAATCTTTTTACCCTGCCCTGAGCCCAGTGACACATAAAAATAACTTTTATCCGTCTGTTAGTTAGGTGGGCGGCGGTGGCCATTTTATGCAAGCTCAGTGAACCAGCACAGCATATGTGCATTTGTGACATTCAAATACAAGCTTGAAATACTTCAACAATTTTCTGGGTTTGAAAAAGCGTAACACCTTCACCACCAACTTCAGCACAGCCAGGGGTAAACGACAGCAGGCAGTTTTAAAACTTATCAGTTTGGGGGACAAACCCCACACCACGCAGGAGCTGTGGACGGGCCTTGAACAACAGACCGATGAGTGGTTGGTGCCAATGAGCCTCAAGCCTGGCTTGGTGGTGTGCGATAATGGGCAAAATCTCATAGCAGATCTGGGACTAGCCGGTTTGACGCACATCCCTTGCATGGCGCATGTGCTGAATTTGGTGGTGCAGAGGTTCCTTAAAAATTACCCCGATATGGCAGAGCTACTGCAGAAAGTGTTGGCCGTGTGTGCACGCGTTCGGTGTTCTCACGCTGCTGCTGCTCACCTGTCAGCACTGCAGCGTAACTTTGGCCTTCCCGCTCACCACCTCATATGCGACGTGCCCACAAGGTGGAACTCCATCTTGCACATGATGGCCAGACTGTGCGAGCAGCAGCAAGTGATAGTGGAGTTTCAGCTGCAGCATGCATAGGAGAGTCGCTCTGCGGAACAGTACCACTTCACCACCAATAACTGGGCCTCCATGAGAGACCTGTGTTCCTTGTTGCTCTGTTTCGAGTACTCCACCAACATGGCCAGTACCAATAACGCCGTTCTCAGCGTTAATAACCCACTACTATCCTGCCTTGAAAAAAACGCTTCTGGCGATGATGGAAGAGGATGTGGCACAGGAGGAGGAGGAGGAAGAGGGATCATTTCATAGGGTTTCCGGCCAGTCATTCACAAGTGGCTCGAGGGTGGGTTCCTGCACCCACAAACGCCAGGTACACAATTGTCCAGCCAGGGCACAGTTCTGGAGGATGACGAGGTGGACGATGAGGAGGAGGATATGGAGGAGGAGGAACCATGTTCACAGCAGCGTGGCTGGGGGGATACAGAGGACACAGACGATACACCTCCCACAGAGGAAAGCTTTTCGTTGCCTCTGGGCAGCCTGGCACACATGAGCGATTACATGCTGCAGTGTCTCTGCAACGACCTCAGAGTTGCCCACATTCTAACTTGTGCTAATTACTGGGTGGCCACGCTGCTGGATCCCCGTTACAAGATCAACGTACCATCTTTAATTCCATCACTGGAGCGTGATCGTAAGATGTGCGAGTACAAGTGCACGCTGGTAGACGCGCTGCTGGTGGCATTCCCACCTGACAGCGGGGCACAGTGGAAGCCCAAGGCGAAGGCAGAGGAGGAGGTCGCCAACGCAGCTGGGGCACCGCCAGCACCTCAGAAGGCAGGGTTAGCATGGCCGAAATGTGGAAAAGCTTTGTCAGCACGCCACAACAACCAGCACCACCAGCTCATATGGAACGTCTTTCCAGGAGGCAGCATTTCACCAACATGGTGGAGCAGTATGTGTGCACATGCCTACACGTACTGAATGATGGGTCTGCCCCCTTCAACTTCTGGGTCTCCAAATTGAGCACATGGCCTGAGCTTGCCCTTTACGCCTTGGAGGTGCTGGACTGCCCTGCAACCAGTGTATTATCTGAACGTGTGTTTAGCACGTCAGGGGGCGTAATAAAAATAAAAATTAAAAATTAAAACCAAAAACCAGTGTTGGCTACCTCGTCCTCCTCCACTGCCGCTTCCACCTACACCACTACGTCCACCGCCTCCTCAAACTCCTACTCCATATGGAACTCCACCTCATAAATCAAATTTTTTTTTTGTACGTATTTTATTTTATTTTATGTCATTTCACTACTTTGTCTGTTACATTTTCGGGTGAGATCCACCAATTTTTGGGTGTGATGTACCACTGCTATACCTAGTAGACAGGTTAAAAAAATAAAAAATTGTCAGTTACATTTTCGGGTGAAATTCACCAATTTTTGGGTGTGATGTACCACTGCTATAACTAGTAGACAGGTACAAAAAAAATTGTCAGTTACATTTTCGGGTGAAATTCACAAATTTTTGTGTGATATACCACTGCTGTACCTAGTAGACAGGTTAAAAAACATTAATAAAATTTATCAGTTACATTTTCGGGTGAAATTCATCAATTTTTGGGTGTAATATACCCCTCCTCTACCTAGTTGACAGCTTAATAAATTTCAATAATTTTCGGGTGACAATAAACAATTTTTTTCTGTCATAGACCCCTGCTCTACAAAGTAGACAGGTTAATAAATTTCTGTAATTTTTCTGTTACATTATTGGGTTGACATTTTACAATATTGGACGTTAATAAACCCCTGCTCTGCATAGGTGACAGGGAATAAAATTTCTGAAATTCTTCTTTAATTGATGCACGCCACCTCCTTTCATTTAATGCTTAAACTTTAACAAGTTGTACCACATTTGCGCTTCAATAACTTGTCCCACAATTGCACTTTACTAATCTGTCGAACATCTGCGCTTCAATAATTTGTCCCACATTTGCGCTTTACTAATTTGTCCCACATTTGCGCTTCAATAATTTGTCCCACATTTGCGCTTCAGTAATTTGTCCCACATTTGCGCCTCAATAACTTTTCCCATATTTCCGCTCGATTCCCCAAAAATTTAATACTTGCATCTCCCTTGAAAGTGGTCTCTCTTTCTCACGCTCCCTCTCCGGCGTGGAACCCTGATTCGCCGATAACCGTGATTGCTCTGCTTCGCGTTATTGAACTGTTGTATAACACTAGTCAGACAGCTTAACAATAATTCAGAAGTCAAGAAACGTGAGACATCAGATCTGTATGTATTCTCTTTTCTGAATAACTTTGTAAAACTACAATATAAACATAAACAAAACATATGTGTCAGTACATTACATATAATACAGCAGCCTCACTCAATCAGTGAGAGTACTCACAGACAATTCCATCATTAGTCCAGGAATAGATCAAGAGCTCCTCTGCATGCAGCCTGCCACATCCAGGAGCAGTGATGAAATGGAGGAAATACAGTTCCAGGTTAAAGGTTACTGCCTCTGACAATACACTTCCTGTAAAGTTCTGGTGAAGTAGAAACTAACTTTGACCACTAGATGGCAGCAACGTCAAACATAACATTTCAGTATGATCTTTACAGCACATTACATCCATTTATTATGCACAAAATGGGCAGAACACTCCCTGTCTGGCATAATTATTATATCACTACCTAAATAACTACTGCTATGCAGGAAAAACATATAAACAGGAAATGAAATCCTAGCTAATCGGAAACTAAAACTATAATGTCAGTTATAGGTCTAAGATAGATTTTGGAAGTCCCATTCTTTGCAATCTTGACCTCCACCTTCCTAACCTTGCCATCCCTGCTTGGTAGAGCATTGACAATAAGTCCTACAGGCCACTCGTTCCTGCTCTATTGGCTGTCTTTCAACAGAACAACATCACCCACTTTTACATTTGGGCGATCCTCAGTCCATTTCCTACGGCGTTGCAGATTGAACAGATACTCCCTCTTCCATCTTTTCCAAAAGGTGTCTGCCAAACATTGTACTTGCTTCCATTGTTTCGCATGAACTTGTGTTGTACTTATGGTTCCGGATGGAGCAGACAAAGAGTTCACCTTTTGAGTCAACAACATTGCTGGGGTAAGGACCATAGGTGTATCTGGGTCTGAGGACACAGGAACTATAGACCTGGCATTCATAATAGCTGTAACCTCTGCCATAAAGGTGCTTAAAGTCTCATGGGTCAAGTGAGCAGTTTTAGTTTGTAGCAACATAGCGTCCAAGATTCGCCTGGCAATACCTATAAGCCTCTCCCAGACACCACCCATGTGTGAAGAGTGTGGAGGATTAAAGACCCATGTACATCCTCTGTCTTGGAGAAAGTCTTGCAATTGTGATTCGCTGGCACAAATGTTAAGTTCCTTGCAGGCTCCTACAAAGTTTGTTCCTCTGTCAGAACGGAGCAGTTTTGCTGGGCCACGAATTGAGAAGAATCTCCTTAAGGCATTAATAAAGCTTGATGTTGACATGGTTTCAAGTAGCATTATGTGAACAGCTCGGGTGGACAAACAAGTGAAAAGGACTGCCCATCGTTTACTGTCTGCGCTGCCTCCTCTAGTGCGGCGAGTTAAAACAGACCACGGACCAAATACATTTAAGACCACATTGGTGAAAGGTGGTTGAGCAATTACTCTGTCCTCTGGTAGCTCTGCCATCTTTTGACTTTGTAACCTTCCTCGCAGCTTGCGACAGATGACACATTTGTGTATGACAGCTGATACCAAGCGTTTGCCACCAAGAATCCAGAAACCTGCGGATCTAATTGCACCCTCTGTGATGTGTCGCCCTTGGTGAACTACTTGTTCATGATAGTACCTAACAAGCAGTGTCGCAATGTGGTGATCATAAGGTATAATGACAGGCTGTTTCTCTTCCTCTGTAAGTTCTGCAAGAGACAAACGTCCACCCACTCTCAACAACCCATTTTTGTCTAAAAAGGGGCTAAGCTTCCTAAGACCGCTTAGTTTTAGGAATGTCTTTTGTTTTTTGATGCAGTCAATTTCCTTCTGGAAATGTTTGTTTTGAACAGAAGAGATTATAACAGACTTTGCCTGAGTAAGTTCTTCTAGATTGACCTGTTCATGGAAACTTTCCCACCTTCTGACCTGATTGCTGCTGGTTCCCCTCTGGAAGGTTCTAGCGACATGGATGAGTCTGGCTAGGGTCTTAACTAATATCTTCCAGCAAGAAAATCTATCAAAGCAATGTGAGTGAAGTGTGGCTTCAGAAGCTCTGGTGCTGAAGCTTGTAATTTCAAATCTGATTTCAGGGTCAGCTTCAGGCTCTATGAGTGGAAAAACATTAGCAGTGTCTATCTGCTCACAGTGTGGTTGGTACAGAAAGGATGGGCCTGAGAACCATATAGAGTTCTGAAGGCATGCTGCTTGAGTAGGCCTAGTAGCATAATCTGCAGGGTTTTGATCCTCTGTAGAGAGGGCCTGTTTATCATCATCTTTAGTTTTCTGAAATACTGTTATCCCTAGATTGTCTATCTCAATGTTGGAATTGACTTCTTCTTTACCATATAGTGTAGGAGAGTCACAGTGTTGTGTTGACCTGCCAAAGCTTTCCTTGACAATGAAGTTGTTGTGACAGAGACTGAGAAGGGATGTGCGTCCATTTGTTAACACAGACGTCTTCAAAGTGCTAATGTTGTCAGGCTGGTGCACTGTCCCCTGGCAAACTTCTCCTACAATGACCCACCCCAGGTCCAGTCTCTGTGCATAGGGGGCGTTATAAGGTCCATTGATTTTCTGGCGTACCTTGTGTACTTGCAGGATATCTCTTCCAAGAAGTAGAAGGATAGGAACATCTGGCTCAACAACTGGGATAAGGTGAGCAATTGAGCGGAGGTGAGGGTGGTGATGAGCCACTTCTGGAGATGGAATCTCAGTTTTGTCATCAGGTATCATGCCACACTCTATTAGGGTAGGAAGTGGGAACTGCACTTTCTTATTGAAGGATTCAATGGTAAAGTCAGTAGCTCTTCTCCCTGTGGTTTCAATTGTCCCTGCACATGTCCTTAGAGTGTATGGAACTGCACTTGCCTTAAGGTTAAAGATATCAAAGAAATCTGACTTTGCAAGGGATCTGTTGCTCTGTTCATCTAGCACTGCATACATTTTCACTGCCCTTTCTCTCTTGCCAGTGGGATACACAGTCACTAAACAGATTTTAGAGCATGATCGTGCACTCTTGCCTTGTCCACATACTTCTGTGCAATTAGACATTACAGAGGAGAGTGGGGTCTCTTGTGGCTCCCTGCCCTGCTCTTTCCTGGGTTCTACAGTCTCTAGTGGGGCAGGAGCAGGGCCAGGGTGTAAAGCTGCAATATGTCTCTCACTGCCACATTCTGTACATTCTACTGGTATTTTGCAGTCTTTGGCAATGTGATAAGTAGATCCGCAGCACTTGAAACAGATGCCGTTTTGTTTAAGGAAGAACATCCGCTCTGCAATGGGTTTGCTTCTAAAGCCTTTGCATTTCTTTAGTGGATGTGGTTTTTTGTGTATTGGACAATGTTTATCAGGGTTTTCTATGGTGTGTACCTTGTGTGTGCTTTGGTAGTCAGTGGCTTCTGAAGGTACAGCTGTTTTGTGTGTGGATACATAGGTCCTACCGTGAGGTCTGTGAGGTCTCTCAGGTCTGTGTGATTGATTGCCGCTGGTGGTGAAGGCGAAACTGGGATCACTTCGGATTTTCGCTTGCTGTCGGGCAAACCTAGAAAACACAGAGAAAGGGGGAAAGGCAACTCCATAATCTTCTTTGAATTTGCCTCCTACAGACATCCACTTGTCTTGCAGATTTGAGGGTAGTTTCTCTACTATGGGATTAGTGCCTCTAGCTGTATCTAGATACGAAAGTCCTTGCAAGTAGCCATCCTCTTTGGCATATTCTATCTCTAGTAGACGATCACTTAGTTCTTGTAGCCGCACGTTGTCTCTGTAGCCCACCTTGGGAAAGACTTCAAGTTTTTTCAACAGTGCTCCTTCTATTACCTCTGGGGACCCATACGTTTCTTCTAGTCTTTTCCAGGTCATGTTGAGTCCTGCTCCAGGGTTGAACAGGTTTGCTCTTCTCATCCTCTTAGCATGCTCTGCTGACTCAGTACCAAGCCATTTTATCATTAAATTAAGCATTTCTGCTGGTGATAAGTTCAGACCTTCAGTGGCATTCAGAAAGGAAGATTTCCATGCCCAATAGTTTTCAGGACAGTCATCAAATTGGAGAAAGCCTGAGCTAACCATTTCTTTGCGGATGAGATATTTGGTGACATCCACTGCACATTGTTGTTTGCACATGTAATCTATAGGTTGAGGTGATGGGAACACTTGTTTTTTGTTCTTAGGGGTTTCTGGTGCTTCCTTCTTGGTTTGCTGGCAGCCGCTGACCTCATGAGGTTGATTGGGCCTGCTCAGGGGGTATGTTGATCTCGGCCTGAATTCCTTTGCTTCAGGTTTAAGAGACTGTTGATTTGTATGCGCATCAGTAAGGTTCTGGACGTATTCACTTGTACGATCTGCAGAGAATAGAGGTTTTTCTGGAACCTCTGAGTCTTTATATGATTTTTCACTTCCTGACCGACTTGTTGCCCCGTAGGCAGCGGCCTCTGCTTCAGCAGCTGCAACTGCAGTCTGTCGCTGCAGGATAAGCAATTTTGATTCTAAAACCGCTTCTTCTTGTGCTATGGCAGCTTCCCTAGCTGCTTCCTTAGCTCTTTCTTGTGCTATGGCAGCTTTCTTTGCTGCTAACTCCTGCATCATCATGGCTTCTTTTTCTGCGTACTGTAGCTGGACACGGGCAGCTTCTGCCTTGGCACGAGCTCTAACTGCTGAGGAACTTGCTGAGGACATCTTGCTAGCCCGTGAAGTTCTGGACACATGTGACTTTGCATCGTCTTGCTGGGCACTGGGAATGTTCTCCCTGCCTTGCTGTGTCGGCGGTAGCGTGGCATCAGCCTGGTACTTTGTTCCTGATCTTAGACTCATGCTGCAGTAATGGCGTCTCAGTTTATTCCAGACCGCCACGTGGGTTGTCTTTTTACTGGCTATTCCAGACCGCCAAGTGGATTGTCTTTTTACTGGCTATTCCAGACCGCCAAGTGGATTGTCTTTTTACTGTTCTGCTTCGCGTTATTGAACTGTTGTATAACACTAGTCAGACAGCTTAACAATAATTCAGAAGTCAAGAAACATGAGACATCAGATCTGTATGTATTCTCTTTTCTGAATAACTTTGTAAAAAGACAATATAAACATAAACAAAACATATGTGTCAGTACATTACATATAATACAGCAGCCTCACTCAATCAGTGAGAGTACTCACAGACAATTCTATCATTAGTCCAGGAATAGATCAAGAGCTCCTCTGCATGCAGCCTGCCACATCCAGGAGCAGTGATGAAATGGAGGAAATACAGTTCCAGGTTAAAGGTTACTGCCTCTGACAATACACTTCCTGTAAAGTTCTGGCAAAGTAGAAACTAACTTTGACCACTAGATGGCAGCAACGTCAAACATAACATTTCAGTATGATCTTTACAGCACATTACATCCATTTATTATGCACAAAATGAGCAGAACAGTGATCAACATGGTAGGCTCAGAAAAGAACATCGAAAGTTGATAGAGAAGATATCCAAATGGATGAGTGGATGTCACTGGGGCACCTCTGCATAGGTGACAGGAACATCAATTTAAAAAAATTGTCTGTTACATTGTCAGGTGACATTTTTTAAATTTTGCCGGATAGAAACCCCTGCCCTGCATAGTTGACAGGGAATAAAATTTAAGAAATTCTTCATTAATTGATGCGCGCCACCTCCTTTCTTTCAATTCCTAAACTTTAACAAGTTGTCCCACATATGCGCTTTAATAGTTTGTCCCATATTTTCACTTTATCATATTTAATTTGAAACAATTAACCTGCCTTGGATGTGGTCTCTCTTTCTCATGCTCCCTCTCCGGGGTGGAACCCTGATTCGCCGATAACCGTGATCAACATGGTAGGCTCAGAAAAGAACATCGAAAATTGATAGAGAAGATATCCAAATGGATGGTGGACGTCACAGGGACGTGCGATCAGGCAGAAGTTATCTAGAGTCAACAAAGTGGCAGCAGAGCCTTTCCAGGCTAACGTTTCCAAATCCAAAATACCACAGTGACATTCCCTATAATTTTTTATTAATCATTCCAATAACAGGGCATCTTAAGAGTCCTGTATTGTTATTTATCGTCACTACCTCCCCGAGTCGGGAGTGGGTAATTGCCGCGCGCCCCATAATTTCCTCAAAATTCTTCCGTTTTAATATCTTCTCCCACATTTCCGCTCGATCACAATTAAATTTCATTCATTGATCTCCCTTGGATGTGGTCTCTCTTTCTCACGCTCCCTCTCCGGGGTGGAACCCTGATTAGCTAATAACCGTGATCACCATGGTAGGCGCATAAAAGAACATCGAAAGTTGATAGAACAGATATCCAATTGGATCGTGAACATCACGGGGACGTGCGACATGATGGGGCAGTATGTTTGTACACTCCTACACAAACTGACTGATGGTTCTGCCCCCTGCAATTTCTGGGTCTCCAAATTGGGCACATGGCCTGAGCTTGCCCTTTATGCCTTGGAGGTGCCGGCCTGCCCTGCAGCCAGTGTATTGTCTGAACGTGTGTTTAGCACGACTGGAGGGGGTTATCACAGGTTATATTTCCCAATGTTTTGGGGTGTACAATAATTATAAAAAATAAAAATAATTTAAAACCAAAAAACTGTGTACCTCCTCCTACTACCTCCTCACGATTCTTTTTTATTTTTTCGTATTTTATGTTATTTAAAGTCATTTCCCTATCCAGTTTTGTTTGCAGAGCACTTGCCATGCTCTTAACCACATTTTGCTGCCATTTGCAGCCCTCTAGCCTTTTCCATGACATTTTTACAGCCATTTTAGTGCTCAAAAGTTCGGGTCCCCATTGACGGGTCCCCAGTCACTTTTTTGTGACGTTCGGCCGAACCTGTCGAACCTGAACATCCAGGTGTCCGCTCAACGCTAATGGTAAGAGATCCCAAACTGAATGATTATTTGAAATTCATAGAAGGAATCCTTGAAGAAGATCAGGCAGAGAAAGTTAATAATCAGCCTAAAGAAGGAGAAGTGTTGTACATCCCACATCAAGGTGTCTACCACTCAAAGAAACCAGATAAGATTAGAGTGGTATATGATTGCTCAGCAAAGTACGATGGTGTTGCATTGAACGATCATCTACTAAAAGGACCAGATCTTACAAACACTTTGCCTGGAGTACTCTGTAGATTCAGAAAGTATCCCATAGCGGTCATGTGTAACGTTGAAAAGATGTTCCACCAGTTTCATGTGAAGAATGAAGATAGAAACTTTCTGAGGTTTCTATGGTGGGAGGATGGAGATACAGATACAGAGCCAGCAGAAAATAGAATTAAACTACAATTCTTTGGAGCAGCATCGTCTCCAGGTTGCGCCAATTATGGTATGAAGTACCTGGCCAATCAGAATGAAAATGATTGCCCATCAGCAGCAAATTTTCTGAAGAAAAACTTTTATGTAGATGATGGTCTTATAAGTCTAGAGTCCACAGAATCTGCAATCAAACTAGTGAAAGAAAGCCTAGATTTATGCGCAAGAGGAAACCTGCGCCTTCACAAATTTATCTCAAACAACAGAGAGGTACTGGAATCAATCAGTGACGCTGAACGTGCATAAACAATGAAGAATGTAGATCTCAATTATGATCATCTTCTAGTCCAGAACTTACTTGGATTGGGATGGAATGTAGAGAATGACAAGTTCTTCTTTGAAATATCTATTGAAGAGAAAACTGCAACTAGACGTACCATTCTTTCCGGAGTGGCTTCTATATATGATCCTTCGGGATTCTTGGCCCCAGTAATCCTCAGAGCAAGATAAATACTACAAGATTTATGCAAACAGAAGTTGGGATGGGACGAGCCCATACACAAACACAGAAATATAGTGGCAATTCTGGGGGAGCTGCTCAATCCCTAACACTGTAGCGTGTTTTTCATTGGGGGTGCAGCCCCACCGCATGTGGACCGCAGCAAACGACTATCCCCAGCAAAAAAAAATTGCATACAATGGAGGATGTCGGCGCGGTCCACATGCACCACAAGGGCATCCTACACAAAACGGAGCATTGTGCGGATGAAAATATAATCATATAAATCACAGAAAAAATGCACCAAACGGATATGCCACTGACTATACTGGCTAGTCATAAATGCAGATATTAAAAGCTGAGACTTTTGCCAATATATTCCTGTCAGGAAAATATCGGAGCCCATCATGCACCACGTCACGGTCACTTAGCATGGCAAGGGGTCCTACCACTACGCTAACTATGGTGTGAACAAGGTCTGAAGGTAATGAAATCCAGCTCACAGCCAAGCTTCCACACAACCGCCTAGCAGGACAACTAGTGCAATGTGAACAAAGCAAGACTGTAAGCCACACCCATATCCGACCATGTGATGGAGGTTACCAGGTGCAAAAGAGTGTTTGAATGCCAGGTAAAGGCACATACACTACATATAAAACAAGACACAAACACAGAAATATAGTGGCAATTCTGGGGGAGCTGCTCAACCCCTAACACTGTAGCGTGTTTTTCATTGGGGGAGCAGCCCCACCGCATGTGGACCGCAGCAAACGACTATCCCCAGCAAAATAAAATTGCATACAATGGAGGATGTCGGCGCGGTCCACATGCAACACAAAGGCATCCTACACAAAACGGAGCATTGTGCGGATGAAAATATAATCATATAAATCACAGAAAAAATGCACCAAACGGATATGCCACTGACTATACTGGCTAGTCATAAATACAGATATTAAAAGCTGAGACTTTTGCCAATATATTCCTGTCAGGAAAATATCGGAGCCCATCATGCACCACGTCACGGTCACTCAGCATGGCAAGGGGTCCTACCACTACGCTAACTATGGTGTGAACAAGGTCTGAAGGTGATGAAATACAGCTCACAGCCAAGCTTCCACACAATCGCCTAGCAGGACAACTAGTGCAATGTGAACAAAGCAAGACTGTAAGCCACACCCATATCAGACCATGTGATGGAGGTTACCAGGTGCAAAAGAGTGTTTGAATGCCAGGTAAAGGCACATACACTACATATAAAACAAGACACAAACACAGAAATATAGTGGCAATTCTGGGGGAGCTGCTCAATCCCTAACACTGTAGCGTGTTTTTCATTGGGGGAGCAGCCCCACCGCATGTGGACCGCAGCAAACGACTATCCCCAGCAAAAAAAAATTGCATACAACGGAGGATGTCGGCGCGGTCCACATGCACCACAAAGGCATCCTACACAAAACTGAGCATTGTGCGGATGAAAATATAATCATATAAATCACAGAAAAAATGCACCAGACGGATATGCCACTGACTATACTGGCTAGTCATAAATGCAGACATTAAAAGCTGAGACTTTTGCCAATATATTCCTGTCAGGAAAATATCGGAGCTCATCATGCACCACGTCACGGTCACTCAGCATGGCAAGGGGTCCTACCACTACGCTAACTATGGTGTGAACAAGGTCTGAAGGTGATGAAATCCAGCTCACAGCCAAGCTTCCACACAACCGCCTAGCAGGACAACTAGTGCAATGTGAACAAAGCAAGACTGTAAGCCACACCCATATCAGACCATGTGATGGAGGTTACCAGGTGCAAAGGAGTGTTTGAATGCCAGGTAAAGGCACATACACTACATATAAAACAAGACACAAACACAGAAATATAGTGGCAATTCTGGGGGAGCTGCTCAACCCCTAACACTGTAGCGTGTTTTTCATTGGGGGAGCAGCCCCACCGCATGTGGACCGCAGCAAACGACTATCCCCAGCAAAATAAAATTGCATACAATGGAGGATGTCGGCGCGGTCCACATGCACCACAAAGGCATCCTACACAAAACGGAGCATTGTGCGGATGAAAATATAATCATATAAATCACAGAAAAAATGCACCAGACGGATATGCCACTGACTATACTGGCTAGTCATAAATGCAGATATTAAAAGCTGAGACTTTTGCCAATATATTCCTGTCAGGAAAATATCGGAGCCCATCATGCACCACCTCCATCACATGGTCTGATATGGGTGTGGCTTACAGTCTTGCTTTGTTCACATTGCACTAGTTGTCCTGCTAGGCGGTTGTGTGGAAGCTTGGCTGTGAGCTGGATTTCATCACCTTCAGACCTTGTTCACACCATAGTTAGCGTAGTGGTAGGACCCCTTGCCATGCTGAGTGACCGTGACGTGGTGCATGATGGGCTCCGATATTTTCCTGACAGGAATATATTGGCAAAAGTCTCAGCTTTTAATATCTGCATTTATGACTAGCCAGTATAGTCAGTGGCATATCCGTTTGGTGAATTTTTTCTGTGATTTTTGGGACGAGCCCATACCTTAAAATTTTAGGCCAAGGTGGGAGATTTGAATAAGAGACTTGCCAAACTTGAGAGAAGTTCGGATACCCAGATGTTTTGTACTTCATGATTTCGGAAAGTACAAGAAAATAGAACTTCATCATTTTTCAGATGCCAATAGTTATGGTTATGGTCAGTGCTCCTACATCAGAGTAATAGGAGAAGAAAAGATACACTGTGCCCTGGTTATGGGGAAGGCCAGAGTGGCACCTACCAGTATTCAGACAATACCAAGACTTGAACTGCCAGCAGCGGTAGTTTCAGCATCAGTAAGCAAGTTTCTGAGAGAAGAAATGGAGTTAAAAATGGATGAAGAATATTTTTGGACAGACTCACAAGTGGTCCTAGGATACATAAACAGCGAAGCTCGAATATTCCATATCTTTGTCACTAACAGAGTTGAGAAAATTTGGGAAATAACAAATGTAGAACATTGTCATCATATTGACACAAAGCATAACTGTCACGAGGGTATCAAGAGCCACGTCTGACTCCGTTATACCCGGGGTCAGGAAGTCGCAGCGGGTGGCTGCGCGCTCTATATCGAAAGATCACGTTGTTTCTTTGTGATTGTTTTCTGTGTTTGCCTTGCTATCCTTTTTGTCTCTCTCAGGGATCCGTAGCTTCTTCTCCTCAGCTGTTTCTTGTCTGCCACTCCCTACCTCCTTATATTCTCCCCTCACACTTCTCTAGTTGCCAGTTATAGAGCTTCCTGCCTGGACATCTATACTGACCCACTGGAGTGGTTAATCCTGGTTGTCGTTCCTGAGTGCTACCCTCCGGATCCCTGTTGGGCTTATTGTTGTCTCCTGTTGTCGCCCACCTGGGAATATATGTTGAGTCTGTGTTGTCTGTCCTCCCCTTGGTGTTTTCCCTTAGAGTTAGTGGTGCGGACTAGTGTTCCCATCGCCCTGTTCACTACCTAGGGCTCAGCTCAGGGAAAGCCAGGGCTTTAGGCACGTGATCGGCGTACGGGTGAGGAACCCGTCTAGGGACGTCAGGGCAGCCAGGTGCCAGCCGCCAGGTGAGTCAGGGGTCACCATCTTCCCTCTCACTTGGGCAGGGCCTTCCTCGTTCCCTCCCTCTGTGTCACGTATATGATAGCCACGCCGACCGTGATATTATAACTGGCCCTTACTTTTTGAGAAAAAAAAATAAAAAAAATAATTTAATTTTTTGTTTGTTGTTTTTTTTTTTTCTCTCTCTACTTAGAATCCAATATGGATCCTATTGATGCCTTGGCAGAACAGCTTCAAAGCCTGTCTTTGGAGGTGGCAGGATTGAAGGCGTCTGTTCTCCAACAACAGCAGCAAATGCAGCAGACCGCACCCCCAGCGGTTGCTATGGGTAACCAGGTTGTCACTGAACCCAAGGTTGCTCTTCCCGTCAGATTTTCTGGGGGAAGGGACAAATTTGCGACGTTCCGTGAGGCCTGCAAATTATATTTTAAGTTGCGCCCTTACTCCTCAGGTCATGAAGAACAGCGGGTAGGGATTGTCATTTCCCTGCTTCAGGGGGATCCGCAATCCTGGGCGTTCTCGTTACCCCCTGGTTCTCAGGCTCTTCGGTCAGTGGAGGGATTTTTTGGGGCTTTGGGTCTCATATATGATGACCCTGACTGAGTCGCCCTGGCTGAGTCGAAGTTACGGAGACTCCTACAGGGAGATCGGTCAGCAGAGGAATATTGCTCAGAGTTCCGTAGGTGGGCTACGGATACTCAGTGGAACGACCCGGCTCTCAGGAGTCAGTTCTGCTCTGGGTTATCTGAAAGGGTTAAGGATGCACTGGCGCTGTATGAGACTCCCCTTTCCCTTGATGCTGTTATGTCCCTCTCTATCAGAATAGATAGACGTCTTAGGGAGAGATCGAAAATTCCGGAGCAATTGGTTACCTCTCCCAAGCAACAGTCAGCCTGTACTGACTTAGATGAGCCTATGCAGCTAGGCGGAACTTCTCGTCAGGTCCGTCCTCCCGAGGTTCGCCGTAGGAGGGGGGCTTGTTTTTTCTGTGGGGGGAGGGGTCATTTCATTAATGTCTGTCCCTCCTTTCTCAAAAACAAAAGACCGTCGGAAAACTACTAACCCCGGGCTGTGCGGAGGATGTCAGCCGGGGGGTATACGTTTCCTCCATACGAACATCTCAATTTGTGTTACCAGCGGTCATTGTTTTTGGTGTTAAGACGGAGTCTATTTCTGTTTTTCTAGACAGTGGAGCAGGGGTAAACTTGATTGATGCCCATTTTGCCCGCACTATGGGTTTGTCTCTCTGTACGCTGCAGAGACCTATTCCCGTATTCGCTATAGATTCTGCTCCTCTGTCTCAGAGAAACCTCACCCACATTGTTCGTAATTTACACCTTCGGGTAGGGGACCACCATAATGAGTGTCTTTCATGTTACGTTCTGGAGGGCCTTCCCTCTCCGGTGGTATTGGGTCTTCCCTGGTTGGTAGCGCACAATCCAGTGGTGGATTGGCAGGCCAGGGAGATATTGGAGTGGAGTGAGCATTGCAGAGAGAATTGCTTAAATAACAATTGCTTAATCGCCTCCATAGCTTCCCTACCTACATTTATTTCGGACTTTGAGGACGTTTTTTCTGAAAAGGGTTGTCAGAAACTACCACCTCATCGTCCTTATGATTGCCCGGTTAACCTGATTCCCGGGGCAAAATTACCCAAGTCCAGGTTGTATAATCTTTCGGGTCCCGAGAGACAAGCCATGAAAGATTATATCTCCGAGAGTCTGGCTAAGGGACACATCAGACCCTCTTCTTCACCCGTGGCTGCAGGGTTTTTCTTTGTTAAAAAGAAAGATGGGGGCCTGCGTCCTTGCTTAGATTTCCGTGAGTTAAACCAGATAACCATCCGTGACCCATACCCTCTTCCTCTCATTCCTGACCTTTTTAATCAGATTGCGGGTGCTAAGTGGTTCTCCAAACTTGATCTTAGGGGGGCCTACAATCTGATTCGTATCAGGGAAGGGGATGAGTGGAAGACAGCTTTTAACACTCCTGAGGGGCATTATGAAAATCTAGTTATGCCTTTCGGTCTGACCAATGCCCCTGCTGTCTTCCAACATTTCGTTAATGATATTTTTAGTCATCTCATCGGCAGGTTTGTAGTCATATACCTAGATGATATCTTAATTTATTCGGCTGATCTGAAAACACATGAGGTGCATGTCAGGCAAGTTCTGCAGGTCCTACGGACGAATAAATTATATGCGAAAATTGAAAAATGTGTCTTCGCTGTTCAGGAATTACAGTTCCTGGGATATCTATTATCTGCTTCAGGTTTCCGCATGGATCCTGGGAAGGTCCAGGCAATTTTAGATTGGGATCTTCCTGAGAACCTTAAAGCCCTACAACGGTTTTTGGGTTTCGCTAATTTCTATAGAAAGTTTATTAAAAATTATTCAGTGATCGTTAAACCCCTTACCGACATGACTAGGAAGGGGACGGATTTTTCCAAATGGTCTGACGCCGCTAAAGATGCATTTTCCTCTCTAAAGGAGAGGTTTACCTCGGCACCTGTTCTAATTCAACCTGATGTCTCCCAGCCTTTTATTGTCGAGGTAGATGCGTCAGAGGTGGGAGTGGGAGCTGTATTGTCTCAGGGTCCGTCTCCTGGCAAATGGCGTCCTTGTGCTTTCTTTTCCAAAAAATTATCTTCTGCGGAGAAGAATTATGATATTGGAAATAGGGAACTGTTGGCGATTAAACTGGCGCTTGAAGAGTGGCGTCACTTCTTAGAGGGAGCAATCCACCCCGTCACGGTGATTACGGGTGACAAGAACCTTCTGTACCTAGAATCGGCTAAGCGTCTCACCCCTAGACAAGCTAGGTGGTCGCTATTCTTTACCAGATTTAACTTTGTAATCACCTATCGTCCTGGGGCAAAAAATACCAAGGCAGACGCATTATCTCGTAGTTTCCCTGGAGGGGGTAATGTTTGTGATCCGGTACCTATTTTACAAAGAGGAGTGGTTGTCTCTGCTGTACACTCTGTTCTAGAGGGAAAGGTGTTAGAGGCTCAGGGGGACGCCCCGGCCTCTTGCCCCTCAGAGAAATTGTTTGTACCGTTAAACCTGCGTCTTGAATTATTAAAAGAACATCATAATTCGGCACTTGCTGGACACCCGGGTAGTAAAGCAACCTTGGAGCTTTTATCTCGTCGTTTTTGGTGGCCAAGGTTGCGTCAGGATGTAATGGATTTCGTGTTCTACTTGTGCACGCGCGAAAGTCTCTCATACACGTCCAGCAGGTTCTTTATTGCCACTTTTCATCCCCAATAGGCCATAGACACATCTGTCAATGGATTTCATCACTGACTTACCGTTGTCGGCGGGTAAAACTGTTATCTTGGTAGTAGTAGACAGGTTTAGCAAAATGGTACACTTTATTGCACTACCCGCACTTCCTAATGCTAAAACTCTCGCTCAGGTGTTTATCAGTGAAATCGTGAAGCTTCACGGGGTCCCTTCCGATGTGGTTTCGGATCGGGGAACCCAGTTTATTTCTAAGTTTTGGAAAGCTTTTTGTTCCCGTTTGGGGGTTCACTTGTCCTTTTCCTCAGCTTTCCATCCTCAGTCGAATGGACAGACTGAGCATACCAACCAAAACCTAGAAACATATTTAAGGTGTTTTGTGTCTGAAAACCAAGAGTTGTGGTCATCATATTTACCGTTAGCTGAGTTTGCCATAAATAATCATTATCAGGAGTCCACTGGCAAGTCACCATTCCTTGGTGCATACGGTTTTCATCCACAATTTTGTACTTTCAAAGAGGGGGGGTCTTCTGGGGTTCCCGAAGAGGAAAGGTTTTCTTCATCTCTTTCATCGGTATGGCAGAAGGTGCAAGTTAACTTGAAAAAGATGAGTGGTAAATATAAATGCATGGCCGATAAGAAACGGTCGCCAGGTCCGGACCTAGGAGTGAATGACTATGTGTGGTTGTCTACTAGGAATATTAAGTTGAAGGTTCCTTCTTGGAAACTGGGTCCTAGGTTCATTGGTCCCTATAAAATAGTAGCCGTCATTAACCCTGTGGCTTTTCGCCTGGAGCTACCTCAGACTTTTAAGATTCATAATGTCTTTCATAAATCGTTACTCAAGAAGTATGTTCCACCTCTAGAACCATCGCCGCTGCCACCTCCTCCTGTCATTGTGGCTGGTAATCTGGAGTTTCAAATAGCCAGAATTGTTGATTCTCGTCGGGTCTGCCGCTCTCTTCAGTATCTGGTGCATTGGAGGGGTTACGGTCCCGAGGAAAGAATGTGGGTTCCAGCGTCAGAGGTAAACGCCAACAGGTTAATTCAGACTTTCCATGCCTCTCATCCGGAGAGACCTAGTCCTGAGTGTCCGGAGGCCCCTCGTGAAAGGGGGGGTACTGTCACGAGGGTATCAAGAGCCACGTCTGACTCCGTTATACCCGGGGTCAGGAAGTCGCAGCGGGTGGCTGCGCGCTCTATATCGAAAGATCACGTTGTTTCTTTGTGATTGTTTTCTGTGTTTGCCTTGCTATCCTTTTTGTCTCTCTCAGGGATCCGTAGCTTCTCCTCCTCAGCTGTTTCTTGTCTGCCACTCCCTACCTCCTTATAGTCTCCCCTCACACTTCTCTAGTTGCCAGTTATAGAGCTTCCTGCCTGGACATCTATACTGACCCACTGGAGTGGTTAATCCTGGTTGTCGTTCCTGAGTGCTACCCTCCGGATCCCTGTTGGGCTTATTGTTGTCTCCTGTTGTCGCCCACCTGGGAATATATGTTGAGTCTGTGTTGTCTGTCCTCCCCTTGGTGTTTTCCCTTAGAGTTAGTGGTGCGGACTAGTGTTCCCATCGCCCTGTTCACTACCTAGGGCTCAGCTCAGGGAAAGCCAGGGCTTTAGGCACGTGATCGGCGTACGGGTGAGGAACCCGTCTAGGGACGTCAGGGCAGCCAGGTGCCAGCCGCCAGGTGAGTCAGGGGTCACCATCTTCCCTCTCACTTGGGCAGGCCTTCCTCGTTCCCTCCCTCTGTGTCACGTATGTGATAGCCACGCCGACCGTGATAATAACCCAGCAGATCATGCTTCAAGAGGCCTGAATGTAACAGAATTGAAAAATTCTAATAGGTTCACAGGCCCAGAGTTCCTTTGGGAAAAGGAAATCACGCCCAGTAAAGTTTACACAGAATTGTCTATGGGTGATCCAGAAGAAATAGTTGTACAAACATTGAGCACTGCTGCCAAGTGTCAGGATGACATACTTGAAAGACTAGCCAGATGTTTAAAATGGAATACGGTCATAAACGTAGAAGCTCAAATTCAACGGAATCGGAAAGAAGGAATTGTTGAATGTAGAAGAAAGAATGAAAGCTGAAGAAACAGTCATAAGACTCATTCAACAGAGATTCTACAGTGAAGAGTTGAAGAGACTTGATTAAGAACCAAAAAGACTTCCAAGCAACCACCCATTGTACAAGCTTAATCTTGTTCTACAGGATGGTATACTGAAGGTGGGAGGGAGACTGGAAAATGCATTGTAGAGTGAATACCTAGTAGAGTGAAGTATCCATCCATTCTACCCAAAAACCCTACCTTCACAAGATTGATTATTAATCACTACCACAACAAATCCTTGCATCAAGGAAGAAGCTTTACCCAAAGCTGTTTGAGAGAAGGTGGTTACGGGATTGTGAAAGGAAGCAAAGTTATAGCAAAGTATATAAGTAAATGTGTAGTCTGCAGAAAGGCACGTAGACCTACCGAAGAACAAAGAATGGCAGATTTATCGGCAGATCGTGTAAACCCATCACCACCATTTCTTTATAGCGGAATGGATTGTTTTGGCTCATTCATTACAAAACAGAACCGCAAGGAGTACAAGAGATATGGACTAATATTTACATGTCTAAGCTCCAGAGCAATTCACCTGGAAATGTTAGGACTCAGGAGATATGTCAACTGACGCATTCATCAACGCCTTTAGATGTTTTATAGCCAATAGAGGTACTGTCAGAGAGCTTAGATCTGACCAAGGATCTAATTTTGTCGGAGCAAAATGAATTGAAGAAAGCTCTAAAAGAGATTGATAAAGAAAAAGTAACTGAGTATTTGTTAGAGAAACAGTGAATGCTCCAAGTGCAAGCCATACAGGAGGAGTTTGGGAAAGACAAATCAGAACTGTAAGAAATGTGTTAAGCTCAGTGTTGAAAAAGAACGCCGGAAGAATGGATGATGCTTCACTTAAGACCCTAATCTATGAAGTAATGTCTATTGTTAACAGTTGTCTACTTACAGTTGATAACATCAACGATCCAACAAGTTTGGACTCTTTAACTCCCAACCATCTACTTCACCTTAAGTCTGATTACATACAGCCACCACCTGGCAAGTTCCATAAAGAGGATTTATATGCTAAACGGAGATGGTGAAGAGTTCAATATCTATCAGAACAGTTTTGGAATATATGGAGAAAAGAGTACTTATCCAATCTGATGCTAAGAAATAAATTGCAAACACCCAGAAGAAAGTTGGTGACATAGTGTTAGTAAAAGAAGAAGATTTACCTAGAAGCCAATGGAAATTGGCCAAAGTTCTAGAAGTTCAAAAGGATGAAGAGAAACTAGTAAGAAGAGTGTTGTTACAAATAGAAGACTCAAAACTTGACAAAAAGTGAAAACGTCTCACTACTCCACTCAAGTTGAAACGTCCTATACAGAAGTTAGTTGTTCTACTTGAGAGTGATAAAAGACACTTGGAAGTTGAGAACCTGCTGGAAAATTCCTCAAATTCAGGTTCAAGTCCTGCTACTGAGAACATAGAATTTTAGGTAATTTTGGTGGGAGTGTAGCTGGCCAGCAAAGACCTGTCCTAGGTTGCAAATATAGCTTATGTGTTTATACAGCTAAACCTGCCAATAACCTTAATACAGTTCCTATGTTTGTGTGTTAAAGACAAAAACAGAGTTATTTACAGTGACTTCATGTTTGGATGTCATATAACTGTTATATATATTGTGTTCACAGAAGCAGAAAAGATAATATGCCTTTAAGATTCATTATATAATGTAAGGTAAGCTCAATAACACAGCAGACCCAACAGAAAGCATAGAGTTAAACTGTTGGTGGTGGGCAGGAGTCTAGACCAATCACAGCCAGCCTCACACACAGCAGGAAGGAGTTTTGACCAATTACAGCCAGCCTAGCAGGAGCTGCTAGAATCATTACACCAGGGGAGAGAAGCTGAACAGACACTCACTTCACTAAGAACTGTGTTTTATGGAAGCAGAGAGGCCAAAATAGGTATTTAAAACAGTTATATAATGTTCCTACTCTTAATATAGTGATTAGAACTGTATACTGAACCAGTTATGTGTGTGTGTATACCAACCAACTGCAAACCACAAATTCAATTGCAAACTATAAAGTTCACATACAAATTCAAATTCCATATTGCAATCCAAATTGCATACAACCATACCAGATCATACTCAACCAATCTGCAAATAGTTAACGCTAACTGCATACTGCAAATTGCGACCAAATTCAGCAAGTAGAACTATTAGTTAGACCTCAGATATACCTCTCAGAGAGGTCATAAAGTGCTTAAATAACTTAAAGTGAGAGTACAGATACTCAAGAGAGAAATATATCCACCATTTTATGTTGAATGACAAGAATGAACAGTTGAACCCTCATCTTATGCAATACAACATTTTATGAATCTTTATGCAACACGTGTTTTGTACATGGACTATCTGCTGCGGAGGTGGCAGTGTTATATATGAAGAAAAGTTGAAGTTAATAAAGAAGTTATTTCAAGCATTTGGTGTGCTCTTTAAACCTACTGTTTCCATAGAATGGCGCTAGAGGAATTACAGAGTAACAGACAGTCTGGTTAGACTAAAAGTCATAGATATCAAAATTCTTCTAATGCCACAGCACAAAAGGCACTTCATAGTGCTGTGCCTGCCACACTAATAAACAGGCGGCTGCTGTGGATGTCACTGTTAAAGGGGTGGGTGCTGTGGAGGTTACTGTTAAGGGGGCAGAGGATTGTGGAGGTCACTATTAAAGGGGCAGCTGCTGTGAGGTCACTGTTAAGGCAGCGGGGTACTGTGGAGGTCACTGTTAAGGGAGCGGGTACTGTGGAAGTCACAGTTAAAGAGGAGGGCACTGTGGAGGTCTCTGTTAAGGGGCAGGGAATGGTGGAAGTCACTATTAAGGGAACGGGATGCTGTAGAGGTCACTGTTAAGGTTGCGGGGTGCTGTGGAGGTCACTGTTAAGGAAATGGGGTACTGTGAAGGCCACTGTTAAAGGGGCAGTGCTGTGGAGATCACTGTTAAGGGGGGGAGTGCAGTTAAAGTGGGGTGGCGGTGTGAGGGGGTCACTGTTAAGGGGGAAGGGGGGCTGTGGAGGTCAACGTTAAGGGGACAGCACCCTGTGGAGGTCACTGTTAAGTGGTAGATTACTGTGAAGGATCACTGTTAAGGAGGCGGTCCACTGTGGAGGTCTTTGTTGGGGGTCATCCTGCTAATATATTTATATATATATATATATATATATATATATATAGTAGTCACTATTAACTAGTGTTTCTCAAACAATAACATTTCCAAAAGCTCGGCATCATAAGAAATTACCAGGTCCAACAGAGCATCACCCCTAGTGTGCTCTTATACCAACTGGCCCATAAAGTGGTATTGCACCAAATTGAGGAATCTTCTTCCCTTTGCAGTGGAGGCAGAACCATGACCCCAATCAATGTCTGGGAAGTTAAAATCTCCCATTATGACCACTGTACTAGCCTGTGCAACCCATTCTATTTGGTTATACAGTTGAACTTCTATCTCTTCTGTGATGTTAGGGGATCTATAGATTACACCAAGTATTATTTTTTCAGTGTTTGTATCCATTTGTTATTGCACCCATAAAGTTTCAACATCTTCACCATCCACAGCCACATTTGCCTCTTTTACACTCGCCTTCATATCACTCCTCACATACAGTCACACAACATGGCCATTTCTATTGACCCTGTCTTTCCTAAACAGTGTAAAACCCTGAAACAGCCCAGTCATGTGAAGAGTCCAACCATGTCTCAGCCACACCAACTACATCTATGTGACCCCCATTTTTCGTGCTAGATTTCTGGCATTTGTGACAATAAATTTTAAATTACTATTACCTGTGAAGTGAATATCTGGGATTTTTGTGGGTACCTTGGTTGATATTGTTGGTATGTAACAGGTCCATGTTACCAGCAGCTGTATTTTTCATCGGTGTACAGTTCTGCCCAATCACCTACCTACTTTCCTCACTAACCCCAGCGCCCACAAAATCCCCCTCCTATATCTCACTCTCTGTCTACACTATCTACTCTCTTATTAATATGACCCCCTCCTTCCCCCCATATCCTAGTTTAAAAGCTCCTCCAGCTGTCTAACCATCCCCCAGAGCAGCTGCACCCTGCCCATTAAGGTGCAGCCCATCCCTACTGTAGAGCCTGTAGCCAACAGATAAGTTGTCACTGTTCTCCATGAACCCAAACCCTTCCTTCCTGCACCAGCTTCTGAGCTACTTATTTAACTCCCTAGGCTCTCATTGTCTCTCTGAGGAGGCTCGTGGCACTGGTAGCATTTCTAAAAACACTACCCTGGAGATCCTGGACTTCCCCAGCCCCACCCACCAATCTGTCTATCCAATATGCCGAGCCTGAACAGCGGAAAGACAACACACTGTTTGGCATTCATGGTCTCGGCAACAGATGACCCTGTCTGTCCTCCTAATAATAGAGTCCCCTACCACTAGCATCAGTCTAATCATTGCGGCACTCATTTTCCCCTCTTTCCTACAGCAGTCGTCTTCCTGGTTGCTAGCAAACTACTAAAATTTTAATAGAGCACCCTTCCATACCTTACTTTTATTTTCTCCCAAAAATCCATAAAGCACTGCACAACTCACCGGGCAGGCCCATCATATCCGGTATTGACTCTATCACCTCCAACTTATCCGCCTATGTAGATAACCTCCTACAAAAATACGTTGTGAATTTACCAGCCTACCTCAGAGACTCCAGTCACCTCATCACATTATTGGATAAGATTCACTGGTCTAGTGATATGTTCTAGGCTACCCTAGACGTATCGGCACTGTACAGTAACATCATTCACAAGTTGGGAATAAACGCAGTTGATAGATTCCTCTCCACAGATCCCTTTATGCCCCCCACGCAGAGGAACTTCATTTTAGATTCCATCTCATTCATTCTTAATCATAACTATTTTAAATATAAAAAAGGCATTTTATATCCAAAAAAGGGGTACTGCGATGGGTACGAAATTTGCCCCATCTTACGCAAATCTCTTCATGGGAGCTTTTGAGGATACAATAGGCCTCCTACACCATCCTACCATTTTATTTTATAAACGGTACATCAATGATTTAATTTTTATTTGGAAAGGTGAACGCACTGCCATGGAACAATATGTCCTGAACTTAAAATAGTGGTAGGTTGTGGTGGCTCACTAGCAAGTAGTTAAGGTATGGGGCTGCAAGCTCATATAGAGGGAATCACCCCACCCTCTCTTAAAAGGCAAATGTAGTAATAGGAAATTGAGCGAGCACTCATACACTTGGCAACCAGATTGTCATTTGCAGAAAATATTTATTAAATCCCCATAAAATACAAGTAATAAAATTTATAAGAACAATGTAGCAATAATATACAACATTACAGTCACATATATTGTGGTAGATATGATCGATACTATATTCATATGACTCAATAGTGTCGATAAATTCAATAATATATATCACACCAAAAAACTTCAAGTATATGCTGTTATTTGGGAAAGAGGGGGTATTATCTTCTAGAGCTCTATCCCAATTTGGGAAACTGAATGTCACTGAAAATGCTGTAGGTGTATTTACTGGGAGCGCAATATGTTCATAAAGTGTCCACAGGAATCCTGATAATGTGAAAAGTCTCTTATAGCATATCCTTTTAAGGTCGATATGAGCTTTGAATTGAAGAAAACTTTAAATCGATATTTGGCTTACCGTCTAGCGTCTGCTGTCTCCCTATTGCTTCAATGGAGCTTTAAATATTTGCCAGCTTATTCAGTCGCTCCATACAGCAAGCTGGGAGTTCCAAAGATCGCAGGAGTTGCCACTCTGTTCCGCAATTTCCTTTGGTGCAGCTTTCGACGATAAGAATAGTTAATCCTTTACTGTAGAATTTTTCTTCTGTATGGCCATACATTATTATCGGAGGCTTTTCAATGCAGGTACATCACTTGTTTCACCATAGGCGTTACGGGTAGATTCACTCTCCCTTCCTCAGTGAGACACCATAGGAAGCATCATTCGCAAATTCAAGGCAAAGGGCACTGTTGAAATGCTACCTGGTCGTGGCAGAAAGAAGATGCTTACTTCGACTGCTGTGCGCTACCTGAAGCGCAAAGTGGAGAAAAGTCCCCGTGTGACTTCTGAGGAACTGAAAAAAGATTTGTCAGACGTGGGTACTGAAGTTTCAGCTCAGACAATAAGGCGCACACTGCATAATGAAGGCCTCCATGCCAGAACTCCAAAGAATAAGAAGAGTGGACTGCAGTATGCCAAAAGTCATGTGGACAAACCACAAAAGTTTTGGGATAGTGTTCTGTGGACTGATGAAACAAAATTAGAACTGTTTGGGCCCATGGATCAATGCTATGTTTGGAGGAGGAAGAACAAGGCCTATGAAGAAAAGAACACCTTGCCTACTGTGAAGCATGGTGGGGGTCAATCATGCTTTGGGGCTGTTTTGGTTCTACAGGTACAGGGAAGCTTCAGCGTGTGCAAGGTACCATAAATTTTCTCTTCAGTACCAGGAGATATTGGATGAAAATGTGATGCAGTCCGTCACAAACCTGAGGCTTGGGAGACGTTGGACCTTTCAACAGGACAATGATCCCAAGCATACCCCCAAGTCCACTAGAGCATGGTTGCAGATTAAAGGCTGGAACATTTTGAAGTGGCCATCGCAGTCACCAGACTTAAATCTGATTGAGAACCTCTGGTGGGACTTAAAGAAAGCAGTTGCAGAGCGCAAGCCTAAGAATGTGACTGAACTGGAGGCTTGTGTCAAGCTATGCTTCAAGTTTAAAAGCTGTTATAACTGGAAAAGGATGTTGTACTAAGTACTAAGATTGAATGTCACTTGGGGGTTGAATAAAACTGATAATGATGTGAGCACAGAAAAGACATTTGTGGTTATTTCATTATAAATGTTATGTTAAATTTGTCTGACTTACAAGTGCCTCTTTGATTTAATTGTAAACAAGATGACTGAAATGATCAAAATCAATGTCAAACTGGCCAAAACACTCAATTTCAGTGGGAGTTGAATAATTTTGAAAACAACTGTACATTTTACCATCACCCTATAAGTAAAATCCGAATCATTGAATCATTGGATATACCCATGGTTCGATATAATAGGGTGTATTACTACATTCATTTAGTATATCCAAACCTTTTCCATACATGTATGTGTCTCTATACATGTATGTGGTTGTATATATGCATATAGGTTTCCGTACTACTTATTTATTTATTTGCATAAATTCCACATCAAACATGTTTTATTCAATTGATGTGCGCCTAACGGCTGATATACATTCACCTCAATTGCCTAATTTAACATTGAATATGTTTTATTCTATTGATGCGCTCCTATATGTTTACTTCCACCCTTCCCTACCACCCAATACACTATATTACCCCCGCCCCCTTATCATTTCATCCATATGACAATATAGTTATATCAATGTGACTAGTAGTCAATTTTTTCATCTCTCTCTCATTTTTTATAAAACATTATTTTTTTTATTAAATTTTTTTACATTTTTCTTTTTTATTTATATTTTTATATAAATATATTTTTTAGACCAATAGATATGTCATACCAGTAAATTTCCTTTTATATCACCCTAATCAACGCAACATCACTGTGCCCTACACATGCGCTCTACAGTCATGGCCAAAAGTTTTGAGAATTACATAAATATTGGAAATTGGAAAAGTTGCTGCTTAAGTTTTTATAATAGCAATTTGCATATACTCCAGAATGTTATGAAGAGTGATCAGATGAATTGCATAGTCCTTCTTTGCCATGAAAATTAACTTAATCCCAAAAAAACCTTTCCACTGCATTTCATTGCTGTCATTAAAGGACCTGCTGAGATCATTTCAGTAATCGTCTTGTTAACTCAGGTGAGAATGTTGACGAGCACAAGGCTGGAGATCATTATGTCAGGCTGATTGGGCTAAAATGTTAAAAGTAGGGTGATGCTTGAAATCATTGTTCTTCCATTGTTAACCATGGTGACCTGCAAAGAAACGCGTGCAGCCATCATTGCGTTGCATAAAAATGGCTTCACAGGCAAGGATATTGTGGCTACTAAGATTGCACCTCAATCAACAATTTATAGGATCATCAAGAACTTCAAGGAAAGAGGTTCAATTCTTGTTAAGAAGGCTTCAGGGCGTCCAAGAAAGTCCAGCAAGCGCCAGGATCGTCTCCTAAAGAGGATTCAGCTGCGGGATCGGAGTGCCACCACTGCAGAGCTTGCTCAGGAATGGCAGCAGGCAGGTGTGAGTGCATCTGCACGCACAGTGAGGCGAAGACTTTTGGAAGATGGCCTGGTGTCAAGAAGGGCAGCAAAGAAGCCACTTCTCTCCAAAAAACCCATCAGGGACAGATTGATCTTCTGCAGAAAGTATGGTGAATGGACTGCTGAGGGCTGGGGCAAAGTCATATTCTCCAATGAAGCCTCTTTACGATTGTTTGGGGCATCTGGAAAAAGGCTTGTCCGGAGAAGAAAAGGTGAGCGCTACTATCAGTCCTGTGTGATGCCAACATTAAAGCATCCTGAGACCATTCATTTGTGGGGTTGCTTCTCATCCAAGGGAGTGGGCTCACTCACAATTTTGGCCAAAAACACAGCCATGAATAAAGAATGGTACCAAAACACCCTCCAACAGCAACTTCTTCCAACAATCCAACAACAGTTTGGTGAAGAACAATGCATTTTCCAGCACGATGGAGCACCGTGCCATAAGGCAAAAGTGATAACTAAGTGGCTCGGGGACCAAAACGTTGACATTTTGGGTCCATGGCCTGGAAACTCCCCAGATCTTAATCCCATTGAGAACTTGTGGTCAATCCTCAAGAGGCGGGTGGAAAAACAAAAACCCACTAATTCTGACAAAATCCAAGAAGTGATTATGAAAGAATGGGTTGCTAATAGGGATGAGCGAACCCGAACTGTATAGTTCGGGTTCGTACCGAATTTTGGGGTGTCCGTGACACGGACCCGAACCCGAACATTTTCGTAAAAAGTCTGGGTTCGGGTTCGGTGTTCGGCGCTTTCTTGGCGCTTTTTGAAAGGCTGCAAAGCAGCCAATCAACAAGCGTCATACTACTTGCCCCAAGAGGCCATCACAGCCTTGCCTACTATTGGCATGGCTGTGATTGGCCAGTGCAGTATGTAACCCTGCCTCTATATAAGCTTGGGTCACGTAGCGCTGCACGTTACTCTGCTGATACAAGCGTAGGGAGAGGTTGCAGCTGCGACGTTAGGGCGAGATTAGGCAGATTAACTCCTCCAAAAGACTTCATTCAGTGATCGATCTCCAGCTGTAGATCATTGAAGTGCTGATATTCAATTGCTCACTTTTTTTAGGCTGCCCAGAGCGTTTTTATATCACTTTTTTCTGGGGTGATCGGCGGCCATCTTGTGGCTTGTGGTGCGCCAGCACAAGCTACCACCAAGCTGAGCCTGTGTCAC